>NC_045434.1:97700747-97745241 GCF_002776525.5 Piliocolobus tephrosceles
AAGGAAGGAAGGAAGGAAGGAAGGAAGGAAGGAAGGAAGGAAGGAAGAGGAAAAACCAGAAAGCCGGTAAACATAAGAGAAAATGCTCACATTGACAATTTAAAAATGCAAATTAAAACTATAAGGTATCAAAGTTCATTGATTATAATAGTAAAAATCAAGGTCATCTAGCATAATCAAAGGCATGGAGAGTGGACATTCTTGTATCTTGTTGTTGAGATGTAGATAGATAAACCCTTTTAAAGACCAATTGGCAGAATCTTTTAAGATTGTTAATGAGTGTACTCTATGATTCAGCAACAGGAACTGATTCTACAGAAATAGAAGCTCAAGGGCCACATTCTGTGTGCAAGAATGACACTAACTATTTTATTAATGGTTATAAAATGGAAAATATCTCATAAATCCATCAGTAATGGGAATGATTGAATACAGCATGGTCAATACAGAATGTGGAAGCCTCACAGCACTGAAAAAAATAAGCTTTATGTACATGACAGGTTGATAGAGAGTTGAATGATTGTATAAAAGTTGAAAAATATCTCCTTTTAGATATCTATTTGTATAAACATAGAAAAAAGACTGGAAGGATATGCAGCACATTGTTACTAGCAGTAACTTCAGCAGTGGGGAGAATCTGAGTTTGGAGGGAGGGAAGGTGGGGCTTTCAATTTTTATGTTATACATTTTTAATAGAGAAGAAAAATCCAATCTGTTAAAGAAATAGACGATCGTTTATCCCAGCTGGGAAGGGAACATTTCTATTTCTGAATATTGAAGGAGGATTGCATCAGCACCAAGATGAATGTTTCCAGATACAGTCATATTTTTAAAAAGCATGCCCAACCAAAATGCAATTAAATAAATATCAGGCCAGGCTTGGAGGCTCACTTATGTAATCCCAACACTTTGGGAGGCCGAGGCCAAGGATTGCTTGAGCCCAGGAGTTTGAGACTAGCCTGGGCAACACAGGCAGACCCCGTTCTTTACTAAAATTAAAAAAAAAAAAACTTTAGCTGGGTTGGGGGCACACGTCTGTGGTCCCAGCTACTTGTGAGGCTCTGGTGGGAGGATCACTTGGACCTGGGAGGTTGACGCTAGTGTAAGCCATAATCGTATCACTACACTCCAGCCTGGGCAACAAAGTGAGATCCTGTCTCAAAAAGTAAATAAGCAAATATCAAACAACAGAAAGGGAAAATCTATGTGACATGCACAATTGAAAATATATATAATGGTTGATAGAAATGTATAGATGCTTCAGATTATTCTTGGAAGGAGGTGGAATCCTATGGACATGCAAAACATATATACAAATAATATAGTCAAAGCACTTACTGAGACACCAGAGAAGGTCAATGGAAGAGATAAGTACATCATTTTACAATGAGAAAATACAACGCTGTCACATGGAAAAGCATATTTTTACTCTCACTGAGAAGAGCTGCATTTTAAGCCACAAATAAAACTTCTACTACTGAATTCAAGCTACCTGTTGAGCACATACTATATATGTCACATAGTGCCTTTTGTAGAGCACCTCACTTAAGGTTGAAGGCATCGTCTTTTACAAACAAGAAAAGAAAGGTACAGAGGTTAGGTAACTTGCTCAAAGCCACACAGCTGACAAGTGGAGGAGCCGAGATTGAAATCTAGCACTGGTTCCAGAGCCCAAAATCTGATCTATTCTGCTAGCTGATCTCCTAAAATTAAAAGATCAAACCCAATGTTGGTGGAAAAGTGTGCCTCACTAAAAAAGCATACTCACACACAGAGTACCTGCTTTTTCTTTTTTTGAGATGGAGTCTCAAAAACAGACTGGAGAATATTAGTCCATACTGCAGCTGCACCATTTTGTAAGCTCCCTGCTATGGTTTTTTGTTTTGTTTGTTTGTTTTGTTTGTTTAAGATGGAGTCACTCTGTCACTGAGGCTGGAGTGCAGTGATGCAATCTCAATTCACTGCAACCTCTGCCTCCTGGATTCAGATGTTTCTCCTGCCTCAGCCTCCCAAGCAGCTGGAATTATAGGTGCCCGCCACTACACCCGGCTAATTTTTGTATTTTTAGTAGAGATGGGGTTTCACCATGTTGGCCAGGATAGTCTCAATTTCCTGACCTCGTGATCCACCTGCCTCGACCTCCCAAAATGTTGGGATTACAGGCGTGAGCCACTGCGCCCGGCTGAGTACCTGCTTTATTTTTGAGTCAGCTATTTGGGATACCTCTAAGCCTCCAAAGTCTGCAGGACCACACAAGAACTTTGTTCTAGTTCTGCCCTCAGACTGAAACTCTCTCTGTAGCAGGGCCTGCTCCAATCGTCCTAAAACCCAAAGACTGAGACTTCTAGATTCTTGGTTAAAACCTTCATGAGGCCTTTGCAACAGCAGACCTGGACGATCGCCAAGGCAAGAGTTCTGGATTCTTGGTTAGAACTTTCATGAGGCCTTTGTGATGCCAGACCTGGGTCATTGCCCTGGCAACCACAGGGCCTGGGACTAGGGGGTTTCCGGGTCCCTGAAGCTCACTCTGCCTCCTCACTCTCACTGCATTTCCCACCTGCCCGTGGGCCCTGCTGCATCTTCATCACTGAGGCACCTGGTTAAGCTTCACCTCCTGTTTCCTGAGGCCCTCACTGCATTTCCTCACCTCTACCTCTTCATCCTTCCACCCTAGACTCCTCTCCTCCCTCCTCCGTCACTCCTGACTCTTCCTCCTCCCAGCGGACCACTCGAGGACCGCTGGGTCTCTCCTCCCTCACCCCCCTTCCCCTCTCTCACCTTCACCACCCAACGCCTCCCTCCATGCCTCTTTCTTTCTGCTCCCTCATTCTCTCCCCATCACTCTCTTCTCGTGGCCCCCTTGCCCACAACCCCGCTTCCCTTCCCCTTCCCTCAATCTCTCAGCTTTCTTCCCACAGTTGAGCTCGGGCAGCTCGTTCTGGGGATAGCTATGGGGCTTCAGGGAAAGAAACGGACAGTGGTTTCCCAAGACCAGAATCCAAGCCGAAGACCTAAAAAGGGGCCTAAGAAGAAAAAAGTGGTGAAGAGGAAAAAACAGAAGAGCAATATGGAGGAACTGAAGAAGGAAGTGGTCATGGTGAGGTCACCCAAAGTGGGCGCTGACAGCTGCCCTCTGAAAACACTCCTCTACATATTTTTAACATCTTACCTTGAGAATGAAACACACAGGCCAGAGCCACATCTCTCCTCTGTTAGGTTTTGGAGGGAAGGAGAGGGTTTAAAAAAAAAAAAAAAAGAAAAAGACACACACAGAGAGACAGGGCAGCTCAACAACAAACACAGGTATATTGTAGACACCTGCGGAAGTGGGGGACCAGCTTCATTCCACAGTCCACTGCCACTTACAGGCTGCGGTACTTTTAGGGATGGGCGGGAGGGGTCTGGGCTGTATGGCCTGCTGCCTGGCCGGATATTGATAAGATGTTCTCATGATGAGGTGGTTTTTGGCCCTTATTTCCACAGAATATGATCATGGTCTTCCTTGGACCTTTGCCCAGCAGGATGTGATAGGGATGTTTCTTTCGTGGGGCCTTTGTCTTTAACTATGCCTTTGTCTGCCTTGTGGTCAGGTGGTTAGGCAGGCTGTTTCTCCCGCCCGAACCCCCATGAAATGTTTCACTTTGACCAAAGTCTGTAAAATAATGGGGAGCTAGGCTGGGCATGGTGGCTCACATCTGTAATCCCAGCACTTTGGGAGGCTAAGGCGGGCAGATCACCTGAGGTCAGGAGTTCGAGACCAGCCTGGCCAACATGGTGAAACCTCTCCTCTAAAAATACAAAAATCAGTCAGGCGTGGTGATGGGCACCCGTAATCCCAGCTGCTCGGGAGGCTGAGGCAGGAGAATCACCTGAACCTGGGAGGCAGAGGTAGCAGTGAGTCGAGATCATACCACTGCACTCCAGCCTAGGCGACAGAGTGACTCCCTTTCAAAAAACAAATTGCAAGGAGCTTACAAAACGGTGCAGTTGCAGTTTGGACTAACATTCTCCAGTCTGTTTCTCCCCCTCTCCCTGGAAATGACCTGGGCCACCACCTGTCCCTCAATGCCTCTACTGTCCCCTCAGGATGATCACAAATTAACCTTGGAAGAACTGAGCGCCAAGTACTCTGTGGACCTGACAAAGGTGAGTAAGAAGCTCCCTGAGGAGGCAGAGAGTCTCCAACTCCAACTGTGAGGCCGCCAGGACAAAAGCTGGACTAGGAATCCAGCCCCCTAACTTCAAGTCCAATGTTCCCACCCCTCACCCTCTGCCTGGCCACGTTCCATGGACACTACCTGGAAAAAGCTAAAAATGGTAACTACCCCCAAAGAGAGTTTAGGACTAGGTAAGAGAATAAGAATGCTTTAGGGCAGTGCTGGTCAAACGTCTTATCCTTAGGTCTCCTTTACACTCTTAGAATTTATCTAGGACTGCAAAGATCTTCTGCTTATGTGGCTTACGTCTGTCTATATTTACCATATTAGAAATTAAAATTGACAGTTTTAAAATGTATTTCTCAATTCATTTAAAAATAACAAAAATAATATCATATATTCATATATAATATGTTTTGACAAATAGCTGTATTTTTCAAAACAAAAAAATTAGCAGCATCTTACATTTTTGCAAACTTCTTCAATGTCTTGCTTTTTAATAGAAGATAGCTAGATTCTCAAATATTTTCCATATAAAATCTGTTGTGATGTTATGCCAGCTGGCCTTCAGAAAATTCCACTATATACTCTTAAGAAAATGAGTAAAAAAAGGCAAACAATGATTTAGTATTACTATGAAAATTGACCTTGTGGACCCCCTGAAACGGTCTTGGGGCCCCTCAGGTGTTTCAGGCAGAGGTTGGGGAGTGGCTGATGGGGACTGGCAGGTTCTACTATCATTTTCATTAACAGGAAAAAGCACATAAGCTTGTGCACAAGAGTGGAATGAGAATCTATGCATTTATGTTTTTTGTTGGTGTTCTCCTCTATTTATGTTTTTTAAAACTTTATGGGCCAGGTGCCATGGCTCACACCTGTAATCCAAGGCAGGCAGATCACTTGAGGTCAGGAGTTCAAGACCAGCTGGCCAACATGGTGAAACCCCATCTCTACTCAAAATACAAAAATTATCCAGGCATGGTGGCACACAACTGTAATCTCAGCTACTTGGGAGGCTGAGGCAGGAGAATCACTTGAACGCAGAAGAATCACTTGAACCTGGGAGATAGAGGTTGCAGTAAGCCAAGATCACGCCACTGCACTCCAGCCTGGGTGACAGAGCGAGACTCTGTCTCAAAAAAAAAAAATGGATATGTAGATGTACATATTTATGGTATACATGTAATATTCTGATATAAGGATACAATGTGTAATGATCAAATTAGGGTATTTAGGATAACCTCAAATATTTATCATTTCTTTGCATGGGAACATTCCAAAGCCACTCCTCTAATTATTTTGATATCTATAATAAATTATTAACTATAGTTGCCCTACTGTGCTACCAAACACTAGGTCTTATTCCAAGTTGGAGAGTCAAAGTGTGTGTGTTAATATGTTATCAACATTAAGTATTATATTTCATCATGACATTGGCTCTGCACATTATAATTATCTGTATGTATTTATCTCCCCACTGGAGCACCTTAAGGGTGGGGACCATTCTTACTCAAGTTGGTATCCTCAGCACCTAGGACCCAAGATAGGTTCTCAAGTTCCAAAAGGTTTGTGAATCAATCCATAAACAAAAACTTTCCTATGTAAGCATGCTAAATGACATCCCTCCTGTAATACAAATTTTAAAACCTCACCTTATCTAGGAAGAACTTCCAGACTGACCTTCCGAAAGTGTCTGTAGTCCCTAGACCCGTCCTGGGGCTCCAAATGTCAGGTTCCCCTTTGTAATGGCTGTTCCTCTTTTCACAGCTCTCTATCCAACCCTATTTCTTCTCTACACAGGGCCATAGCCACCAAATGGCAAAGGAAATCCTGACTCGAGATGGACCCAATACCCTTACCCCACCCCCTACCACTCCAGAATGGGTCAAATTCTGTAAGCAAATGTTTGGAGGCTTCTCCCTCCTACTATGGACTGGGGCCATTCTCTGCTTTGTGGCCTACAGCATCCAGATATATTTCAATGAGGAGCCTGCAAAAGACAACGTGAGTCTGTTCAGCTACTACTAGCCAGCCCTATCTCTGCTCAGCCCCAGACACTCTTGCTCAGCAGTCTAGCACTCCTGAAGTCCTCTGGCCCAAATCCCTAATAACATTATCACATTAATGTAATAATTACATTACATTAATGTAATAATATAATAAATGTACATTAATTGTAAATGTAATTGATTATAATTAATTGCAATGTAATTCATTAATTTGATTATAATCAATGTAATTGATTGCAAAATATAATTAAATGTCCATTAATATAATAAATGTACATTACATAATAATGTAATAAATGTACATTAATGTAATAAACCAAAATCCCTAATACTCCCAGCACTTTCTAAATACCATCTTGGTTCCTCTCACCTTTTATCTAAAAAGCTTCTGGTCCAGTTCCTTCAGATGCACAATGTCCCCAAAAAACTTGCTGTTCTTCGACAACCTTCCCAATTGATCCCCAAAGCACTTTGCAGTCCCTTTCTCTTCTCCACAATTTTAACCTCATCTCCTTCCTCCCAGCCTCCCTCACGATCCGCTCCCTCCATCCAGAAATTAGCCTTCCTGGAGAGAAAGATACAGGCCTTCTGTGACCAGGAATTTTGCTGATGGCTCACCATGGCTCAGGGTTCCTTTACCAGGAAGCCAACTGTACTGGCCCCACCTCAGATTCTTCTCTATCCCTCTGCTCTCAACTCAGTCCTATGGTCTCTTACACCTGGTGAAACGGCCATGCCCCTTGCAAACTGATTTTCTGAGGATGAAGAGGAAGACAAGGCCCCACTGATAAATGCTTTCTTTCCCCACCCCCAGCTCTACCTGAGCATCGTACTCTCCGTCGTGGTCATCATCACCGGCTGCTTCTCCTATTATCAGGAGGCCAAGAGCTCCAAGATCATGGAGTCTTTTAAGAACATGGTGCCTCAGGTAGGATTGGAGTGGGAGGATCTAGTGGGACGAGGAGCAGGATATGGCCAAATACACAATGATGAAGTCCCATGGAAAATTATATCCTACGATGAGTGAGCTGAGTCAGGTTGGTGATGAGGAGGTCAAGGTACTCTATTAGTCCTTAAAAGTACCTGGAAAAGCTGTGAAACCCTGAGAAAGACATAATGTCATCTATGAAGTGGTCTGATCTAGAAGGCAGAATCTGAATCTGAAGAAGAAACACCATATAAACCCCAAATAAGAACATTCTATTTTTTTAAAGAGACAAGTGTTGGTAGGTCTGGGAGGGGGGTGCAGTGGATGGGCTGGATTCTTCAAATGTCAGTGACCTCAAAGACAAAGAACAGCTGTGGGGATGTTCCAGATTAGACAGACCAGGCATCATGGCTCACGCTTGTAATCCCAGCACTCTGGGAGGCTGAGGCAACAGGATCACCCAGGAGTTTGAGACGCTATCTCTACAAAAGTAAAATAAAATAAAATAGCTGGTCTACATCTATAGTCCAAGCTACACAGGCAGCTGAGGCAGGAGGATTACTTGAACCCAGAAATTTAAGTCTGCAGTGAACTATGACTAACCTGGGCAAGACCCTACCTAAAAAAAAAAAAAAAGGCTGAAGAGGCATGACAACTATTCCAAGGGTGGTGGCTCCCGCCTGTAATCCCAACCATTTGGGCGAGGGAGGCAAGAGGACTGCTTGAGTCCAGGAGTTCAAGACAAGCCTGAGTAGTATAGTGAGACCTTATCTCTACAAAAAATTTAAAAATTAGCTGAGCATGCCTGTAGTGCCAGCTACTCAGGAGGCTGAGGTGGGAGGATTGCTTGAGCACAGAAGGCAGAGATCACGTGCCTTTGCACTCCAGCCTGGTGACAGAGAGAGATGCTGTCTCAAAAAAAAAAGACACGGACATGGCAACTAAATGCAATATCTAACCCTAGATCTGATTCTGTGCCAGAGGAGAAAATAATGCTTTATTTTTACTTTTTATTTTGAGCTTTTATTTTAGGTTCAGGGATATATGTGCAGGTTTATTTTATAAGTAAACTGTGTGTCACAGGGATTTGGTGTACAAATTATTTCATCACCCAGGTAATAACATAGTACCTGATAGGTACTTTTTCTATCCTCACCCTCCTCCCACCCTCCACTCTCAAGTAGGCCTTGGTGTCTGTTGTTCTCCTTCTTTGTGTCCATATGTACTCAGTGTTTAGCTTCCAGTTATAAGTGAGAAGATAAGGTATTTGGTTTTCTGTTCCTGTTAGTTTGCTTAGGACAATGTCCTCCAGCTCCACTGAAAATAATGCTTTAAAGGATGTATTGGGTCCACTGGCAAAACTGGAATGCTGACAGATTAATACAGTAGATTAAAGTATCAGTGTGAAACTTACTGAAATTGATAACTACATTGTGGTTATTTAAGATAATATCTTAATTCTTAGGAAATACACATGAAGTTTTTAGGATAAAAGATCATGATGTAGGTAACTTACCCTCAAGTAGTTCAGGAAAAGAGTACACACACAGGGAGAGAGAGAGAGAGAGGATGAAAACAAATGACAGAGTAACTGGGGTGAAATGTTAATAGGTGAATCTGGATAAAGGTTATGTAGGTGTTCTTGGTACTATTTTTATTCTTGCAACTTTTCTGAAAGTTTAAAATTATTTCAAGTTAAATGTTTTTTAAAGGTACCTGGAAAGAATACAATGGTAAACAGAGGTTCCTAGGCACAGGGCTGGAAACTTGCAAAGGAATAGTCTCCACGTTTTCCCAAGAATATGATCATGTTCCAGTAGTATAGCCCAGGATTTCCTTCTCTCTTTGGTATCACTTAATTCCTTCCTTGGGTAAGAGTTTTGGGACAAAGTGTTTGGGCAGTTTTGGAGACTAGGAGTTTAGAGACGGTCAGTTAGCTTTTGCTACCTAACAAGCTACCCCAAAACTTAGTAGCTTAAAATAGCAAACTCCTATTTCTTATAATTCTGTGGTTGTGCTGTTGTTCTGATCTAAGCTGACCTCAGCTGGGGTTGGATGGTCTTAGATGACCTCATTCACATGTCTGGGCCCTCAGCTAAGATGACTGAGACAGTTGGAGCCTTTTTCTTCGTGATCTCTCCTTTTACAGAGAGGTTAGCTTGGGCTTGTTCATATGGTGGCAGAGGATTCTCAGAAACAGGAATGCAAGCCCCAGCATGAAAGCACTTTTTTTTTTATTTTTTGAGACAGGGTCTCACTCTGTCACCCAGACTGAAGTGTAGTGACATGATCATGGCTCACTGAAGCCTTAACCTTCCGGGCTCAAGCAAACCTCCAACTTTAGCCTCCCAAACAGCTGGGACTACAGGTGCATGCCACCACACTTGCCTAATTTTTTTTCATTTTTTGTAGAGACAAGGTCTCACTATATTGCCCAGTCTGGTCTTAAACTCCTGGGTTCAAGCAGTCCTCCTACCTCGGCCTCCCAATGTGCTGGGATTATAGGTGTGAGCCCCCAGTCCCAGCCTGAAAGCACTTTTTAAACTCTTCTTTCCATCACATTCATTCTATGGGCCAAAGCAAGTCACATGGCCAAGCCCAGGTTTAGGGGTAGAGAGATAGACTCTACCTCTTAACGGGAAGAGCATCAAAGTCACATTGCAAAGGGCCCTGCAAACAGCATCATGGGAATTTGCAATCCACCAAAAACACCTTCAAGAATGATGTGGTGGGTGATAGTAAGAAATGGGAGTAAGGAGGAAGGAGACCAGTAACAGGAGGTTTTAGGCTAAGAGCGGGATGGGGGAAGCCAACAGTTTTGGAAATGATCCTGCACTATCCTCCCACAGCAAGCTCTGGTAATTCGAGGAGGAAAGAAAATGCAAATTAATGTACAAGAGGTGGTATTGGGGGACCTGGTGGAAATCAAGGGTGGAGACCGAGTCCCTGCTGACCTCCGGCTTATCTCTGCACAAGGATGTAAGGTAAGGGGATGCAGAAAGCTATGTGAGGGACCCAAGCATGATCTCATGTCAAGGTAGACACCTGTGCCGTTAGAGAAAGTATAAGCTTATTACTCAGAATCTTGAGAAGTTACAAGTGCAGATTTGATGTTAGAGACAATAGACGTTGTGTAAATGTGTTTCTCTCTGTCTGTCAATGATGACATTGGTGACCAGATGAAGACATACTATCTTTGCAAATAAATCTGCCTTTTTTCCTATGCTCACCTTACAACCCATCCCCTCTCCCATCCCAGGTGGACAACTCATCCTTGACTGGGGAGTCAGAACCCCAGAGCCGCTCCCCTGACTTCACCCATGAGAACCCTCTGGAGACCCAAAACATCTGCTTCTTTTCTACCAACTGTGTGGAAGGTGAATATCGAACCATAAGTAGTATAGATTCAAAAGCAGACACCAAAACATAAAGATTTTAATAACCGTCTTCTAAAGGTAGCGGGGTAGGTAAGAGCCAGTTAACAGTCAAGCTTCTCCATCACTCATGAGCTGTATGACCTCTGGTGAAAGGTCAAGGTCATCATTTCCACATTTGCACAATGATAACACTAAAAGTCGTTACTCCATAGATTTTTGTGTGAATTGAGATAATATATGTAAAATGCCCAGCACAAGGCCTAATACATTGTAAGTGACCTACAATTATTAGCTATTATTTTAGCTTGTAAAGGGACTATGCTCTATAAGCTGAAAATGGCACAGAAGGGAGGAAAATTGTTCAGCCCTGCTAAGTCATTCTTCTCCTAAGGTAAACCCTAACTTCTAACTATTCCCCTATCCAAGAGAAGATATTGGCATTGGAAACTTGAATTACCAGAGGTGCCACTTAGACTTTACCACTTAAATTTTCGCTTTGCTCCTAAAATCTAGGAATCCTTGAACTGGGAGACAGTTCTGGCAAAGTGGTAATAAAAAGGGACTGAACATCATTCTGTCAATTTCTCCTTTGCCCTTTTCCCTTAAGGAGGCCTGAAGATTCCATGGAGCACACTTGAAAACCATTATTCATGCTTAAGAACAAATGTTTGATTATCTAAAAATAGTTCTTTTGTTTGTTTTATGTTTTTTGAGATAGAGTCTCTCTGTCACCCAGGCTGGAATGCAGTGGTGTGATCTCAGCTCACTGCAACCTCTGCCTCCCAGGTTCAAGCAATTATTCTGCCTCAGCCTCCTAAGTAGCTGGGATTACAGGTGCCCACCACCATGCCCAGCTATTTTTTGTATTTTTAGTAGAGATGGGGTTTCACCATGTTGGCCAGGTTGGTCTCGAACTCCTGACCTCAAGTGATCTGCCCGCCTCGGCCTCCCAAAGTGCTGAGATTACAGGCATGAGCCACCATGCCCCGCCTAGAAATAGTTATTTTTTAATTGAATGCATAGTATTTGTTAAAAGTTATAAATATTATCTCTAATTCCCACAATGTGCACAATACCAGATATTATCCCTATTTTACACATGGCAGACTAAGGTTCAAAGAAATTAAGCACCATATCCAAGAGTACAGCTCAATAGAAAGGAGGTGGGTCAGGGATTCTAATGTAGGTCTGTCTCCATAGCTCATGCTTCTTCCACAGTCCCTACGCTGTAAAGAAAGATTGCTATTTAATTTGAAAATACCTTTAAGAAGAAGAGTCATGTTAAGACAGAATAGACTATGAGAAAGAATCCAACTAGAAAATAATATACATATATTAAAAATGTTTTAAAATTGATTAGACAGAAGCAAGTTAGCAAGCTTTCCCCCAAAACACTAGAAGTCTGCTATTAGATTTTAGGAAAAAATTTGCCCAAATTTATCCTTACAAAGTAGGGTTTTCATCAACTAAGTACATGTTCAGATAAAGGGTATGGAGGAAAGTGGGTGGTGGCATTTCGACTGGGAAGCAAGGGTCTGTTTAGATAGAAAATGGTTTTGTAGGAGACTAACAAAACCCAAGATGTGGCCAAGAAGGTGGAGCTAGGTTGAAGGAGCTGGGCCGAAGGACTTTCAGTTGAGGTATTTCTCAGCAACTCGCAGACTGATAGCATTTACCCTAGACCAGTTTGCCCTTTAACTTTTACCGTAGACTTTTAACCTTTGCCTTAGACCAATTTGCAAATTAGTAGCATAACTTTAACATTTACCCTTGACTCCCATGTCTCATCACCATAGACCTTGACATGGCTGTGGCACAGACATCTCTTTGGGTTCTCATGCATCTTCAAGGGAGCGCAGGCTATTTCTCTGGCAATATATGGAAGGTGTATGAAGGAGCCAGTCTGGCCTGGGTTGCCAGATGCTTGGCTTTCTCAGCCTTCCCCGAGGTTGACATCAACCCATCCCCTTCTCTAGACACACTGAGATGAATTATTAAATCCCATTTCTCCAATCGTGAGGAAACCATAGCAGAAGGAATAAAATGGAAGAACTAGACTAAACCATGACACAAAATATATGTAGGTGACACCATACTCTACCCACCCTCCCGCACCCGACCCAAAATAGAAAACTCCTCAGCATCTCTCAAGTATTTCAGCATCTTCATTCCACAGGACCCAATATATGCCTTTAGCAACCAGTTTGAAGCCCATCTATAGAATGCCTCGGCCTGGGAACCTTTTCAGGATTCCTCCTCCACATAAACACTGACCTGACCTGTCTGCTCCTTGAGTAGTACCCTGCTCTCAGACTCATACAGCTAAAGACAACCTTAGAAAATGGAGACCACCACGTGCAACAGTGTTCGTGGGCGCTCCCAGATTAGAGCTGCCCCTACTGAGTCACCAGCATGATTCTATGTTGGTCCTACTGGAATCCCTAAGTTCATCTAAATGATGAGAAGAAAGAAACTAATTTTCGAGTGCCTATGATGTGCCTAACCTTCTTCTGGACTCTTAAAAATAGTTTAGTAGGTGCTTTCATTCCATTTTAAAGATGAGGAAGCCTGACTCTCAGAGTTTAAGTAACTTGCCCTATTGAAAAGAGCTAGTAATTTAGAAAACTGAACTTCCAGCCCTGAGTCTTTCTGCTTTTAAAATAAATGCAGTTTCGGTGATATGCTGCCTGTCTGAGTGATTCTGACTCTGGTTTTAATGGTAGAAATTTCAGTCATTACGGTAAAGCAGGAAGAATTACTTTAAGAAAAAAATTTTGTCGTGCCCCTCATTTCAAGGTGAGTAGCCTGCATCATGTGTGTGTAAAGCCAAACGTGATGTCCAAGCTGCCCTTCTGACTGGGGCGGTGCTGGTGGAGAGGAAAGAGGGACCTCATAAGCACAGAAGCCCAGCTGTTATGGCCCGTGCTACCCAGCAGAGGTCAGACTGGCTCCAGCCAGCAAAGCAGGGAGGGGGCGCAGGTTAGAGCAGGATTTCTCAACCAATCACATTTGGAGCTGGATAATTCTTTGTTGTGCAGGACAGGAGGGCTGTCCTGTGCATGGCAGGATGTTCAGCAGCATCCCTGGCCTCTACCCACCTCATGCCAGTAACAGCCTTCTCCCACCCCAGTTGTGACAACCAAAAATGTTTCCAAGCATTGCCAAATGTCCCTGGGAAAGGGGGTTGGTGGGTAGGTATTGCCTCCAGTTGAGAACCACTGGGTTAGGGGATAATGGGATGTTGGAACATAGGGCTCCACCAGAAGGGTAACCACTATTCCTGGGATCTAGAAACTCCTTAGCTGCTGAGGAAAATATAAGAACTATATAGGCAATAGAAGATACACAGATTAAGTATAATAAAGGCCTTCTTGACAGTGAAGGCAATTAGGTAATAAAATTGGGTGTTTCAGGAGAACTGTGAGACCTCCTCAGAGATTTTTCAGACTAGAAGACCTTTATTTGTATAAACTAAATATGAGGAGAGCAGAACATAATGACCTCTCAGAGGGCCTTGAGTCTTCACTTCGTTTTTGACCATTGACAGCTTCCTCTTTGTAGGAACCAAACCAAACAGCTTCCTCAATTCAGACTTGGTATGTCTTGGGTGACCATCTCTGATGGAAAAAAAAAAAAAAAAAAAAAAACAGCTTTTTTTTTTCTACACTCACACTGAACACAGGACACTTCTGTGTCCAACATGTAGACAGTTCTCCTCACCAACAACCAGTTCTCCAAAGGACGATGATTGGGTGTCCTATAATTCAATTCAGTTCTGACACAATCCACCTGGAGATAGCATCAGATTCCACACATTAGGGCTCAGCCCCACAAGACAGTCCCTAACTCTAGACACTGATCGCAAGTCCTAGGTTCTGGCCTGGCTGTAAATTTGGATTGCCACGACTCCCTCCTCAGGTTTGATTAATTTGCTAGAATGGCTCACAGAATTCAGGGAAACACCTTACTTAGGTTTACCCGTTATTATAAAGGATATTACAAGGATACAGATGAACAGTCATATGGAAGAGATACATAGGGCAAGGCACGTGGTAAGGGGCATGGAGGAGCATCCGTGCCACATCCTGTCCGGGCTGCCCTCCAGTAACCCTCCACACGGTCACACATGTAGACATTTTCCAAACCTAGTCCTGTGGGGTTTTTAATGGATGTTTCATTACATAGGTATAATCGATTACATTATTGGCCATTGGTGATCAACTCAACCTTCATCCCTCCTCCCCTCCAAAGAGGTCAGGCCATGAACTGCAAGTTCCAACTCTCTAATCACATGGTTATCTGCCCTGGCAACCAGCCCCATCCTGTGGCTATCCAGGAACCCACAAAGAGTCACCTCATTAGAACAAAGATACTCCTATCACCCAGGAAACTCCAAGGCATTTAAGAGTTCTACGTCAGATGCTCCTATCATTCAAGAAATTACAAAGGTCTCAGGAGCTCTGTGTCCAGAACTGGGTCAAAGACCAAATATTAGAACAAAAGATTCTCCTAGCACCCCTATCTTCAAGGGTTTTAGAAGTTCTATGTCAGGAAGTGGGGGCAGAGACCAATATCTATACTTCTTATCACAACATCACATTGCCCTCTCCTGCTTCATCCACAGGAACCGCCCAGGGTATTGTGATTGCTACGGGTGACTCCACAGTGATGGGCAGAATTGCCTCCCTGACGTCAGGCCTGGAGGTTGGCCAGACACCTATTGCTGCTGAGATCCAACACTTCATCCATCTGATCACTGTGGTGGCCGTCTTCCTTGGTGTCACTTTTTTTGTGCTGTCACTTCTCTTGGGCTATGGCTGGCTGGAGGCTATCATTTTTCTCATTGGCATCATTGTGGCCAATGTGCCTGAGGGGCTGTTGGCCACGGTCACTGTGAGTAGACAGGGTGGAAAATGGCCTCAGGGCAGACAAATCACCCCAGGGAAAAGGGATCACTAGTATCTCTTTTGTCATCGAACCTCTCAAGTGCAGAGTCTTCCTGATATGTACCTGGGTATCAGGAATAATTTAGTTCTCAATATTACATTGACTCCTTCTGCCCGTATATTTTGGTGACTTCTCTTTCCTCAATGAGAGAGGAAACAAGTTTCAATGGAAAATACATTGGATTATCAGTCACTGAGAGTGAGTTCTAGTATTGGCTAAATCACTTAACATCTCCAGACCTTAATTTATTCATCAGTTTATAGAGGAAGATTAATTTAGAATTACAGAATCTTACAGGAAAGGACTTCAAAGATCATATAAATTCAACCTTTCAACCAGTGCTGAATATCCTCTGTAAAACCCATGGGAGATGATTATTATTTCTAGTAATCGGGAAGTCCACCCCTTTCTGTCTCAATTCATTTCATTGTTGGCTTGCTCTATTTAAATTTCATTGTGTTAAGCAGAACTATAAATCCCTGTTTGTCCTAAGTTTCCCAGCTGAAGAAATAAAATAAGTCAATTCTTTCTCTTCTACAGACTAGCCCTTTAGATTTTTGATGGTAGCCATTATGTTCCCTCAAACTCTTGTGGTAGCAGGTGAAATAATCCCTCTTCCCTTAGCCATTCTTCCTATGACATGGTCTGTAGGCCACCTGTCTTGATGATCACCTGTTGAGGGTATACTCTAGTTTGTCAATATTCTTAAAAGAGAAATGAGAATAATACTTGGGGTGTGTTTGGACTAGCACAAAAATGTAGGGTCTAGTGATATTATGTAAATAAATTATAACCCCTAATCCTATTATTAGAAGTCCATACTTAACATAACCACAGCCTAAGAATTCATTAGCTTTTAAAACAACCTTGCCTCACACTTGACTTACATTGCCTTCACGATCAACAAAAGTCTTTTGGTTTAAATGATTTTTCACGTACTTTTCAATGCTGTGATATTATTGTTATCTCCTCCACATTCTTTGTTTAAACTATTGGTCCAACACCCCCTCTTATACCATCACCTAGCATCTTATACCATCATAAAAGATTAGCTATCTATGTGGTCCCTGGAAAGATTGGACTTAAAGAGCTGTGGCCTAAACTTGAATGAAAAAGAGATTGCTGAATAGAAAAGATGCAAGGATCCTGAGGGAGAGGAATATTCCAGGGGGGAATGAAGAGGATCCTTGTCTATGATACCCTAGTAAAGAAATACGCTGTTTTTTGGCTGGGCACAGTGGCTCACACCTGTAATCCCAGCACTTTGGGAGGCCAAGGCGCACAGATCACTTGAGCCCAGGAGTTCGAGATCAGCCTGTCCAACCTGGTGAAACCCTGTCTCTACTAAAAATACAAAAATTAGCTGGACATGGTGGTGCACGCCTGTAGTCCCAGTTACTCAGGGGCTGAGGCAGAAGAATCTCTTTAACCTGGGAGATGGAGGTTGCAGTTAGCCGAGATCACTCTGCACTCCAGTCTGGGCAACACAGAGCGAGACTCTGTCTCAAAAACAAAAACAGAAAAAGACATTTTTTTTAAAAATGCACTATTTTTTGAAACTCTTACCATAAAGCACAGACCACCATCACTTTCTTAATTTCCTTTACCACAGCCAGAAATGAAATGTTTAAAGAGTAGGTAGGAACAAAAGGGAAATAAGTACAAAAAATTAAAATAGCATTAAAAATGATCAAATGTCCACAATGCAAAGTGGTATGAGTATTCCATCTCCCGTGTGTATTCTCTCCTCTCTTCTTGGCTTTAGGTGAGCCTGACCCTCACAGCCAAGCGTATGGCGCGGAAGAACTGCCTGGTGAAGAACCTGGAGGCGGTGGAGACGCTGGGCTCCACATCCACCATCTGCTCAGACAAGACGGGCACCCTCACCCAGAACTGCATGACCGTCACCCACATGTGGTTCGATATGACCGTGTATGAGGCTGACACCACCGAAGAACAGACTGGTGACTAGTGGTATTGGTGGAAGAAGAGTGGAGGGATTTGGGGGATGTGATGAGTGAGCTGAAAGAGAATGGTGAGTCCCGACAGAGAGGAGGGAGCCTGAAAGTGGAGTGAAGAAGAGGGAGGTGTGAAGGAAAGAAACACTGCTCCTGTGAAGTATCTGGGTGCCAAAGAGGATGTGAATAACCGCTTGCTTAAAATTCTCATTCCCTGCTCACAGTTCTTCTTTTCTTTCTCCCTAGGAAAAACATTCGCCAAGAGCTCTGATACCTGGTTTATCCTGGCCCAAATCGCTGGCCTCTGCAACCGGGCTGACTTTAAGGCCAATCAGGAGATCCTGCCCATTGCTAAGGTGTCAGGCCCAAGGGGAAGAGGGTACCTCAGTGTCCAGGACATAACCTGCCCTCTCCCAAAAAATCCTCTCCTGGAGCTCAGTAATTTCACCCCAGGTACCCGCCCTCCCCCATTTGTCCGCTCTCCATGTTGCCACAGGTCATATGGAAGAGATACATAGGGCAAGGCACGCCCAGGTGGCATGCCCCTGGGGCTTACTGTACAAACCCCATCCTGGCAGAGAGCCACAACGGGTGATGCTTCTGAGTCAGCCCTCCTCAAGTTCATCGAGCAGTCTTACAGCTCTGTGGCGGAGATGAGAGAGAAAAACCCCAAGGTGGCAGAGATTCCCTTTAATTCCACCAACAAGTACCAGGTACAGAATCCACAAAGGTAGGAGAATGCTGGTGGGGGATGGGCTCATCACTGGAGCAAGGGGAGCTTTGCCTCTGCCTTCAACTTCACCTCTGAGCAGTGGAGGAGCTCAGTAGAACCTGCATCCCAATTACCAGAAGACTCACATCAAGAGAACGTGACAAACAGGTAAAGAGAGGTGAAACAGGTGATAAAGGAAGAGGCATCAGTCAGTCCTATGCAGAGCTCTGAGCTGTGCCACTTGGGGAAAAAGCGAGTCATAAAATGCTCTCTGAAATGTCTGTAGATAGCAGAAGCTGGTTGATGAAAGTCATGTTGGAGTCACATGCAGCTGTTAGGGGGCCCCTCTGTGTCTACTAGGAGATTTGCCACTGCAGAATTAGGTTGCATTTGCAAGACACTTTATTTCGTTAGCCATCAAGTATTCCCTTTCACCCCACACTTGACTTGCAGTTCTAGTGGCTGCCAGTGGGTAGGCGATCAGGGGTCTCTGCCTCCATTGGCACCTGACCCTCTCCCTTGTGTGTCTTGTATCTTCTTTTCTGATAAGAATGCAAATCATATTAGATTAGGGTCTCCCCTACTTCTACATAACCTCAACTAATTACATGTGTTCATGTGCGTGAAGTTTTTCATTTCCCAGGAACATTTTGGTCCACTCTCCAGGGAGGAGTGGACGAGAGCAGGGGAAATGCTGAGTGAGAGACTGTGGAGGGACAGGAAAGAGAGTCTTTCTCTCCCAAGTAGAATCTGGGCAGACTGAAGAGAGGGTTATGGTAAGATGCAGGAACAGTGGCATTATCAGAACTGGAGTTTTGCCAGGTGCGAACTGAGTTCCACGGGGCAATCAAGATTTGCTCAGGGAAGTAGATTCTTCCACTCCATGCATTACTGAAAAGGCCAGACATTCAGGTGTTGGGAAAACGTGTCAGAGAAAATGACAACGAGACTCCCAAGTCAGCTGGTATCTTTTTTTTTCCTTTTTTCTTTTTAGACAGAGTTTCACTCTTGTTGCCCAGGCTGGAGTGCAATGGTGCGATCTTGGCCCACTGCAACCTCCACCTCCCGGGTTCAAGTGATTCTCCTGCCTCAGCCTCCGAGTAGCTGGGATTACAGGCATGTGCCACCACGCCCAGCTAATTTTTTATATTTTTAGTAGAGATGAGATTTTATCATGTCGGCTATGCTGGTCTCGAACTCCTGACCTCAGGTATCCACCCGCCACAGCCTCCCAAAGTGCTAGGATTACACGTGTGATCCACCGTGCCTGGCCTCTATATAAATTTTTTTAAACTGAATTACTCATAGTTTTACACTGAACACTGAGCAAGTAAGGGTTAAATAGATCTATCCTTTTCTGTCTCAACTGGTTTTTAGTCAGTGTAATAAAATAGGTCTTTTAGGCCCAAATGGCAAACTTATTCCCATCTTTTTCTGATGTTTAGTGGCCTCACTAGTCAGACAGGAATTCTGTGGCTTGGCAGGCCTTTGACGGCAGCATAGCCTCTAACTGGAAAGAATTAGGTACCTCTCCTTCTATGTGATTCAAAATAAACGCAAAAAATATTCACAACATTTGTTGGGGCATCCAACAAATAGTGACTTTCTCCCAAATGACTATGTTGGTGCCTCTTCTGAGCTACTGAACATGTGGCTCAAATGGCAGACTTGTCCTCAGTGGTTCACCGAGTGTGACAGACTGTCCCACTGGCCACCAAGCTCTGGCAAGCACTTGCTCTAGGAGGCCCTCAGTTTGTGCCTTCCTTAGCTTGCCCTAATGGTGGAGACTCCAGCCTTTGCAAGAGACATCTCAGACTGCTGGTGGTTTGCAGAGCTTGGTCTGTTTCCCTCTGAGATAAAAAGGAAACGAAGAAGATGCTCTGTTCCAGCATTTCCAGACTTTTCCCTCCGTCTCTTTTATTTGTAATTTTCTATCAAGATGTGATTTTCTTCCGTGACCAAATTACTAATAGGTCTTGCCGTCACCTCCTGGGCCCTTCACTTATTCAACACATTTTACTGAGAACTTAGAAAACTGAGCTCTTTAAACCTTTTCCAGCTTTCTGCTTAAGTGAGTTACGGTTCCTCCTCTTAACTGCTTAAGCATATTTTGAATGTAACTGAACAAACTAACAGAACAGCTGTAACCACGTTTTGTGCACTGGTTTCCCACCCTGCTTACTGTACTGTGGGCGGTACAGTCTGGCCTCCTCTGCACTCCCACTGTTCCTTTCAATGCGTCGATTTTGTTCTCAACAGGCGACCTAGCGGGCATTTCCTGTCCATCACAAGAGGAACCCCATGGAGAGCTCCTTTTCATACATCAGAGATCAAGAGGAAATGCAAAACCCACATTTCTCTCTCCTTGCTGTGGGTTGTCCCCTCGGGTTCATTTCATGAATGTGCCCTTTCCCTCCCTCACCACAGCCACAAGGATCCCCATGCCCAGCCACACTAGCTAGCCCCTCTCAGGAGACTTCTCATGCTTTTAGGAGACAGAGGCCCAGGCACTAGAATGACTAACTTATTTTTGGATTGTACTTCACAGTTGTCAAAGTATTTTCTACACTATCTCTTATAAAAACCCAATGAAGGGCCATGTGTGGTGGTTCATGCCTGTAATCCCAACAGTTTGGGAGGCCAAGGTGGGCAGATCACCTGAGGTCAGGAGTTCAAGACCAGCCTGACCAACATGGTGAAACCCCCATCTCTGCTAAGAATGCAAAAAATCAGCCCAGCATAGTGGTGGTGCCTGTAATCCCAGCTACTTGGGAGGCTGAAGCAGGAGAATCACTTGAACCCAGAGGCAGAGGTTGCTGTGAGCTGAGATCACACCACTGCACTCCAGCCTAGGTGACAGAGTGAGACTCCGTCTTCAAAAACAAAAACAAAACACAACAAAAAACCCCAGGAAGGAGGCCAGGCAGACACTTTTATGTTTTGTCAAAGGAACTAAGATTTTGCAAGGTTAAATGAACTGAGCTGAGGCCATAATGCATTCTTGCTGGCCCCAGAACATATGTCTTTGGACTTTTTTTTTTTTTTTTTTTTTGAGGTAGAGTCTGGCTCTGTCACCTAGGCTGAAGTGCAATAGTGCAATCTTGGTTCACTGCAACCTCTGCCTCTAGGGTTCCAGTGATTCTCCTGCCTCAGCCTCCCAAGTGGCTGGGCTTACAGGCACATACCACCATGCCCAGCTAATTTTTGTATTTTTAGTAGAGACAGGGCTTTGCCATGCTGGCCAGGCTAGTCTTGAACTCCTGACCTCAAGAAATCCACCCACCTCAGCCTCCCAAAGTGCTGGGATTACAGGCATGAGCCACTACGCCTGGCCTTCGGACTCTTTTTCTTTCCTGTCTACTCTGCTTTCTTTCTTTGCCAGTCCCACTATTTCTGCTCTCTCGCCATCCAGTTGACAAGGAAGAACGCAGGGGGAAAGTGAGAGTGCCTGGTCCTGCCCCCAGGGAGCTTCCAGCTGAGAAGATAATAGAGATTCCTGTGCAAATAATACCAGGCTGCAGTTTCCTGGAAAAAGGAGAAGGGGCTGCGCTCAACCTGGGCGAGATGTGACTGGGGAGGGGAGGGAACAAAAGAAATAGGAGTATGAAACACGTTGTCTGTCTTTTTACCATTGAAATCTTCCCCTTCTTTTTGCCCCTGATCCTTGTTCTCTCCTCCTGTCCCATCAGTGCTCCCTCTGCTCTCCCTAGATGTCCATCCACCTTCGGGAGGACAGATCCCAGACCCACGTACTGATGATGAAGGGTGCTCCAGAGAGGATCTTGGAGTTTTGTTCTACTTTTCTTCTGAATGGGCAAGAGTACCCAATGAACGATGAAATGAAGGAAGCCTTCCAAAAGGCCTATTTAGAACTGGGAGGTCTTGGGGAACGTGTGCTAGGTGAGGAGCTGTAGGAGAATTTTTTAAAGAATGGCATCAAAATGGTTATTATCCGTGGGGTGAGAAATCAAGGATGTTGGGGTAAGCAGATAGGAATGTAGAGTGCTGGATGACTACTGGTCCCTCCCTCTGTATCTCTCCAGGCTTCTGCTTCTTGAATCTGCCTAGCAGCTTCTCCAAGGGATTCCCGTTTAATACAGATGAAATAAATTTCCCCATGGATAACCTTTGTTTTGTGGGCCTCATATCCATGATTGACCCTCCCCGAACTGCCGTGCCTGATGCTGTGAGCAAGTGTCGTAGTGCAGGAATTAAGGTAAATAACTTGCCAGCCCAGGAGCCCCCAACCTGTCACAAGTTGGAGCATCTACTAGAAGGCCTTGCACAGAGTAGATGCTTAATAATCTTAGTTTAATTGAGCCGATTTCTGTTTCCTTGGGCTTCTGATTTCTATTTAATAGTAAGTTTCCTCTCTAGTTAGAATTCCACTTGTATTGAACATTAGAATCACCAGGGAGCCTTTACAAATTGGATGTCTAGGACACACCCCAGACCAATTTAATTAGAAACTCTCAGGATAGGATCTTGGCAACAGTATTTTTAAAAACTTTCCTGGAGTTTCCAATGAGCAGAGAAGTCTGAGAACCAGTGTCCAGCACAGTGCTTCTCAGAACAACATGCGTGCAGATCCCTCAGGGATTGTTTTGAAATGCATATCTGGCTTCAGAAGGTCCAGGAAAACCTGAGAGACTGCATTTTTGACAAGCTCCCAGGCGATGCTGTTGTTGCTGGTCTGCAGACCACACTAGGAATAGCAAAGTGCTAGAAGACGTCGTGTAAATGTGCTGCCAAGATGGGTGGTAAAAGGGTGAGGCTAGGAGGGCTGGGGCTCTGGACCAGGCAATAGTGAGAATGAGATATTGAGAGCTGAAGGATCTTCAATGGGTGTGAACAGCTGCCCTAAGAGGTATATGTCCAGGTGTAAAAACTGGAAACCAAAAATCGGTCTGACCAAGAGTGAAGTTCAGCTTCAGAACAAACCCAGAGGTAGAAAATCCTCTTTGGTCAGGTTGGGCCTTGAACTTCATGGAATGGCAGCGATAGAATTCTTCAAATTCTGAGATGTTCTGTGTTCCATGTTTCCTGGGTCAAATTCTAAGACTCATACACATCTTTACAGTTTAGATATAGACACCTTCCCTGCTCATACCTTACATTCTGGATTACCTGTATATTGTGGCTCCTAGGTTTGGGGGATTGGAGGTATTTAAGGAGAACTAGGTGCTCTCTGTTGGAACTGGCTCTATGTTAGACCTATGACTATTGGCAGTTTGTCCGGGGTCAGTCTGGGCCATGTGTACTGGGAGGGACTTGGGAACCTTGAGCAGTGATTTCCAGGTAGTGATCATTCCTGCATTCCTTCATTCAGTAATTATTTGTTGATGGCTTACTATGCGCTAGGCATTGTGCTAGGGCTAGGGCAGGAAACTTTACAAGGAAGCTACCCTTGCAGAGCTCTCAGTCGAGTGTGGGAGAGAGATAAACAGGCAATCACCATACAGAGAAGTGTGGCAAGTGCTAAAATACGGCAGGAATGGAATGCTATGAAAGCACACAGCATGGGTATTCATCTTTGGGTAGAAATGGGACAGGACTAGGTACCAGGTATCCAAAACCAAGCTGAAACAAAGGGGCAGGGTGAGCCCACAGAAAGAAGAAAGGTAGAGTGAGAATTTCAATGCACTGGGCCTTAGATGAAATTTAGCTAGGCAGATGGATTATTCCAGACATTCCTTTGTTACCACTTGTTCTATGTGTAGGTGTTTCTGTCTTTGCACTTAAGGAAGCAGAATAGCTTCTGGAGCAATTAAATGAAATTCTGAATATAGTCAAATCTCTGGCTTATTTCTGGTAAATCTAGGATCCAAATTGTCCTGTTTTATGGTCTCATGGTCTTGACCCACTCCCGAGGGTTGAAATCACAGTAGCATGGTTTTTGGTCTACACCACAAGTTCTTGGGAATGAGCAACTAAAATCCTTGTTGAAAAAAAGCAGTGGTCTGTCAGTTCTTAGAGCAGAAAGATGAAGGATCCAGGCTCTGAAGATGATTCTGCTCCTCTCCTCTCCCCTTCTCAACCCAGGTGATCATGGTAACAGGAGATCATCCCATTACAGCTAAGGCCATTGCCAAGAGTGTGGGCATCATCTCAGAAGGCACTGAGACGGCAGAGGAAGTTGCTGCCCGGCTTAAGATCCCTATCAGCAAGGTTGATGCCAGGTAAGATCACTAAAGAACTCAAGATCTGCCATGTTCCCTCCATCCCCAGCCTGCCCCACCCAGAGGCCACTTTACTAAAGTTCTTGGAGTCTCCTTCAATAGGTAGGAAGCAAGATGAAGAAAGAAGTAAAGAGAGAAGTGGTTGACAAAAGTGTGGCGAGGGAATAGGGTGTGTTAATTTGGGGACAATATAGGGCTGGGGACAAGTGAGGAGACTAGGTTGAAAGAAGAAGCAATGAAGCTATAGTCAAGATTGGCACCAAGACCCCTGGTGAATTCTCAACACCCAAAACTAGCCTTTTGAAATTATTTTCCCTCAGTGCTGCCAAAGCCATTGTGGTGCATGGTACAGAACTAAAGGACTTACAGTCAAAGCAGCTTGATCAGATCCTCCAGAACCACACTGAGATTGTGTTTGCTCGGACCTCCCCTCAGCAGAAGCTCATCATTGTCGAGGGATGTCAGAGGCTGGTAAGGAAGGAAAAGGAGCCCCAAGGAAACTGGCAGAACGCCTGTGGCTTAGCCCAGTTCCAAACCAAGCAGAGGAACATATGGGCTGGGCTGGAGGAGACTCCAGAGAGTACCTATCTGGAACCTCCATGGTGGCCCTCAGTTTGGGGGCTCCCTGAAAGTTTAAATATCTCAGGAGGGGTGGGAGAAGAACGGGAGCCCTAGATCAAGCATGATTACATCAGGAAACGAGGGATGCAGAAATCATACTGATCTTTGGGACTAGTTCTGGATCTGATGCAATAAATTTTTCACTCCCTCTGTCTGGACTTCCTCAGGGAGCCATTGTGGCCGTGACGGGTGATGGGGTGAACGATTCCCCTGCGCTGAAGAAGGCTGACATTGGCATTGCCATGGGCATCTCTGGCTCTGACGTCTCTAAGCAGGCAGCCGACATGATCTTGCTGGACGACAACTTTGCCTCCATCGTCACGGGGGTGGAGGAGGGTGAGGAGGCAGGGTGCCCAGGGTGGAGACTTCAACCTTGGACTCAGGTGGGGGTTGGTGTACATCCCCTCTTTCTGTTTTCCCATCATCCCACCTCCATGAGCCTGTACGGGCTCAGAAGAAAATCACTATAAGACAACATTTTGCAAATTAGATCAGCTGGTACATCACTATCTGCAACCCCTTTTGATGAGAGCAGATAAAAGTCCACTTTATTCATTTTATTTTCCTATCAGGGAGACTGGAACTCTGGTATAACATACCAGAGTTCTCACTGTCCACACTGTGAGGAATTCAGTCCCCTCACTGGAATTCAAGTAGGCCCATAGCAAGTTCCAAGATGTAGCCACACCCCTGGAACTATTCCATGCGCTGCCATCTTTAGGAGGGTCTTCTAGGAACCTGTTGCCTAAATAATGGTGACACATCAGGATCAGCTGGAGCTTGACCCATGAATTGACTGCATGAGCCCAATTATACACCCTCTGCCCCAGAGAATTGTGAAGAGCATGCCCTCCGGCAAACAGGAGAGCCCAAGAATTCTGCATTCCAGGTTCCCTGCTCTCTGCCTGGAGCTATCTTACTAAAACATATAGCAATCCACATCATAATAATGATTACCATTTTATTGAAACCTTGCATAATCTTGACATTTTGCTTGGTATTTTATATCCACTCAATTCGATAAGTTCGTTTGAACACTGATTATGTGGGAGGCACTATGCTTGATACTGGGGATACAATAGCAGGGAGAACAAAAGACACAAATCCCTGCCCTCATGTAACTTAATTTCTAGTGGGAATGACAGACAATCAAATAAGTAAATTATATAGTATGTTAAAAGAAGATAAGTGTCATGGGACAGACCAAGCAGAGAGTGCAGAGAGGGATTCGGTCTTTGAAAAGGCAGTCAAGATGGATGCAGCAATCTTGCAAGGCAGGAGGAATGAAACTCACAGAGGTGAGGGTGCCCAAGGTCACAGCTAGCTATGGCAGAAGATGGGATTTGAACACAAGTCTGTCCCAAGCCCCGGCTCTTTCCATTTCAGCCTTAATCTTGTAAAGGCTTTTATACTGACATTCTCAAACATCACAGGATTAACCAGGCCCAACCCCGCTAATTTTCAGAGATCAGATAACGTTAGCTAGGGTGAATCTAAGAACAAAGAGTACACAGACAGCATGGCTCCGATTAAAAGGCACACAATTTTGAAACAATACTGGGACCCTGGAGGTCTAGGACTTCCAGACCCTTTCCCGGACTGTGACACTTCTTTGAGGTGGCCTGTCTGTCCTGGAGCTGGTATGAGGGAGGTGTGTTCTCCCAGGGCTTCTCACAGAAGGTTGACCATCCTCCCCAGGCCGCCTGATCTTTGACAACCTGAAGAAATCCATCATGTACACCCTGACCAGCAACATCCCTGAGATCACCCCCTTCCTGATGTTCATCATCCTCGGTATACCCCTGCCTCTGGGAACCATAACCATCCTCTGCATTGATCTCGGCACTGACATGGTAAGGGTCAAGCTGATGAGCAAGAGATTCCCAGAATTCTGCCTCCTAAGCTCCCTTCTTTCTGCCTGGAGCTACCTTACTAAAACTCATGACAACCCACTTATGACCCAGCTCTCGCACCTCCTGTGAGATGGATTGAGGCTGCGTCAAGACAGAAGGGTAGAGCTCGAATTACTGCTGAGTTTCCTTCTGAACTTTGTGACCCCTGTCATCCCCACCCTCCATCCTCCAGGTCCCTGCCATCTCCTTGGCTTATGAGTCAGCTGAAAGCGACATCATGAAGAGGCTTCCACGGAACCCAAAGACGGATAATCTGGTGAACCACCGTCTCATTGGCATGGCCTATGGACAGATTGGTGCGCCCAGAGGAATGAGGAGTGGAGGGAGTGGGGAGTGGTTGCCCCTGCCTGACAACGTGAGCCATCTCAGTTTGGAAGTCAGGGAGATGTTTTCTCAGCAACAAACTGTTCTAGGCCCTGAAAACACAAAGAACCACTCACCTCTGATCTGCCCTTGACTTAGAGTCCAGTACAAAAGGAACAAACATACATAAAATGATAGCATCTCCAAGTGCCAAGTAATGAGTATAGACAGAACATGCTACAGGATTACAAAGCAAGTAGGCTAACCATTATGAGGATAGCCAGAGAAGCCTTATGCAGGAAATAAGACTTAAACTTGGTGTGGGGAAATGGGGCTTAGACTAGTAAGTGTATGGTCAGGTGTGGGAGACCAAAGGAGTGGGGAATTTCATATGGCACAGTTAGAGAGGAGTGAATAAATCAGGTTGGTAGAACCCTTAGTCTTTATAAAGTAGTGAAAAATAAGACTGTAGACATAGATATCAGTTGCGGTGGGGTCAGCCTTGACAGACATTTGAGAGTCATTAAAAGTCTTTGTTCTTGAGTTTCCAGGTGCAATGGTATTTCAGAAAATAGGGTGAGCGATGAACAGAGTAAGATCCTGTCTCAAAAAAAAAAAAAATTGGGAGAGGGAATCAGTGGCCTCTAAAGTCCTTTTTAGTTTTAAGATTATATGATTCAAAGCTGACTCGGGGTCAGAGTTTAGAAATAAATGTCAGGGCTTGAAGGAAAGTCCCACAGAGATGAGAGATGACAGGCTCAGGCTGCTGATGGCAAGACTCTTCCGCACTACTCTTCAGACACACACCAGCCCAGCCAGAAGCAAGTCCCAGCCCCTAGCCCTCCCCTGGCCTACCTTTTGGGGCCCTTCTCTGAACCAAGCTCCCCTGTCCTGCAACTCTGTCATTCACAGGGATGATCCAGGCTCTGGCTGGATTCTTTACCTACTTTGTAATCCTGGCTGAGAATGGTTTTAGGCCTGTTGATCTGCTGGGCATCCGCCTCCACTGGGAAGATAAATACTTGAATGACCTGGAGGACAGCTACGGACAGCAGTGGGTGAGTAGAAGGGATAAGGTAGGAGCTGAGACCAGTAAGAGCGAGAGTGACAGGGGAGAGTAGGTCTAGCAAATTTTTTAAGAGGGAAGAAGGGAAGCACCCCACAAGCAGAGCCGATGCCTTTTCTTCAGTCCTGTATGAGCATTCTCACACTTGCCCTCAGTCTCCAGTCACAACAGCAAATCTTCTTCTGTTTAGCATAGGCTCATTCCAGCTGGCTCCTCCTGTCTGTTGTCTGGCCCTGCCTGTCTGGGTCCTTTGGCTCCTTGAAGTCTTTGTCATATCAACTTTTCTGAGCTGGTTTCTGTTGTCCCAGGTTCTAACCATGATTGCCCCAGAAATAAATGCTGGGTCCTCTCCTGTTATACTCTTCCTCCCTGACAGTTCAAATGATATGATTTAAAATTTGAGACCAGACACGATGGCTCACATCTGTAATCCCAGCACTTTGGGAGGTGGGTGGATCACCTGAGGTTGGGAGTCAAGACCAGTCTGACCAACATGGAGATACCCCATCTCTACTAAAAGTACAAAATTAGCTGGGCATGGTGGCGTGTGCCTGTAATCCCAACCACTCAGGAGGCTGGGACAGGAGAATCACTTGAACCCGAGGGGCAAATGTTGCAGTGAGCCCAAATCATGCCATTGCACTCCAGCCTGGGCAACAAGAGTAAAACTCTGTCTCAAAAACTAACTAAATAAATATAAATTCTGAAAACTGGCCGGGCACAGTGACTCACGCCTGTAATCCCAGCCCTTTGGGAAGCAGAGGCAGATGGATTACGAGGTCAAGAGATCGAGACCATCCTGGCCAACATGAGGAAACCCCGTCTCTACTAAAAATACAAAAATTAGCTGGGGATGGTGGCGCGTGCCTCAGGAGGCTGAGGCAGGAGAATCACTTGATCCCAGGAGGCGGAGATTGCAGTGAGCTGAGATTGCGCCACTGTACTTCAGCCTGGTGACAGAGCGAGACTCCGTCTCAAAGAAAAAAAAATCTGAAAACCTATTTTCTTTGTACATCCCTTCCTAATCATTCTAAACCTTTTTAACCTAGAGGATACCTCTCTATAGTTGTCTTTTCTAACATCCAAGATGAATGAAGCTCAAACTGAAGCCCTCTCCCCAACAATATGTGTGCAAGAATTTTAGTAAGTATGGTTTTTTGGTATCTGTGAATACTCCTGTCCCAATTTCTAGGACAGTGGGACATGTGACATGTGACACCAATTATTGCTAGAATTGTAGTGTCACAGAGGACACAGTCAATTATCATCATTCTACAGATGAGGAAACTGATCTAGGAAGATTCTGTAACTTGCTCAAAGTCCCACAGTGAATCCCTAAAACAGCTAGACTTGAATTCTGGACTCTTGATCCCTGCCCAGCAATTTCCCACTTCACCATGATGTCTCCAAACCTAGCCAACTGCAGGCTTCTCAAATTGTGTTCAAATCTGAATTGCTGGGAAGATGCCCCTCACTTGGCTTCCACTAGCTGAGTCTTATAAAGGCCATCAGATGTCAATATTCCCAGCTATCAACACTGCTCCAGGATCCAATGACACCCAAAGTTCTCATTGCTGTGCACCCTGCCGACATCTCAACTCCCAGCTCAAGCCTTTGTTTTCCATCTTGATGCTTCCTCCCTGTTGCCAAGATGCAACATGACATAAATTTATTGACAGTAAATTAATGGTAATTAAAAGTAATTTGAGGTAAAAAATTAAGAATTCCCCCCTGCACATTGAAGGCCTCTTGAAGTATCACAAAAATGTGTTGAGAACAGTTGCCCTGAGCAACAAACTCTATAAAGGCGCATCCGTGTCTCTTGTATGACTGTAATTTTCAGATAATCTAGTATAGAGCCACCCACCCAGGAAGTGCATGATGCACTGTAGAAGCAAGGATAGTTCCTTGCTTTCTAAATATCTTTCATTAATTCCAGTGATTCCTCCACTCACTTGTTCATTCAGACAATATTTACTGAGCATCTTCTATGTACCAGGTACTGTTCTAGGGCCTGGGGATATGACAGTGAACAAAAATCATCAAGTTATTGCTCTCATGGAGTTTATTTCTAGGTAGGGATGGGAAGACAGATAATAACCAAATATATAACATATTTAATCAAGAGATTGTAAGTCCAAGGGGGTCCAAGAAGTGTTGGAACTAGGATACTAGAGTGAGATGGAATTATAAAAATGCTGGTCAGAGAGAGAAAGATGCTTGAAATTACAAAGAAATAATAGGTATTGGAAAGGACAGTATCTAGAGTTTAAGGATGGGAGCAAGCAGCCCAGGTGGGGAGTGGAGGACAATATCATTGGAGGAGAAGATCGAGGAACTGTGAGACCACGGCATTGGAAGGATCATCAACATGGACTTTTCAATCTCCAAAAACAATGACAGAAGTAATAGTGGAGTAACAGTGTCAGAAGCTAAAATCTTCAAGAAATGATAGTGAGTGATACAGGAAATGGCAACTGACTATGATGGACAGTTGTGGGATGATCTGATGCACACAAATATGCTGATTGGTCTTATTCTAAGTTCCATGCTTGGCTCATCAATTTCCAGCCTTTGTCTTGTCTTCTATCGTTTAAGGCTCTATATTCCTCTCCAAGTACAACTTTACCCCATCCCATGGGGTTTGATACGTAGTATTTCATGATTGTGCAGTCTTCCATATTTTCAAATTTATTTGATCTATGAGTTATTTATAAACATGCTGTTTTAGTTTTTAAAACAGAAGCTTTTCTGTCCAGTCTAATTTAGATGCACCTCTTCTGTGTTCCCATAGCCCTCTGCAATCTCTCTTTTATAACCTACCTAATTGTGCTGACATGGTTAGCATATTTATTTTCCCCACTAGACTCTAAGTTCCGTATGTGTAAAGTGTGAATGACAGAGCAAACGAATGAATGAATGTCTCCTATCTGATACCACTCTTTGGGGTATTCTTTGGGGTATTTCTTTCCCCCCTGTATTCACACTGTCCTCTGGCCCCACCCTTTCTGACCTATATCTCCTGACTCTGCCTTCCTCTCTTTTTATTGCTTTTTTTTTTTTTTTTTTTTTGAGATTCTTTAGACAGAGTCTCACTCTGTTGCCCAGAATGGAGTGCAGTGGCGCCTCCCAGGTTCACGCCATTCTCTCACCTCAGCCTCCCAAGCAGCTGGGACTACAGGCACCCACCACCATGTCCGGCTAATTTTTTGTATTTTTCAGTACAGACAGGGTTTCACCATGTTGGCCAGGATGGTCTCGATCTCCTGACCTCGTGATCCACCTGCCTCAGCCTCCCAAAGTGCTGGGATTACAGGCGTGAGTCACCATGCCCAGCCCTGCCTTCCTCTCTAACTCTACCTTCTTCTCTTACCCCTTCTTATTAGCTCAATCCATATTTATTGAGCCATGCTACATGCCATCCACTGAACTAAGCACAGGGAGAGGACATAGAGCTAAATAAGGCAAGTCGTTTTTCTTGAGAAGCTCTCAGTCAGGCAAGGAAAACACAAACAAATCATAATACAACATGAAAAGCACTAAAACAGAGACATCTGTGAAGTGCTGTGGGGGTCTAAAGAGTGAGGACCTGGCTGGGCGTGGTGGCTCACACCTGTAATCCCAGCACTTTGGGAGGCAAAGGCAGTCAAATCGCCTGAGGTCAGGAGTTCGAGACGAGTCTGGCCAACATGGTGAAACCCCATCTCTACTAAAAATACACAAAATTAGCCGGGTGTGGTGGCAGGTGCCTGTAGTCCCAGCTATTCAGGAGGCTGAGGCAGGATAATTGCTTGAACCGGGGAGGCAGAAGTTGCAGTAAGCAAAGACCACACCATTGCACTCCAGTGATACTTCGTCTCAAAAAAAAAAAAAAAAAATGAAGACCTGAGTCAGCCCTGGGGTCCTGGAAGGTGGGAGAGGGAAGAAGCTTTAGGGTGTACAGAATCCCCTTCTGACGCTGTCTCCTCCTCCCTGCCCTCTCCAGACCTATGAGCAACGAAAAGTTGTGGAGTTCACGTGCCAGACGGCCTTTTTTGTCACCATCGTGGTTGTGCAGTGGGCGGATCTCATCGTCTCCAAGACTCGCCGCAACTCAGCTTTCCAGCAGGGCATGAGGTGAACATCCCACAAAACAGCCCCAACACTCTCCCAAGCCCTACACACCAGAACATACCATTTCCCCCTGTCTTTTCCTCTCCCTCACCGTCACACTCATGAACGTTTCTACCCAGAAACAAAGTCCTAATATTTGGGATCCTGGTGGAGACACTCTTGGCTGTATTTCTGTCCTACACTCCAGGCATGGACGTGGCCCTGCGAATGTACCCACTCAAGTGAGTAAGGGAAGGGATGCAAGCAGGGGATGTCCAGGAATGGGGGAGCATGTAGAGGAAGGGTGTGTTTCACTAGGATTGTAATGAGCCAGGAGCTGCCTGGATACATGGAGGTACATGTACACTCAGTGGTACAAGGAGAGTCATCTGCGCTCTGATAAGTGGATCTTATTTAGGGAGATATTAGAGACTGTGCCAAATGATCACAACCCACTAGACACACAAATTTAGCAGACTTACCAGTGTTTAACAGAATGAAATCTTTTTCGTGATGATGTGTGCTGTAGTTGTCCAAGGATACATATTGCTTGGAGCTGAAGTAACCATAAAAATAGCCTAATCTATGCTTAGCTAATTCTGTTGTACTTATGCAAATATGTTTTAATGTATATGTATGTGATCATGCCTACTGAAATTCTTATTGTCTGGTGCCTTCTCTTGTTCAACTCCAGGTTTTTGCTTTGTTTTGCCTTGCATTAACATTAGTATATGCTTGATGTGGAAAAATTTATATTTAAAAATGTACAGAGAAAAAAGCAAATGTTCCATTTCACTCCCATCCCCATTACCCAACCCAACTTGCATAGGTAGCCTCCATTAAGGATGTAGTATGTATTCTTCCAACACATTTTTTTTTTTTTTTTTTTTGAGACAGAGTTTTGCTCTTATTGCCCAGGCTGGAGTGAAATGGCACATTCTCGGTTCACTGCAACCTCCACCTCCCTGGTTCAAATGATTCTCTTGCCTCAGCCTCCTGAGTAGCTGGGATTACAGGCACCCACCACCATGCCCAGCTAATTTTTTGTATTTTTAGTAGAGACGGGGTTTCACCATGTTGGCCAGGCCGGTCTCGAACTCCCAACCTCAGGTGATCCACCCGCCTCTGCCTCCCAAAATGATGGGATTACAGGCATGAGCCACCACACCTGTCCTTCTTCCAACACATTTCTGTGTATGTCCGTACTCTGCTCACCTTTTCATCCCTTGTAGTGTTTTACACGAGGCTTTATACAATGTAGGCACTCAATTAATGTTTCATAGGAGACGTTGGCACTGGCCTTAGACACTGACAATCCCAGGTGGAAGTCTCAACTCTACTATGTATTATTCTGTGACCTTGGACAAGTATGGAACCACTCTGAGCCTCAGCTACACCTGCAAAGTCTCAATAATACACTCCAGGGATGGACCTTGCAGAGTGTTGTGAGATTTACACGTAGAAATGGGCATAAAGCACCAAGCATGCTTGGGTCATGGTGGACGCCTTGTTACTAGTAGCTTTATTCTTGTTGCTATTAATGCCATTATAGACATAATAACAAATGCAGTTGAGTATTATCTGTGCTTTCAAACACTCTGTGTACACCTTAACCATAAAACTTAGCACCTAATATTGCGATTCTGTATTCTGTGTGTGTGTGTTCACCCTCTTTTCTCTGATTCCCCTGAGTTCCTTGAGAGCTACATGAGACCAACATGTTGTCATTTTTATTTCCCCAATACCTAACACAGACACAGAGTATATAAAACAATTGTTTGTTGAATGAAGGGGTGGGGTGGCTCTTTGTATAGAAATGTTTATATTTGTGTGCATGTGGAATGAGCCATGGCCCAGGCCTGTACTGTCCAATACGGTATATCCATATACCGTGTATCAATATACGACTACTGTGCTTTCGATATATGAGACTAGTGAGACTGGGGAAGTAAATTTGTAATTTTATTCAATTTTAATTAAAGTCAAAAACTAAAGCGATGTGAAATATTTTTCTATATTACAACTTCATTATTTTGTTGGACCACATTCCCCTTCAACTGTTGAAATTTTATATCTGAGTTCAGACATTCTGTCAGTGAAAAATATTCACTGAATTTCCAAGACTTAGGATGAGAAGAAGAATGTGAAGTATCTTATTGATAATGCCTTTTTTTTTTTTTTTTTTTTTTGAGATGGAGTCTCACTCAGTTGCCCAGGCTGGAGTGCAGTAGCACAGTCTCAGCTCACTGCAATCTCCGCTTCCCTGGTTCAAGCAATTCTCCTGCCTCAGCCTCCTGAGTAGCTGGGATAACAGGCACGCATCACCACGCCCAGCTAATTTTTGTGTTTTTAGTTTAATCATGTTGGTCAGGCTGGTCTTAAACTCCTGACCTCATGATCCACCCACCTCGGCCTCCCAAAGTGCTGGGATTACAGGCATGAGCCACCGCACCCGACCTTGATAATGCTAATATTGAGGTGGGGGTGTAGTGGCTCCAATCCCAGCACTTTGGGAGGCCAAGGTGGGGGGATCGCTTAAGACCAGGAGTTCAAGACCAGACTGTACACAAACTGAGACACTGTCTCAACAAAAAAATTTAAAACTTAGCCAGGTGTAGCGGTGCACACGGACGGTCCCAGTTACTCAGGAGGCTGAGGCATTAAGATGGCTTGAGCCCAGGAGTTCCAGACTGCAGCAAGTTAGGATCGTGCCACTGCACTCCAGCCTGGAGGACACAGCAAGTCCCTGTCTCTATAAAACACATTAAATGTAATTAAAATAAATAATGTTTATATTGATTACATTTAAATGATAATGTTTTTGATATATTGGGTTAAATGAAAATATTATTAAAATTAATTTCATGTTTCATTTTACTTATGTTAATGTGGCTACTAGAAAATATTAAATTTTACATGTGGCTCACATGATATTTCTATTGGACAGTGCTGGTCTAGGCCATTTCTTCTGTCATCCAAGGGAACAACTGCTGTCCTGATTCAGCCCCTCCCCAGAATCCATCTTCCTGGTCTATTTATAAAAAGAGGTTGAGGAAGAAAACAAAGTCCCCATCTTTGTAATACAGAAGCATCAGTATCCTCGCTGACAAAGTATCCCCACACTAGATGTCTCAGATAGACCCCTCCTGCTCAGACAACCTCCCCTTTGTGGGCACAAGCCCTAGAGTATGCAGAGAGCACACGGGTCTCCCTCAGTGGCTCCACAAATGTTGGCAGAGAATCTTGTGAACATTGCATGTATCTCTAATATGACATTTATCATATTATATTATTATTGGCCTTTTTTTTTTCCCCCGAGGAAGTCTCGGTCTCGCTCTGTCGCCCAGGCTGGAGCACCATGGTGCGATCTCTGCTCACTGCAACCTCCACTTCCCAGGTTCAAGCAATTCTCCTGCCTCAGCCTCCTGAGTAGCTGGGATTACAGGCACCTGCCACCCCACCCAGCTAATTTTTGTATTTTTAGTAGAGACAGGGTTTCATCATATTGGTCAGGATGGTCTCAAACTCCTGACCTCATGATCCGCCTGCCTTGGCCTCCCAAAGTGCTGGGACTACAAGTGTGAGCCATCACGCCCGGCTATCACTGGCTCTTTATGTTTCTGTCTCATGCCTCTCTTCTCCACTCCCAATCACTAATCCCACAGGCTTTGACCTCCTCAAAGGTAGGTCTCAGGCCGGGCACGATGGCTCATTCCTATAATCCTAGCACTTTGGGAGGCTGAGGAGGGCGGATTGCCTGAGTTCAAAAGTTCAAGACCAGCCTGGGCAACGTGGTGAAAATACAAAAAATTTAGTCTCTACTAAAAATACAAAAAATTGTCCAGGCACGGTGGCTCACGCCTGTAATCCTAGCACTTTGGGAGGCCTAAGCAGGCGGATCACAAGGTCAGGAGTTCGAGACCATCTTGATCAACACAGTAAAACCCCATCTCTACTAAAAATACAAAAGTTAGCTGGGCGTGGTGGTGCATGCCTGTAGTCCCAGCTACTCGGAAGGCTGAGGCAGGAGAATCACTTGAACCTGGGAGGTGGAGTTTGCAGTAAGCTGAGATCACGCCACTGCACTCCACCCTCGGTGACAGAGTGAGACTGTCTCAAAAAAAAAAAATGCAAAAAATTAGCTGGGAGTGGTGGTGCGCACCTGTAATCTCAGCTACTCAGGAGGCTGAGGCATGAGAATCACTCAAATCAGGGATGCAGAGGTTGCCTCACTAGCCGAGGTTGCTCCACTGTACTCCTGCCTGGGCAACAGAACGAGACTCTGTCTCAAAAAAAAAAAGGAAGGATCAACCAGATCTTACTCAACTGCACTGTCCCCAGCACAGTCCCAGGCACACAGTAGACACAAGCAATGAAACATGCAATTCCTGTGCATTACTCTCTGCACCTGTCCTCTAGCATCTGTCTCTCCTGCCATGCTGATTGGCTCTTGCTCTCTACAGGATAACCTGGTGGCTCTGTGCCATTCCCTACAGTATTCTCATCTTCATCTATGATGAAATCAGAAAACTCCTCATCCGTCAGCACCCGGGTGGTGAGCACCCTCCCCTGGGCCCCGCTCTGACTGAGTGGTCACCAGCCCCCTGACTAGCTCCGCCATCCCGCCTAGTCCCTCCAGACCCACCACTGACTTTCTCCCCTCCTCGCTGCCAGCCTTGACTGCGCCTGGAACCCAGACCTCTCCACCCCTTGGCTGCACCCCCCTGCTCCATCTGACCCTCAGTGCCCTGTGTTCCAGACCTCCCACCTCCAACCTTGTCCCTGCTTTCCCTTCTGCCTGTCTCCCCTGGATGCCTCTCCTCCCTTCTTCCAGTTCACACTAGCCTCTTCTCTTCCACAGGCTGGGTGGAGAGGGAGACGTACTACTGAACTCAGCAGAAGAAGAGCTTCCTGTGACACGGGGGTGTCGTGAGAGCTGGGGTGGGGCCAGAGATTATAAGTTTGACACAACATCTGAGACACTAGGATGAATTATCTTGGATGAGAAAGATGGGAAATCCTGGGCTAGCTTGAGAGCATCACAGGCAGAGGATGAGGTGGGCTGAAGGGAAGCCCAGCCTGCATCTAGCTGGAGCCCTGCAGGGAGGGGCATGGTCCTGCTGAATCCCGTAGCCAATCTAGACAGTAAGTGTCTGGAAAAGCCCTCACCGGCTGGATGTGTCAAATCTGATATTAGGGGAGTGGGGATTACTGTGAAGCTCCCTCCACAGGTCTTCATGATGACCAGGCTGGGGAAGTGTTTTAAGGACCAGAGTCAAGGCTGGGATAGGATCAGTATCAAGCATCCTTGCCCTCTAAAGTCACTCTCCGAGCCACTGGACAGCAAGGACAGGGCAAATGATTGCCTCAAAACTCCAGCTGAGATCAGAGAAATGGAAAGTGGGGGAGAGAGGAGCAGCTGAGCCACACATAGGAGAGGGTCCACAGCATCCACACGGGGTGGGTGGGGTGGACTCATCCGACCACACCTTGCAGTTTGTGAGACCAGATTGCAGACCACAGCGCTGTGGTGCTAGAAGAGATCAGACTGCATCCGTGAAAAGCCTGAAGTCCAGAGAGGTTAAATGACTTGGGAACGGTCATGTGTAGAGTGGTGTCCCTCATCTGAGAAAGGGACAGGTAGGAGGGACAGACTCCAGGCATACTGGTGGTCCCTGCCCTCTGTCATGAGGACTCCTCAACCCCATTCTGACCCTCAGCCTGTTTTCTCTGGTGTAACCTTGAGATAGAGGCTATAACAAGACTTTCTGAATCCCTGTGGCCTTTACTATAGGTAAAGCAGCCGCCCGCGCTCTGCATGGGGTGATGGACTTTCCCAAGAGACTGGCCTCTGTGCCTGGGCCCAGGTGCCTTCTCAGATGAGTGAAAAGTCCTGGGGGGCCTTTCTCTCCTGCCCCCCTTCATCTCAGCATTTCTTCCTTCCCCTTCACCCACTCATTCACTTTTGCTCTGTGAGCCCCTCCACCGTGCCATGTGGGTCAGTTCATTCTCAGGCCTCTTTCAGAGTAGACCATTGGCTGTGCCCAAATGTATATAGGGTGGAAGAGAAATGCTAAAGAAAGCCAGGGGAAAACCATCAGTTATTATCCAAAACAAAACACATGTACTAGGAGTCAGCACACTATGCCTAACACTGGGACAAGGGCTTTATATACACCATCAAGTAAGTCACATAAATATTTCCCTACCACCCACTCCATGTTATCCAAGAAGAAAGCAAGGTCTGTCAGTTTTCAGAACGTGTGCCCTTAATCACTTTCAGACTAGTCTTTCAGTGAGGGCTGGGTCAAAAATACACAAAGACAAAACAAAGCAAACAAAACAACAACAACAACAAAAATAGGCTAGTGATGGGGAAGGACCCGGGGTGGGTCTGGAGGATGAGAGGCCATGGGCTAGCAAGGAGAAGGCCATCATGAGTATTGCCCGCCATTTTCCCTACATCAGGCCCCTCCTCAGAGGTCTCTCTCCCTCTTCTCCTCCCTCTTCCAACACAAGGTCTCCTAGGGACAGTGCTATATCACCCTGGGGTCCTTCCCCAGTTGCTGACATGGCTGAACCAGACCCTGGAAGATCAATGGGCCAGGGTATATGTGAGTGAGGTGGGAAGCGGGAGCACAGAGGGGCCAGCTCCTCAGGTTTCAGTAGCAGGAGCTTCAGGTGTCTGGTGGGTTAAAAATACAGAGGCCCCAACTCACGGTCATTTGATACCAGTGGTTGAGGCTTCTCAATTCCAAGGGCCTGAAGGGAAGGAGACTGAGTAGAAAGTAGAGAGAGTGAAGCATCAAGAGAGAGAGCAGCGGGGACGGTCGCTGGAAAGGGGAAGGGTGGGACTGGAACCAGAGAGGGCAACGAGAGGGAATGGGATGGATGGCAATGTCCGGTAGCTGTAGGAAAGGACCAGGAGATGGAGCAGACTCGCCATCAGAGTCCCATCTCACACTCTTGGGGGTACAAAAGGTCAGATTCAAGATGGAACAAGTTTTATGTTCCAGCATCTCTGTCCCAGTGTCTCCCTCCTCCCCTGGAATGCAGAAGTGAGAAATCGGGGCTAGACATCACCTAGGTCATCTGCTTCTGGCCAGGCCTCCCCATCTCACCTGGCTGTCTTCCTCTGGCCATGGTGCTTTCCCACATTAGTCACTCTTCAGGGAGACCAGGAGATGGGCTTCTGAGGTCTCTTCAGCTCCAACGTGCTGTGCTTAGGCTAGCTCCGACCTCTCCTACTACAGTGACAGCTGTCCCTCTTGGCCTCACTCCTGCCATGCTTTTGAGATTTTCTGTGGCCTTCTTGTTTAGCTGTGTAAGGTCCACTGTGCAGACATGTGGAAAAGTTATTCTGCTAACATAATTACATGCCCCTCCCTGGATGCAAAAACAAAAACAAAAAAACAGCACTCTCTCTCTAGAATCAGAGATACCTCAGGGTGTGGTGGCAGCATGTGACTTTGATCTGACCCTCTATGGTCTCCCTCATGCCTCAGTTTACCTGTGCATAGTAAGAACCCTGGAGGGCCATTAAGAGGATCCTTCCTTCCTACATATCCGGAGTTAAACTCACTACTCTGTCTTCACCCCCAAGCTGGATCCAGAAGTTTAAGCCCCTACCTGCCCAACTCTGCTTCGGATCTCGGGTGCACAGAATTAATCATCAGTCTTGGTTCAGGGCACAGGGTTCACCTCTTCATGCTTCCCTAATGTTAATTTTTTTTTGCCCTGGTGTCAGTAACTGATCCTCTTTGTCTCGTCAAAGACGTGGGAATAAATAGTAGCTATTCACTCTCCTTGGAAGCAGGCAGCCTGGGAAAACCTCCCTTCCCACTGTGCCCCAGAAAACTGAGTCCCATAGGATCAGCGCAGGGAGTGCACACACAGGTGGCAACCAAATGACAGTCCCCTTCTCACTGTGGGCTGTATGGGCAGAGAAACCCCAAACCCACATCTCTACAGGACAGGATCCGAGTCAGTCCTGTCCTTCCCTGCATTCCCAAGTTAGGAGTGCTGAGTGAAGCAAAGGAAACTGGCTGGAGCTGAGCCAGGTCGCCAGTCTTGGACGCGGCTCCATCTTTTATTCAGAGAATGACCTCATCCTTGGTCCTGATTCTTTAAAAGAAAGTGGAGGGGGGTCTCTTTCCTGCAGCCTGGCTTGCACTTTCATTGCCCCACTCTCCTGCATAGGATCAAAGAATCAGAATCAGACTTCACCTACAGAAGATTCCCAGGCTTGAGGACATACAGCCAACACCACATGTGCCCCCTTTTACCCTATATTATCAATTTAGCCTCTGACCCCGTTAGCTCCTCCTCTCCACTGCATTTAACTTCTAATTACCCTTGCCCTACCCTCGGCCCTCCCTAATTACCCTTATTCCTCCCCTCCCCCAGCCCCAGCTTCATTTACCTCCGACTCATCTGGTCTTATTTTTAGCTCCGGCATCTCTCCTTTTCCTTTCTTAATATGGCGATGAGCTCTTAGGCCAGCATGGGGACCAGGGCTGAGGTGCCCTGGACACCAGAGGAGGGGGAGGGAAGGAGCCCCTGGGAGCCTGGGGTAGAAGTGTAGGAGGCGGGAGGATTTCGGCCCACATGGAGCTGTCCTGGCCTCAGAAGGTTATCCGTCTCTCCTGCCAACCATGGAGACATATTTAGACAGGACCAGGTGGGGACTGAGGGGTGCCAATTTAAGGGGGCAGCTCCAGTTCCCTCCCCGCCCCCTGTTCCTATTCCTCCTCCTGACCCTTTTTCCCTTGGCTCTGTCGGCAGTTTCTCCAGGACTCAGCAGTGTCCTCTGTCCACTGCTCTGGGCCATTCCCCAATCCCCCCTCCCACTTGAGCCCCTAACTCAGAATCTGGGACCCAGGGGCCCCTCCCTACCCCAGCTAACCTCTTCTGGACCAGGAGAGCCAACCCAGATCCCACTGCCTCCATGAGTGCTACAGGCAGGATGGGGCCCAGAGCTGTGCCGGGCCTGCGGCTGGCACTGCTGCTGCTGCTGGTGCTAGGGACACCCAAGTCAGGGGTACAGGGGGAGGAAGGGCTGGACTTCCCTGAGTACGATGGTGTGGACCGTGTGATCAATGTCAATGCAAAGAACTACAAGAATGTGTTCAAGAAGTATGAGGTGCTGGCACTCCTCTACCATGAACCTCCCGAGGATGACAAGGCCTCACAAAGACAATTTGAGATGGAGGAGCTGATTCTGGAGGTGAGTTGGGGGCACTGCAGGCCTGCAAAGCATGTCTGGCCCCTCTCTGGAATCCCCTATCCTACATCCCAGCTCTTTGAGGATGGGATCTGGGGGCGAGGGGCAGTGTGGTGGGACCCCTGCCTTAACCAACAGGACGCAAGTGGCATGTGGCTTTAGTCAAATGAGAAGCAGAGTGTCAGGAACCCCAAAGTACTATCATCGTTAGGTAATTCTTTAGTGGGGGTGCTGCAGGAAGAACTCCCCTCCCTGCTATAGGAGGCTGGTAGTATTTGACTTAGGTTTCGCTAGGACAGTGCGGGGGAGAAAAGGGAGGTACTTGGAGGGCCAGGGGAGAACAGCAGTGTATATTGCACTCCCCTACCCCACCCATCCACTTAGCCAGAACACATCTCTCCATGTACTTCAGGGGCTGCACCCCAAAGAAATCCAAATTGAGTGTAAATGTAAATGTTATGATACTTGCATGCCATGTTTAAATATCTTCTAGAGATCATGCCTCCCACTGGACTCACAGTCCCCTCTCTCTTCCTTCCCCCTCCCTAATTTCCCATTTGTCTCCATTGGATGAGCCGGATGCCTTCACTTGAAAATTTCTTTTGGTTGCGGGAGGTGTCAGAATGTCTTCCCCAATCTTCTCTTTGTGGGAAGAGCCTTCTCACCTCCAAAATGACTTCAGGCCCAAAGGAGAAAGGAGTTATCATAAGAAAAGAAAAAAATAAACCTATATTTGGGAACGACGGGGCTATGTGGTCGTACACACCCCTTTAGGAGCTGGGATGTGTGGGTTTTCTTGTCCAAGCTCCTGTGGTCCCTTCTCTGGCTTGGCATGCAGATAGGACTCAGCTTGTCCAGAGCTTGGAGCATTTCAGGGTGAGACACCAGAACCACAGGCTCTCATTTTGTACACCCCTGCTGGGTGCTAGAACCTGCCACCTGATTAATGAGCCGAGTATTTTTATCCTGACTGCTCAGTATCCCTGGCCAACCACCTGCCAACCGCCTCCCTTCCCCGCCCCTCTGAGAACCACAGTGCCTGAGTCTGTGCTGAGTGGGGGTAGAGCTGCAAGCTGTGCCCACAACAGAGAGAATCAGGGTCGAATGCTAAGCTGGAAGACTTACGGTGGCGGGGACCTCCAGGAGCGACTGTCCACAGCCTAAGGACAGGCTGAAGTAGAGTGTGGAAGGGGAAAGTTGGGCTCTGATGGGGAGAACTGTCCAGTCGTTGTCAGTCTCTCTCCCTCTGGGGGGTGACAAATGGTGACCTCTTCTCTCAGCCCTCTGGCCTTCCCCACTCCTCAGCAACATGACCAGACCCACCACTACCCTCCCACCCTCCAAAATTCTTCCCATTGGGAGTCACTCTGAAGAATCTCAGGGACTTCCAAGATCAACCCCACACTGAGCTTGGCCCTTGACCAGGTACAGGGACCTCCAGGTGTGACTTGACCAGGATGGAATGCAGAGCTCAACCCTGAAGGAGGGAAGGGGCCCTCAGTCACTCTGAAGCCAGACTCCTCAGCACCTCTCAGGCACTAGGAAGTACTGAGTGCAGTGTCTTCAAGTCCAACATAATAAGCACATTGCAAATGAGCAATCAATATTCATGAACTAAGTTGAGCCAAAAACAGAACCGTGTGACTGTAGGGAATCTGAGAGATATTCTGGATCTCAGCAAAGGGTCAAGGTCAACTCTTATATCTCCTGCACCTCCACTGACCCAACTTGAAAGCATGAGAGGGAGAATAGGGTATAATAAAAATTCCAGGGCTAATTTTCATCATAATCCTTCCCTCCAGTTAGCAGCCCAAGTCCTAGAAGACAAGGGTGTTGGCTTCGGGCTGGTAGACTCTGAGAAGGATGTGGCTGTGGCCAAGAAACTGGGTAAGAGAGGGCAGGGGAGGGGAGGGGAAGGTGGCATTGAGACCAAGGGAGGCTTAAGGCGGAGGACCTGCCAGACAGACCTTGGGATCTGAGGGGCTTGGAAACCTCTCAGATTTATATCTATTCTGAAAGAAGGGGTGAGAAAATATGAGGTTGGGAGGGTTATGGCTGGGAGACTCTGGCTCTCTATTCCTTATCAAGTTCCATGCTCAAATCCCAGAAGGAGGTGGGGGAGGCCTTCTTTATACTTACCTAAAAAACATTGTAGGTGCTGGAGCGAAGGAATACAGGCTGGGCTGGCCAGACCTCTGCAAACTCCGCTTCCACCCCCTCCCCTGCAGAGCCATGGTTGTTACAGCAGCGAGCCACCAGGGGGCAGCACAGGCTTGAGACGGGATTCTGGACATGGATGGGGGAGGGGTGGTTAGTAATAATGAAGTCATCTGGTCAGTAATAGCAATTAAAGAGCTTGACTGGGAACCAGCTACTAGAGTCCTCAGAGGAGGTGGCATGAATACTCATCTCCTAGTCGTGGCAGTCAGAAAAGGGGAGAAATACTGCTAGAATCTACACCTCTCTCTTCCCTCCCGTCACCCTACCTGATCCCCCAGCTCCTCCCTAGAGAGCCCTGGAGCCAGGCTAGCCCCCTGGGCTAAATCCAGCAGCACAGACATCAGGCCTGTCGGCCTCCGGGTCAGAGGAGGTGGGTGGGGCAGCGGACCCACGTGGTGGAGCATGTGGGGCCCCGGTGATTATCAAATGGGCTGTGGCCCAGGATTTGGACCTTGGATCTGTGGGAAGCCTGGGATCATGGCTCACTCGCCCTGGCTCACTCCCTAGGCCTAACTGAAGTGGACAGCATGTATGTATTCAAGGGAGATGAAGTCATTGAGTACGATGGCGAGTTTTCTGCTGACACCATCGTGGAGTTTCTGCTTGATGTAAGGACTCCCCTGGACCTGACGGCTTTGCTTGAAAACTCCACTGCCTGCCCCCTAGTCCCTACCAACCCCAACCTGACACTGCACACACACACCACACGCACACACATATACCACATGCACACACACCACACGCACACACACCACCTGCATACACACCACACACATGGATGCACATGCA
>NC_045434.1:97745251-97799037 GCF_002776525.5 Piliocolobus tephrosceles
CATTGCACACAATACACACACACGCACACACAACCCCCTACACACACATACTCACACACAAACACAGTCAACATCTAGCCCTCTCCTCCAGTTCCCCAGCCTTCTTTTCCCTAGGTCCCTTTCTGGTTTTACTCAAGGATAGAAACCCTCTTCCTGCAATGTCCTCCTCTTTCAGGTCCTAGAGGACCCTGTGGAATTGATTGAAGGTGAACGAGAGCTGCAGGCATTTGAGAATATTGAGGATGAGATCAAACTCATTGGCTACTTCAAGAGCAAAGACTCAGAGCGTGGGTAACCCTCAGACTCCACTCTACCCCTCCCTGGATCCCCATCTCACCCGTCCTCCCACCTCCCCATGGCACCCAGTGTCTCAGCCTCTACCTCCGCACTTCCCACCTCTTCCTCTGGCTGTGGTCGGCACCATCAACAGCTCTGACCTCCCTGTACTCTGGGGGTTCCCAGACAAGCACCTGAACCCCCTGTACTCTGGGAGTTCCCAGACAAGCTCCTCCAGTATCCCACCTTCCCCTCACTCTCAAAGAACTAGAGGGGGTGGGTCTCAAAATGAACCCCGCCTGCAAAAAACTGGGGACGGTAGTGGGGGATGATTCCCTGGCAGACCCTGGTTTCCCCAGAGACCGACTCTGCATTCCCCCCACAGATTACAAAGCCTTCGAGGATGCAGCTGAGGAGTTTCATCCCTACATCCCCTTCTTCGCCACCTTCGACAGCAAGGTTCTCCTCCCCGCAGCTGCACTGGTTCTCCCTCATGTCCCGAAGCTGTCCTCCACCTTCCTCTCCCAGAATGGATGGCTGACCTAGTCCCTTCCTACGCACTGGCACTCCCTACCCCACCCTGGCTCCTCCCACTCCATAGATTTAGAGCTGAAGAAGGGCTTTAGATGATCTAAAACCCGTCTCATGTTAAACCCAACCCCGGAGAAGTTAAGACACTTGTCAAGTGTCACAGTGGCAGTGACAAGGATCCCAGCTTTCTGACTCCCTTCCTAATATTTGTTCCCCCGTAATACTGCTTCTCAACATGACCCTGCGTCTCCTGCTCCACTCCCCTCCTACTCCCTCTCCCAAAGGTGGCAAAGAAGCTGACCCTGAAGTTGAATGAGATTGATTTCTACGAAGCCTTCATGGAAGAGCCTGTGACCATCCCAGACAAACCCAATAGTGAAGAGGAGATTGTCAACTTCGTGGAGGAGCACAGGAGGTGGGGACCAAGGGCAACCCTCTGAGCGGGGTCGGCTCCTCCTTGGGCGAGAACACATTGTATGAGATGGGCTGGGGAAAGCTTAGCCAACCGGGAAGCCAGTCTTGCTTGGAGATGAATACACTTTGGGCACCAGTGCTCTCTGATACACTGATAATTTTGCACAATATTTTACATCCCAGTACTTAGCCCTGAGCCCTACACAGAGAAGGTCCTTCATACATGTGTATAATTCAGTGTGAGGATGATTGAGACTTAAATAATTCTGTCAACAAATGAGTGTTGACTGCCTGTGGCTGGCCAGAAACTGCAAGGTGCTTTCCATCTCTATGATTATATTAAGCCCTTTTAACCTCAGTGAAAGGTTCTACAGGTAATAAGTGTCAGAGCTGGGATTTTAACCCTGATGTGTCCCATGTTTTTTTTTTTTTTTTTCCCAAGACCAAGTCTTACTCTATCCCCTAGGCTGGAGTGCAGTGGCACCATCTTGGCTCACTGCAGCCTCCGCCTCTCAGGTTCAAGCGATTCTCCTGCTTCAGCCTCTCAAGTAACTGGAATTACAGGCACGTCACCACACCTGGCTAATTTTTGTATTTTTTAGCAGAGATGAGGTTTCACCATGCTGGCCAGGCTGGTCTCAAACTCCTGACCTCAAGTGATCCGCCTGCCTTGGTCTCCCAAAGTGCTGGGATTACAGGCATGAGCCACTGCACCCGGCCCCATGTTCTTTCTAATACAATATACCCTAAACCAATGGTTCTCTAAAAGGTAGGAAGGAGTGGCGAGGTGGGCATAGGTTTTTGCCCTCCGAAGGATGTTTGGCAATGTCTAGACACATTTTTGGTTGTGCGGAGTGCTACTAGTATTTAGTGGATAGAGGCCAGGGATACTGCTAAACATTCTACAGTGCACAGGACAGCCTCCTACTTCGAATAATGATCTGGCTCCAAATGGCAATAGTGCTGAGGTTGAATAGCCCTGCCTGGCACTCACACATAATTCCCTTCCTTCATAGTAGTCCACAGCTGGAAATATCCAATCACCAGTATAAACAGTACTTACTCTCTCCCATACTACTGGCTCCCTTCATCAAGGCAGGAACATGCTTGCCTGGTTCAACTGTACCCAGCACCCAGCATAGTGCTTAGAACATATCGGGCACTCAATCATAGTGACTGAGTGAATGAATGAATACATTAATGAATACATTGATGTCCAGTTCTTGCCTTTCTCCCCAGAGTCTCTCTTCCAGTCCCTTTGCCCACCCTCCCCTCTCCCACCGCTTTAACCATGCAGTGAGCTGGGCCTGGTGCCCAGAGTTGAGGCCTTGCCAGATGGCTTTGTTCTAGGCTACAAGCTGTCTGTGCCCTGGGCCTGACCTAGAGGCAGCCTCTGCTACAGGACCCTCTGGAGGGGGTGTACTTCTAACCCACTGAGTAATGACACTTTGTCTGTCTCTTCTAGATCAACCCTGAGGAAACTGAAGCCAGAGAGTATGTATGAGACCTGGGTGAGTGCCCCCGGCCAGGGTCAGGCCCTCAGGGAAGCAGGAGTGCTAGAAGACTCAAGTCCTAGCAAAATCCCACCCTGCTGCTCCTCAGGCCCATTTGTAGAAAAAACAGTGCACTAGCAGCAGTTGAAGGATTTCTACGCGGAAGAATGTGTGAGGAAATGGGAGACAGACATAACTGAAGTTGACAAGGGAGGAGCCTCAAGCCTGGGGATAAAGGGATTATCAGAGGAAGTGTGGGGCTTTGGAGCTGAAAGGAGTGTCACTTGGAAAAAGGTCACCATCACAAGAATATATCTGGCCGGGTGCAGTGGCTCACGCCTATAATCCCAGCACTTTGGGAGACCGAGGGAGGCGGATCATCTGAGGTCAGGAGTTCGAGACTAGCCTGACCAGCATGGTGAAACTCCATCTCTACTAAAAATACAAAATTAGCCAGGTGTGGTGGCGCATGCCTGTAATCCCAGCTACTCAGGAGGCTGAGGCAGGAGAATCGCTTGAACCTGGGAGGCAGAGGTGGCAGTGAGCCGAGATCGTGCCATTGCACTCTAGCTTGGTCAACAGAGCGAAACTCTGTCTCAAAAAAAAAAAAAAACAAAAACCAGAAAACAAAAGAATATATCTGGTCCCGAAGCTGGACTTCCACAAAATTGAGGTTCAGTGAACATCTAAGATCTGTTCTGGGCTCCCCAACTTCAGGGAGTATAGTAAGGTCTTCTCCAAAACCCTGTTCTCCTTCTTACCCCCGACAGGAGGATGATATGGATGGAATCCACATTGTGGCCTTCGCAGAGGAAGCTGATCCTGGTGAGGGAGGAATACTGGGTTGGACACTCGGAGGTTTACCTGGGAGTTTGCAAACAGCCTAGGACTAGACATGTGAAGCTCGGGGAGCAGGGAGGTAGCTCTGCACTCCTGTTTCATCTGGGTCCCTTTCCTCTTCATACACCTCACACCTTGCACTTGTGTTCCCTCCAAGATGGTTTCGAGTTCTTAGAGACTCTCAAGGCTGTGGCCCAAGATAACACTGAAAACCCAGATCTTAGCATCATCTGGATTGACCCTGATGACTTCCCCCTGGTAAGAGGCACAGCTCAGGCACTGCTATCCTAAGGCAGGGACTTGGACTGTGGCATCTTGTTAGTGAGGGCTTTGTTTCAAGGTTCCTATCCCCAACTCCTAGCTGCGGGGCCCTGGGAGGGTATGTGTGTTGCATGCTTAAGGGCACTGTTGGCATGGAGGGCATCCTGAGCAAGGGGAAACAGGACGGGACATCACACACGATTCCCAGAGCAGAAGCTGGACGGGTAGCTCAGGTGCTAGGGCTGACTCCTAAAGAAAACCAGTGTTTTGAGGCACAATAGCCCTGCATATGGCTATACACACTCCATCATAGAATCATAGCACAGAGATTCCATGTTTCAGGAGATGATTTTGTTCTCAGCTACATTCCTAACACCTAGCACTCATTGTTGAATGAGTAGCTGAAAGAACAGAGAAACGTGAGAAGCATTGGCCCTTACCAGGTATACTTGCCTTATTTCAGAAATGTAAGATCGGAGGGCCAGAGAGAGGTGACTTGACCTTGAACACAAGGATCTGATCCAGGATCAGAACAGGGTTTCCTGTCCAGTTTTCCTCAGAAAAGAGGGGCCAGTGTGCCCGGCTGACCCTCCCGATGCTCTCCCTTTAGGATTTCTCCTTTTCTGCTGTTTAGTTCTACCCACTGCCTTGATGCCCTCACAGCTGGACCTGTCCCCATCCACTGCCAGTTCATGTTGTCCCATCTCCATCCCTGGGCTGACCCTCGCACTTACCCTCCTGGATTCCTGTGCTCCTAGCATCCATTAAGTTGCCGTATTTGGATCTCTCTACAGCTGGTCCCATACTGGGAGAAGACGTTTGACATCGACTTGTCAGCCCCACAAATAGGAGTCGTCAATGTTACTGATGTGAGTTTCCTGTCCTCATCCCTGGTGGACCCCCGACTCTACTTCCCAGCATAGCTAGCTCTCCTCCTCTCTGCTAACTAGGAGTTGGGCCCTTCTCACAAGACACAGACATGCCCAGTCTAGTGGCTGGATGGAGGGGGAGACTTAGGATCTGAATGTGGCCCTGTCCCACATGTTGGACTCAGTGGCTCATCCTTCAAGGCCCAGTTCAAATCCTTTCTCCTCTGTGAAGTCTTTCCAGATCTCCCATTTAGAATCATTCCCTCCCTGGCATTCCCAGGGCTCATTAGCCATTGAGAACATGACATTTAAATGGCTATTTATGTATTATGTCTGTCTCTTCCGGTAGATTTTTGAGCTTGTTCAGGGCAGAAGTCTTCTCATGCACACACAGTAGGTGCTTCAAAACTGCTAAGTTGAACTGAATGAGCCACAGTCTCTACTTTCATAGAATTCTCAGACTAATTGGAGAGGCAAGTATTCCAGTAACTACAAGGCCAGATCTGATAAACTTTAAAATAATGATACAAATAAAATAAGACACAGGAGTCACATTGATTTCTGCTTGAGAGAATCAGAGAAAAGTTTAAGAAAAAGTGACATTCAAAATGGAGATTATACAATGTATACAATTTCAACAAGTGATGATTCAGGGAAGTCAGTTCCAAATTGAAGGAAAAGCAAGATCAAAAGTTAAAAACAGGAAAATGAATATCAGGTTCCCGGAAAAGGCAGGTAGATCTTTATTGTGGAGAGTCTAGAGGTCACTGAGAATGGTACTTGAAAAGCAGGTTATGAAAAGCTCTGGGGCTGGGGTGGTCGCTTAGGCCTGTAATCCCAGCATTTTGGGAGGCCAAGGCAGGAGAATCACTTGAGCCCAGTTGTTCAAGGCTGCAGTGAGCCATGACTGCACCTCTGCACTTGAGCCTGGGCAATAGAGTGTGACCCTGTCTCTTTTAGAAAAGAAAGAAAGAAAGAAAGAAACGTCCTGAATGCTGAAGAGTTGCTAACTTTATTCTTATAGGCCATGAAGAGCTGCCAGTGGTTTTGCACCAAAGACATGATAGGGAAGTTCAGTGTGGCAAGAGCATAGAAGACAGATTGAAGGGAGAAGGTCTATTTGCCAATCCAACTTTTCTTCCCACTCTCACCCGTCACTATTCTAACCCATACCTTCACCAGGACAGTTTCTCTGGCCACTGGCAGATGAAAGGAAGGGACTGAGGATGTAGGGAAGGATGTACAGAGTACAGTGAGTGGGAGCACAGATCCCAAGACCTAGGTCGGACTTAGCTTCCATCCCCTGCCTGTGCCATCTCCTAGGCGGATAGCGTATGGATGGAAATGGACGATGAGGAGGACCTGCCTTCTGCTGAGGAGCTGGAGGACTGGCTGGAGGATGTGCTGGAGGGCGAGATCAACACAGAGGACGATGACGATGATGACGACGATGATGATGACTAGTTGCTATGGCAACCATCTTTCAACCCCACTGGTCTTTCATACTCTCTCCTGCCTTCCCTTGTCCTTCCCTGAGTTCCTCCAGGGAGACTAGGTTATTCTCTGCCATAGAGCTAACTGGGGTCTATATGTTGGGTGCTGAGACCCTGATCCCCCTCATTTGATGAGGAAATGAGCTACTTTTCACTAGACACCAGCCCAGTTCTCTCTTATCTGACTTCTCTTTCTTATCTCATAACTTACTTGTATCTATTATGTGTCTCTTCCATCACTCTCCATACTCTTTCTTGTGATTCTCCTCTAGCCATATATATGGGCCCCATCTCTGTTCTGTTCCCTCCATCTACACACAGCTTTCCCCCACTCTCTCTAATCCTGTATCTTTCTGACTGTCCTGTCCCTGGCCAGAAGGAAGGGAGGATACTGTGTTTGGGACTGTATCTCAGCAATCACTTGTTAATGTATTTGGGTCAAATGAGAGGCCTCAATAAAGACATCTGGGGCAGCATGAACGAGTGTATGTTGGTGAAGTCTCCCCGCTATGGCAGGAGGAGGTGGCCTCTGATAGGGGATTCAGATGTGGGTGCCTTGCTAGGGATGAGCTGGGGGACTCTTATAGTGGGGGCTGGGGTTCCTCCAGGCAGCTTTCCCAGAGAAGCCTGGATTATTTATCTACTTCAAGTCAACAAGCCTTTTCTGAACACATAGTGTTTGTCCAGGGCCACTGTTAGGCTCTAGCAGAAGAGAGAGTGTCAGACCTGTCCCTGCTCTTGAGCTGATTAGCCTCATCGAGAAGTCAAGACGAGCATACTAAACAATCAAAGAAGAATACAAAGCAATATGTAATTAAGTGATTATGTACCGCTCGATAGCACCCTCTCTGCAGCTCTTATTTGAACAGGAAGACAGAGCTCCAATTATACTTCCTTGGTGAAGCCTTTCCAGAGGTGGTCCCTCCAGCAGTGACCTCTTCTGAGTTCCTGTTGCACTTCCATTCCAGTACTCAGCACAGTCTATTACTGTTCTTCATTTACATGTCTGTCTTCCCTACTCAACTGTGAACCCCTTGAAGGCAGGAACCCAAGCTTTTTCTTTGTGTCCACAGGCTCTGACACTCAAAAGTTGTCCCTAATAAATGTTTTTTAAAGGAAGAACAAAGGAAAGAACAGAATGGACTCAGAAGAGAGATCAGAGTGGGCTTAATGACTTCACAAAGGAAGTAAGCCTTTGCTAGGCCTTAAATTGAAGAATGGGATTTGGTTGCAGACAAAGGAGCTGAGGAGGAGACATTTCAGTCAGTGGAAACATCAAGCACTGGCAGGATGTGTTTGTCATATTGGGGGCACAGAGACCAGAGAGACAAGAAGAGAAATTCAAGTTGTGGCCATGAAGCTGGGTAAGCATAATGGGGCTGGGTTGTAGAGCTGTTTGAATTGAATCTTGCCAGCTGAGGAGGCAGGGCAAAATTTAATCTGGTAGTGATAAGCAGGATGGGGAGGGGAGATGATAGAGATGCCAGAGGTAAGGAGCCCAACCCATAATCAGTGACTGTTATGATAACTGGAGTGATGTTGGGAGAACATGGACCCAAGTGGTAGTCATGGGAATGGAGAGGAGATAATGTATACAACGGGGATCTCCCAGACCTGGGCCTGATGGAGGTCTCGGCAAGAAGGACCTACAGTTTTCCAGAATAGGCACAGGCTGGGGTAAGCAAAAAGGAGTTTAGGGGGTTGGGGATAGGAGGGCCAAATAGCTAAACAAGCCCATAAAAGATATACATTTTATATTTGAGATGATGCCCATAATTTTGAATATATATATACACTTTTTTTTTTTTTTTGAGAAGGAGTCTCACTCTGTCGCCAGGCTGGAGTGCACTAGTGAGATCTCGGCTCACTGCAACCTGTCTTCCAGGTTCAAGCGATTCTCCTGTCTCAGCCTCCCAAGTAACTGGGACTACAGGCACCCGCCACCACACTTGGCTAACTTTTTTGTATTTTTAGTAGAGATGGGGTTTCACCATGTTGGTTAGGCTAGTCTTAACTCCTGACCTCACGTGATCCACCCACCTCAGCCTCCCAAAGTGCTGGGATTACAGGCGTAAGCCACCATGCCAAGCCAACATTTTATTTCTCATGGATCAGGTGTAAAGTTGTTGCTGGGAGACTTAGAGGATTTCTAAGTATGGAAAGATGAGACCTGAGATTAAATATATTTTCACTCTCCACAAACAAGTCCAGGAAGTATTCCTGGAGAAGGTGGCAGGGGTGTAGAAAGCAGAAACTATGTATTCATTCCAACTTGTCGCTATTTAATAAATGTTTAATAGTAGTATGGGCACTAAGCTAGTATTACAATAATATTGTGGAGCTTACTGTCTAGCATAGGTCAGTGGAAGGCCCTGGTCTAAATAATAGCTCCTATTTTTTAAGCACCCATCTGTGCCACTCCCTAGAGACTTACTATTTCTGAATCTCAGAAGAACCCTCAGAAATAGGCATCGGCACCCTCATCTGACCGGTGAGGACACTACGACTTTCAGGCATAACTTGCCCAAGGAAGGGGTGGAACTAGCACGCAGCCCAAGGCCCCCCGGGTCTTGTTGCCTCCAGACCTGAGCCTTTCACTTAGAAACTACATGAGTCTCAAAGATGGGTCAACCAAATAGGTTTCGTCCCTACAACACAGAGCAAACATGATATATACAAAGGCAAATGATTAGGGTGTGACAGGGAGTGCTGGGGAGAGGAAACAGCAGAGAAAGGCTATGAAATCCAGAGCAGCAGGAACTTGAGCCTCTTCTAGGAGTGGTGTAGACCCGAGAAAGGAGGGGCTTATTTGAGGTTTCTGGAGGAGTCTCTGCCAGGTAGGAACTGAGGCGAGATGGGGTGATCCTGGAAGTGGCACAAACACTGAGGGGAATCTCCCAACCTGGGCCTGGTGGAGGTCTTGGCAGGAAGGACCTACCCAGGGTCAGACTTCTTTCCAGGGCCAAACCCTGCCCAGAACTGAGACCAGACCCCTTAAGCTATAGAGATGGGGGTGAAAACATATGCTTCTCCAATTCTTCCTTTCCTCTTTTCAGTCTGGCTGAGAATCTGGGGGAGGAAAGTCCCCGGGGTAGAGGGGAAGTGAGAGCTGCCACATTGGGCCTGGGCAGAGGGGCAGAGCTAGGAGACAGAGCTAAGTGTGGCTTTGCAAGTTGTCTATATTTGCATGCTGAGCTCACTGCTGCTCTTTTTCTCCCCAGAAAATAAAATTACATCATGGTAGGGGGAAGGCAGGAGTGGGGCATGTTTGGCAAAGGTGACAGGAATGCAAGAGGGCCTGGAGGCATCATCCGGGAAAGAGAAGATTCAGGGCTCCTCAAGACCCCATGTGGGCCGGACCCCTCACTCCCAATGTGGATAAGTCTGATCAGTCATTTACCACTGCGCCCCTGACCCTTAAGGCAAGGAAATAAGTTTTTACAAATATCAAGGCCAGCAGCTAAGAGAATCCAGCCCCCAAAGGCTTTCCAAACCCGTAAACCGAACCTACTCTGTGCCTCCCAGGGGTCCTAGGCACCGTGGACATCCAAAGGTCAAAAGGGGAGGAGGTGCGCTACTGGGTAATAATTAAATATGAGAATTGTTTCGCAGTTCAGGGGGAAGAGACCATCTCTGCTCCAGCCCTTCGCCCAATTCTGTCCCCCGTCCTAGGAGTCTTCCAGAACCCCAGCCCCTCGGTCCCCCGCCCCCTCCTGCCTCCCCCTCCCTCCCCCTCCTCCCGCCATTCCCCGCCCCCCGCCCCTCCCCGGCTCTGACATCACCGGCCAGCCGGGTGGAGTGAGCGGCGCTGGGCTCGGGCTCCGGCTCCGCGGGCGGAAGAGGCGGCGGCGGCGGCAGAAGCGGCGGCGGCGGCGGCGGGAGCCGAGGAGGAGGTTCCGGACGCTGCTCAGGAACCGGGGACTCGGGAGTGCCCGCGCCCTGAGCGCTCAGCTCCAGAGGCGGTGAGAGGGGCGGAGAGGAGACATGTCGCGGGGAAGGGGCAGATTTGGGGGTCTAGGCTTGGAGGGGCAACGATCTGGGACACCGGGGCCAGACGGGGAGCGTGGGGACCCCGGACGAGTCCACTTTGTGTCAGGCCCCACGGGGTCCGTCCTTCGGTCGGTGCGTCCTGAGCGCCGAGCGTGTGCTGGAGGCGGCGTGGCTCTGGCCAGCCCATTCCACGCTGAGCGGCAGTTTGAGAGTCGGACCGGGGCCTGGGGATTAGGATGCAGCCTGCTTCCCGCCCAGCCGGCTTGGCCAGGCCAGCGCTCGCCCCTCCCTCCCCGCTCAGGCTTCAGACTCGCCCCCGCTGGCGGTCTCCCGGCCCAGCCCTGTCTCGGTTCCATGTGCCCTCACCCCTAGCCCATTGCACCTGGGGAAGAGGTGGGCTTGGTGGAAAGCTTGTCCAGAGGGAAGGAGGAGCTGGGGGTGTAGAGGAGTGATGTATCTAACGTACAAACCCTTATTAATTTCATATAATCCGTGTCAAAACTGACAGGGAAACACGCACACCTATAAGGCACGCCAGCACACACAGTGACACACACCCATGTGACTTATACACAAAGTCTAGCACACTCCAAATCACAAACGTCCCTGCACTACGCATCCGGCCGCCCACCACACCCCCACTCTGTGGGGTGGGGCATCCCATGAGGAGTCTTCTGAACTGTGGGCTCCAAGTCATCAGTCCGACAGGACAGCTGAGTGGACAGAAAGGGCCACTGTCCCCAAATCCATCCTGATTTTCTGGCAGCTTTTCCCAGCCCCTGGCTTCAGATTGTTCCTCTTTAACAGTGGGGAAAGATGGGAGAAAATCTTGGTCTCATTCCTCTAAAACAAGGAGACAGGATTTTGCGGGCTAACGAGAGTAGGGGCTTCTGGTGGCCTCTCTTCCTGGGTCCAGTTAGGGCTTAGGGGGCTGGGAATGGCTAGTTTCTGGGTAAGAGTGGCCAAGGATTGGAGGAGGAGGGGGTGGAAGAAACAGAGAGGAAAAAGAATGGGTATGAGTCAGCCAAGAATGGAGCCCGTCGGAGAGAGAATGAGAGGAATGTGTGTGAGAAGCAGACAGACATCTCCAGAGATAGTCAGGGAACCAGGGAGAGGGAGGAAGTGAGAGACAGAGATGGTCAGAGAAGTGTGAGAAATGCTTGAGAGTGCACTAAACAAATTAGGGAGGATGAAGGTGGGGGAAGACCACTGGGAGTTAGGGAAAGTGGTATGTGTGTCTGTGCCCCAGGCTGTCAGAGCGATTAGCTTTAATTGCTCTTCCCTTTGTGGTTAAATACTCCTTTGGGGAAATTGCCAGTGATGCCCTAGGCTGCAGGCTTCCCTGGTTGCCTACTTCCTCAATTCCGTGCCCATCATGTGTGGATGTATTATCATGCATGAAGAGGGTCACAGAATCAGAGCGCCTCACTCCCTCGCTCACACAGATCCTCACCAACAATGTCATGATGGATATCTTCACCAGCTGGTAGGCAGCCAACCACTGAATCTCCAAGCCACTCCCACCAAACTTACTCTGTTTTGTAGCAGGGATGCTCACCCCTTCCTAATTGCAGCTCTGAGTATTCAGATGGGGACACTGAAGCACAGATCTCAGGAGTCCTAAGTATTCATTGCTATGACTAAGTTGGACAGGTGAGTAGGAAATGCTAGAAGGGGTGAAAGCCTATAGAAAGGAGGAAAAGAGATACTGAAAGATGAAGTAGAAAGGAAATGGATGACGAAGAGTGAGAGAGATGGAGAGAGATGGAAATAGAATCAGGGAGTGCCACACCAGAAGAGTGGAGACAGAGATGGTCTGGGGAGAGTCCTAGGCCTCATTCCCCTCCTCGCCATCAGCCGGCCCTCCTCTGCCCTGCCTGATCCAGTGCCAGCTATCTCCTGATGCCCCATCTTGGGTCTGGCTCTTCTCTAGACTAAAGGCTGAAGGCTAATCCCTGTCCCCATGCCCAAAGGTAATCCATTTTGCTTCTTGGGCTGAACATTTTGGGGCCCAGATGTCCTGCCTTTTGTCACTTCTGGCTGACCCTGGAGCCTCAGAACCCTCAATTTCCTTGTTACAGGAATAAAGACAACCCCTTCCTCCCCCGCAAAGCTAGATAAAAAAGCTTAAAGAAGAAATCAATTGAGAATGATATTAAAGGAAATAAACTACAGGACTGCTTGAATTTGGGGCCCAGATATAATTTAAAAGAGGAAAGCTGGACCCCTACTCTCTCCCTTCCAACCCCTCTGTCTCTCCATGATTACTTCCAACTTCAGGCAGAAGACTGACAGACTTGAGTGCCTGGGAGTCCCCTCCTGCCCAATACAGGGACCTCTAGGTCCTTGCAGCTGTGTGGGATGGCCCCTCCCCTTAGCCTTAGGCAGCTGCAACAGATGTGGAAGAGGGAGGGGCAGCAACTCCTAATCTTCAGGCTTCCTTCTCGAATTTACAGAGGATTTGGAACCAAACATTAGAGAGAAGGGATAATCTACCACGACTTAATGTCAAAATGCACAGAAATTCTTTTGGTGCTGCCACCTCCTCCACAGGTGGTTATCCCAATTGCCAGGCTTCTCAGAGCACTCCCAGGGCCTGACTCTTCTTACCCCAGTGCCCGTGGAGCTCCCACCTGTCCCACCCTAAAAGGTCAGTCTATAATGGTCCTTACCTCCTGCCCCTCTTCCCCAGCATCCTCAGTTGGTTTGACCTTTGTCAGGGCTGTGCCTGGGGCCAACTTGGAAGGAGAGGGAGGCAGGAAGGAAGGAAGGTGTGAGGAAGCGGTGAGCGGAGCACAGAAAGCTGGGAGGGAAGAGGACTGACTTCCTGGCAGCCAGGGCTCCGGTTCCTGATTCCTGCCCTGGTATCCTGTCCCAAGAATGGCCTCCGCCCAGACTGCCTGGTGATCCCTGAGCAGCTCTCTGCACTGCTCCAGAGATCAGGAGGATTTTTCAGAGCCCAGAGAGCAGATTTCTCCACAGGCGCTAAGGAAATCTGAATCTCTGGTGAGGAAAGTGACATGGAGGATGAAGGAAACAAGCTCTGCCAAGCCCCACCATGGTCAGGCCAGACCAGCCCAGGTACAACAGCTGATCAGTGAGAATTGAGAGCAGTTCCCCTAAACAACACTCCCTTTGCTTCTTCTGCCATACTAAGGCCTAGGCAAATGGATCTCTCCAAGAACGGAGGCAACAGGGCGGCCTTTCCTTGTACCCTCAGGGGGCCTTACTCCTATCCTTTCTGTCCCTTCTTACTCACCATTCCCCACACCCCTCCCATCTAGTGGTGTCATTGTCCTAACGACTGGGGGGTGGGGGGACCCAGAACTGAGGTTGCCATAGTAACAGATGAGCTGAGGTTACAGCCTTCTATAGTTGTGGACTGTATGCTCTCCTCTCCCTCGCCCCCCCCCCCCCCCTGCCTCATTTGCAGCCTTAGTCTCTTTCTGTCTCCCAACTCCAGCTCTCTTCCTCCATTCTGCAGGCTTCCCTCACCCCTCTGGATGTGAGCCTGTGGTTATATGCCTTCTTACACATGCTTTTGGCTGGTTTAGACACATACAAACACACACCACAGATACTCACAGCCAGTGCACCCACAGCCATATATCCAGTGCTGGCACATACACCTCCATTACCAGAACATCCAAACACACCCACAGATACCCAGCCACTGCCTCCTCCAGAGCTGTGCCCACAACCCAGGGATTAGCATCCGTAAGATCCAAGCACACACACATTTCTCCTCTGCCACTTTAACATTCCTAACCCCGTCTCTCTTAGGGGCCTCTTTGTATCTTTCACTCTCTTAGAAAGCTCCTACCCACTGCCCCCAAGTCTTTGTGGGTGAGTGTGTTACACACATTAATCTCTTCCCGCCTACCTCCTCTGTAGATCTGTTTTAGATTCAAAGCCCTAAATCTTAACTCCTCCCGACACACACACACACACACGCACGCATGCACTCTTTCCTCCTGCAGGATCTGTAATATTTACAAACTCTCCTTCCATATGAAAGCAGGGAAGTATAACCCCCAATCCTCCCCCATTTCCAGCTAAGGGCTTGACCCCAGAGTTTCCTCCATTGGGGCAGGGTCTTGTCTCCTGCTGCGCTTTCCCTTCCAGCTCTACTCACGGCCCCCCCCCCCCATTCTTATCTCCATCTCTAGTCCCCTCCCCATCATCCCCCTCACCCGTATCCCCCTCCTTCTGTCCTTGGATTATCAGTGGAGTGAGGGGGGTTGGGCTCCAGAGCCTGCTGCTGTGACCTAGATTTCAAGACAGAGACAGTTCCTGGTGCTGACAGTCAGAGAGCATTGTTCCTGGCCCGGCCTGGCAGGGCCACTGCTGGGCCCTTCTGTCTGGTTGCACCTGGGTGTGCAACTGAGCATGCCTATGACTGCCTGTTTCTTGCGGGGGTCACGGTAGCCCTGCTGTCTGGCTCATTGTCTGTTTGTGTCACGGTGCCTGCCACCAAGGGAGGCTTGTTTATTCTGGTCCAAGTAGGGGGCTGGGAATGGGGACTTCTGGGTCTGCATCTCTTATTTTGTGACCACCATGCCAATCTCAGTTCCCCTGCAGTAGAGCAAGGAAGGAAGGAAAATGGGAGTGTGTCAACCAGGCCCCTTTGATCTGCCACATTCCCAGCCTAATGCTGGGGTGATTTGCGGGCAGCCTCAGTTAGGGACGAGGTCATCTTGCTGCTTGCCCACCCCTTGGTCTAGTCGCATACAGAGTGTTTATGATACAATTTACTTTTTAAAACATGCTTTACTTTTCTGACTAAAAGAAAACAGATACTCATTGTGGAAATAAGTTCCATTTTTGAGCTCACCACTAGTGTCACATTTTATGAAATCCAGAAAGTTCATTCAAACATCTGACCTTCTTTCTTCTGTCTTAGCCACAGTTCCTATCTTAGTGGAAGGAAGGCCTTGAATGTTTTCTACTTCTCACCTAAGGATCACGAAAGAGGGATGGGGTAAAGGCCTAGGTGAGATCTGGCCTTGCTGATCTCATCAGACCATGCTGAAGGTAGTGTCAGTAGGATGCTGATGCAAGAAGAGGGGGCAGTCCCCTTTTGCCATTCTCCCAAAGCCGCATCTAAAGTCCCCTCCCTCCACCACCCAGCCAGCCTGGGAACTGGGCAGGGGGCCAGAGCCAGTCGCTTGGTATTCTTGGGCACGGGGGCTGCAGGCACAGCACAAAGGGTAGGAGAGAGAGCTGAGTGGGGGCCTGGTAACCATCAGGGGAGAAAATGGGCTCCACAAAGGTAGGGGTGGTCCTTGCTTCCCCCACCTCGAGCCCTAATGACTGAATACAAGGCTAGCATGGAGGGGCCAAGGAACCATTGGACCAAACAACTAGGCATCCATCCAAAATGAGTCATTAGTGGAGTGGTGGGGAGTTGAAGTGAGGGACCCCTTTGCCTCTGAGGCAGAATGGGGAAGCTAGAACACAGGAGCTCCTACAAAACCCTCCAGCTCCTTCTCAGCTTCCCATTGCCACAGCAAGCCTCGCCCTCGTTGTTTTGGAGTTTTTTTTCACTGACGTGGGGAGGGGTTGGAAGTGGGGGGGGCGATTCTGGGGGGGGGGGGGGACTTGGAGAGAGCGGGTGAGAAAGTCGGGAGCAGGTTGCTATGGTAACCGCCTCCTCAGTCAAGGGAACTGTTGCCAGGGTTACTGTTAGAGGGGGAAAACAGAAGAAAAAGATGGTGGGGGGAAGGAGGTATGACTTGTCACTCTAGGCTCCTGCCTGGCTCCTAGCATCCCCGTCCACCCTGACCGCCTCCCCTAGGTCTTCCTTTTCTCCCTCAGCCCTAGCCACCTCCAGCCTCCATGTTCCAGGCACATGCCTGGTAGGGCAGAGTGGGGAGTAGGAGGGTAGTGCCGGGGAGTAAACCAGACTCCGTACCTTAAGCTCAACTCCTATCCCTTTGTCGCCTCCCAACCCCAGTCATGGCTGAGTACGGGACCCTCCTGCAAGACCTGACCAACAACATCACCCTTGAAGATCTAGAACAGCTCAAGTCGGCCTGCAAGGAAGACATCCCCAGCGAAAAGAGTGAGGAGATCACTACTGGCAGTGCCTGGTTTAGCTTCCTGGAGAGCCACAACAAGCTGGACAAAGGTGGGGGAGGGGAGCACAGGGGTCCTGTCATCAGTCTTTCAGGCTCAGTTCATTCAGCAAACAGAGATGAGCTCAAAGCTCTTACATCCACAATGTGTACCCCTCTATAGCAAGGCAGAAGAGAGGTGCTCTACGAGTATGGGGGCCTTAGACATTTTTCATTGTGCCCCTCATCAGTAAAAAACGTTATTCAGATACTCCTGTGCTATTATCACATAAAAAACAGAACGTAAAAACAATCTAATAGTAAAATTTTAAGTGACAAAAATTGAGAAGAATTCTAGACAATAAAAATAGAATACCTGAATGAGGGGAGAACTCGAAGTGTAATCTCATCTGGTAAATAGTAATACTAATCTTTGTTAAGCACTTTTTAAAAACTGGTAAAATTTAAAACTACAAGTTCTGACACTTTCTTATCCACTTTGAGAGACTACTGCTTGGGGAGTGGGGTCTATGGATTAGACTAATCCCACCCAGCTGGAGGCTTTTGGGAAAAATTGGTGTTTAAGATGGCCCTGAAAGGTGAGTGGGATTTCTAAGGCAAGATCCAAAGGAGGGCATGCCCGGCAGAGGAACCCTGTCACAGAGTATCGTGTGTGTTTGGAAATGCAAGCAGTCCTGCTGGGCTCAACTAGGATGTAGGGTGTTTAGAAATGGCTGGGAAGGTAAGGGTAAGACTGTGTTGTAGAGAGCCTGGGTATTGGATAGGTGAGGTGAGTGAACTCAGAGCCCTTCAGATATACTATTCTGACTGCTGCGTGGCTGGCGGGGAGAAAGTATAAAGGAGGACATGTTAGACTATGGCAACAGTCAGAGGGGAGGAGCCAGGGAAGAAGGTCTAAGGGCATCTATAATCTCCTGAAATTGGCCAAGCCATGGACATCATCCTTCTGGTGGTGTCCATACCTTCTCTCATTTAGAATAACCTTTCTCACCAGGCCCAGATTCTCTCCTGGGTTGCCTAGAGATTCCACTCTGTTGGTCCTACAAGTGCTGTCAGCAAATTCTTATACTTACTTGGATGGAAAGTGGAAAAGGATGGGGGTGGGGATGGGGTATCTGGAAGTCAAGTTGATTTTTCTTTTGTCCCCTCCCCACAACATATGGGAACTAGTATCTAAGCTAAACCCCTCATTCTAACCACAGTCTAGAAACTTCACTGACCAATTATCTGCCCTTCCTGCAAACAGTCCTCTGTATTGTTGTTTGGGTGCCTTAGCTTTCTTTTACTGGATTAGTAGCCCCTCTTCTTCCAGTGTTGTACCCTCCCATAACCAATGTCAGCAACTCAGCTTTGGTTCCCGGTCACTAGTCCGGTGGAGTAGGGGAAGCTGACCTCTGCAGCCTAGCTCTGACCCTGTCTCCTGCCTTCCTCCAGACAACCTCTCCTACATTGAGCACATCTTTGAGATCTCCCGCCGTCCTGACCTCCTCACTATGGTGGTTGACTATAGAACCCGTGTGCTGAAGATCTCTGAGGAGGATGAGCTGGACACCAAGCTAACCCGTATCCCCAGTGCCAAGAAGTACAAAGGTAAGAGGCCACTCCTTTAACTAGCTGCACCTCTGCCTCGTCCCGTTGACTATCCTTGCAGTACTTGAGTTTTAGGAGAGTGGAGGCAGATGCCCAATGGGCCTGCCTGGCATCTCCCACACTGCTGTCCCTGAACACATCCCTTTTTGTCCCCAGACATTATCCGGCAGCCCTCTGAGGAAGAGATCATCAAATTGGCTCCCCCACCGAAGAAGGCCTGAGCAAGGGGGAGGAAGAGGAGGAAGGTTGGACCTTCATCAGACCACTCCCTTCCCCCATCCTCCAGGGGAGGGGGCAAGGGCAACCCACCATCTACCCACTTACTAACCTGGTCCTAACCCCCTTACTGTGCGCGTGTGTGTGCGTGTGCGCACGCTCTGGCTGTCTGTCTATATGTCTAGCTCATCTAGTTCCTCTTCTTAAGGGGATGGGGGTCAGGGGCTAGGGGAGGGGGCTGAGTTTCCCCACTTTAGGAGGAGGTGGGGGCTATTTCTATGCAAATAGAAATCAGCACATTCCTCCTACTTCCCTTTCCTCCACTCTCCCCCCATATCTTTAAAGTGTGGAAGCAGAAAGGACCTGCATTTTCCTACATTGAGGAGCTGACATGGGGGTAAGGTAATGGGAGAGGTAGGTGGATCCAGGGAAAAGCAGTGGGGAGGGAAGGCAAAGAGGCCACTCAACCCCCACCTGGAAGGGGCAAAGAAAAGCCAGAGTTCCCTGTTTGTACTCCTGTGCTGGACTAGCTGTTTCCTGAGTACCAGCAGGTCCCTTTTTTGCCTCTCATGGGCCTAGCATAGGTATGAGCCAGGGATCCTTTCCTGGCCCCTAAGATCAAACCCCATGGAGCAGCCAGCATTAGATGCCCCCACCCACCTGTACTCTGGAGAGACTGTGCTGGGAACATGTACCACTGAGCCTGAGATGGGGATGAGGGCAGAGAGAGGGGAGCCCCCTTTTCCACTCAGTTGTTCCTACTCAGACTGTTGTACTCTAAACCTAGGGAGGTTGAGGAATGAGATCCTTAGGTTTTAACCTGCATCCTGACCCCACCATCTATAGGGTCCCAACTTGGTTATTGCAGGCAACCTTCTCTCTCCCTTGGTGAAGAACATCCCAAGCCAGAAAGAAGAGAAGTTAACTGCAGTGTTTTCCTTTGCACCGATCCCCACCGCAATTCAATCCAGGAAGGGACTTAGGAAACCCTTCTTTACTAGATATCCTGGCCCCTTGGGCTTGTGAACACCTCCTAGCCACATCACTACAGTACAGTGAGTGACCCCAGCCTCCTGCCTACCCCAAGACGCCCCTCCCCACCCTGACCGTGCTAACTGTGTGTACATATATATTCTACATATATGTATATTAAAACTGCACTGCCATGTCTGCCCTTTTTTGTGGTGTCTAGCATTAACTTACTGTCTAGGCCAGAGCGGGGGCGGGAGGGGAATGCCACAGTGAAGGGAGTGGCAGAATCAAATTGCTACATAGTCCAAACAAAAAAGAAAGCTTTTTCAAAAAACATTTAATTCACATGCAATCTCAGAGACTATTTAGACAAAGTTGAAGTTAGGAGCTTTCAGGATGTGAGAGTAAAACTTTAATGGGAGGGGAGGGCTGGCTGCTGGAAGAAGGAAGAAGCCAGACTGGTTAGACAGTATTCTTAACTCCTAGCCCAGCCTAGCGTGCCCTGCCCCTCTGGCCACTGCTGCAGACACCTGCCTTAACACACACACCTCTAGGACTCCAGTTTTGCCTTAAAGGACCTTCCCAAGTCTCCCTTTCCCTGTCTGGCTTCTCCCTTAAGAAGAGAGAGAGATAACTTGTAAAATTGGGTGGGAAGAATGAGCATAAACTGTCCTTCCATTTGGGCTATGTTACATTAGAAAGAGAGAGAATAAGGAGCCTTTCTTATGGAAGAAACGGGAGAAGAGAGACAGGGTTATTTTCAGCAGAGTCTAGTAGTTTCTCTGTAAGGCAAAATAATCTAAAAAGACTAACCTGCCCACCCACTCCTTATATTGCTGTGAGATTGCCCCTATCTTGTGCTCTTCTGTCTGCAGTGTGCACGGCCTTGTTCTAACCCGGAATAAAGGTGATTGATTGTATTGTAACTAACTGATTTTAAAATTTCTGTGAGTGACGAGGATTTTGGAGCCTTTGAATCACTGGGAAGGGAGGGGGAACAATATTTATGCCCCAGAACAAGGACTGGGAAAATACCCCAAGTGTATACCCTCACCCCACCCAATCTCTTAAGTATCACTGAGCTAAATGGAGCGTATCCTACTTCCAACAGTCTCCAATTGGAGCCCAAGCACTGGAAATACGGGTCTCCCAAAATGGACTTTCTAACACTGTATCATGTGCAGAATGAGAGGGGTAGCTACATTAGTAGGAGCAAAAACCATCCATTGTGAATAAATGGACCACATACCACACAGAGCAGCAGTTGGGGGAAAGAAAAGCTTTACTGGGAGAAAATACAACAAATTCCAGAGTGCATGGTTTTTAGCCCACCCTATCACCCCACCAGCAATAGGAACACAGACCACTCAATCACACATTCCCTACCTCAGGGAGTAAGTACAGCAGCCAACATCTGGTCTGAGAGCTGCTGGGAAAAGGGGCAGGAGGAAGAAGCGTCTGGGAATACCATTCTCTCACTCTTTTCCCCTCCTTCCTGGCCTGATTTAGTAGAATCTGACTGTCCCAGGACACAGAATTCTTGATTGGATCTTGTGGAAACTGGGGGCAACAAAATAGCAGCAAAAGCACTTAAGGGCAAGAATTCAGCTGGGACTTTCAGACTGAGTGACCAGTGATAAGACAAGTGCCGAAGCTCCAGCCACTGTAATCAGTCCTTAGATTAATGACTTGTTCCTCAATCCTAAAATATCAAGAGGCGGACAAGGTTTAAGTCAAACCCAGGAAGTCTTTCCCTTCACTCTTCTATAAAGAAGGGAACTGGCATCAAGTTGGATGGCTTAAAGATCAAGCAGCTAAAGGTAAGAGAGAGAGAGAGAGAGAGTGTGTGTATGTGTATGTGTGTGGTGTGTGTGTACGTGTCTTCTGTCACACAAAGTACCACAATAGTCTGCAGTGGTGGCACCACCCTAAAGTATTTAAGTTTTAAAGACAGGCCAGCCTCTGGTTAGAAGAGCCATCCTTGGAACCCCCTACAAGACTTAAGGAGAGGTAGGAGATCTGAGGCAAAGAGCTGAGAGGAATTTCCTGTTTTTCCCAACCCCCACACCAAAGCAGGGAACCAGGAAGGGCAGAAATGAGGATCCTTCCATTCTCGAGCCTCCAAAAACCTAAAGGGTAAGTCCCAATCTCTAGTGACCATACACAGAGGTAAACTGACCCCAGGTGTCACCTCCACACCATTACTCTTGTTCACTCTTAAGTCCCTTTATTGCATTCATAGAGAATATATAGGTATTTAAACTTTGACAATAATTTTACCTTGATACATCCAAGTTTGACTTGCTTTTTAATATATTTATAGATATAAAATTAGGCCTCTAACAGTGATAGGGACAGGGAGATTGCTGCCACCAAACAATGTTTTTTAAAAAAATAACAGAAGAGGTAACATCCTTCCTATTCTTCCTTCACATCTGCCCCTCTCCCACCTCTCCCCAACCTCCCTCACCTGACGTATTAGGGGGTGATGGGATGAAGAGAAGAGAGTGAAGGATATGTAATCAAGTGCAAAACACTGTGATAAGTACAAAGAATGAATAAGGTGGAAAGGAAAGTGAAGAGTGTGGGATGGTTAGGGGCTTTAAGGACTTCCCAGGAAAATAGGATTCTGGGATGGGGTTGCTGAGGGGGGTGGTGGGGAAACCAACTGTCATATACTTTTAAAAAACAAAGGAAGAAAAGGTCAAAAACCTAAACCAAAGAGAGAGTGGCACTCCTACCCTCCACTCTGGCCCCTTGGTAGTGAATAGCCAGTTGTTCCACCCACCCCCCCGCCCAACAAACAAGGGAGCTTAAAGAAAAAGAAACCCCATTCCCTATCCCAAACCAGTTAACAAAATAGGCTTCCCTCTCCTCTCAAAAAGAGGCTTTGGGGAGAGGCCATTTCTACTGAGTCCTATGCACCTCTCCACGGAGCCCCATTCCAGGCGTCAACTCCCATTCCTAGGTACTCTGTTGGTTCACTCCTCTGGTTTGTCCTTCTCCTGGGATGTCTTTGTTTTATCTAAAGCAAAAAGTCCAAAGTGCGTTTCTGCTGAATGTAGGGCCTGGGACAGGAAAGGGTTGCCCAGGCAGGATCAGATTGGCAGCCCCAGCCTGCCCCACCTAGGTATGAGGCCTCAAGATGGCATGCACTGCACCCGGTCAGGGCCCTCCTCCTCGTCCGATGTGTCTGAGGAGCTGGGAGACTCATCAGAGTCCGCGTCTGTGGCCCCAACCCCAGGTTCTCGCCAGCGCTGTGGATGGGAAAGGCTTGTTAGTAACCTCCCTGGATGGAACAAGGACAAGCCTGTTAGGTCTTAGCTAGAATATAGATGCTTTAGGCCAGAGATCAGCAGAATTTTTCTTAAAGGGCCAGATAGTAAATATTTTAGACTTGCGGTCTATATGGTCTTTATTGCAACTATTCAACTCATTGTAGCGTGAAGGCAGCCACAGACAATACACAGAATGGGTGTGGCTGCAAGCCAATGAAACTTTATTTACAAAAACCAGCAGCAGGCCAACTGCCAGTCTGCCAACCCCTGAACTAGGCCTCTTTTGGCATAAGAGGAAAAATAGAAAGGTCACACTGAGACTTGTTATTTCTTCTCAATTCCCTCCTCCACCCTCCAGCCTTTGCCTTTATGAAGATAGGATTACACATGGATGGCAATGGACAAGAGTAGATACCACCCTTTTCTGCTGATGTCTCTTCCAAGGCTGTATCAGGGATCTGATGTGGATAGAGGACAATGGATAGGAAATCCAACCAAGATCACCTGATTCCTCCTTAAAGTCACTACTCTGGAACTTTTTAGCCCTCTTAAGAGGGTCACTCCCTTGGGAACTCATTTCCAACCCCGGCTTACCCGGTGATGGCGTCTCTGTCTCAAGTGATGCATAAGGAACCACAGCATGTGACTATCAAACAGGTCAGGGTGGTGCAAGCTATCTTCATCCCGCTCCCGCTTGTTCTTCTTAATCACCTGGAACCCAAAAAGGTTGGGAAGAGGGGGCAGCAATGAAGAGGAACCCGGGACCTGATCAAGAAGGCTGATCTTCTATCCCAATAAAAGCTAACCGTTAAGCTGAAGTGGAGCTACATTAGATTAGGAAACGATGCCCTAGGTTCAGCTGCTGCAAAGGTAGCAGGCTTTAATATAGAATAATTCTTAAAGATGCTCCTTATCCCCATCCTATTACAAATTAGTACCACTTCACAGCTGCCCCCTGGAGCAGGACTGTTCCCACAGAGGAAATTACAGGAATGTGGGGGAGGGTGTTAGAGCAGCGCCTTTAAAGAACTGGGCAGCAAGTTATTCCTCCCTATGACAATGAAGAATCAACAGTATGTGGATAAGCAGAAAGAAAATAACTTCTGCAGTCAGCCACTTACATCTTTTAACCCTGTCAGCTCAGTGGAAGCTTCAGCTGTGGGTGCCCAGATCTTCACATCATGGTCTAGGCCACTGGTTGCCAGCACAGGCAGGTGAGGGTGGGGCTCAAGGCAGTTTACCTAGTCAGGAAGAAAGGAAAACACAGACTCAGCAGTGTGTGGGAGTAGGGTTTAAAAACCACTACTCACCTTGAGCCAAATAATTGCCCTTGATCAGGGCTGATGCAGCTGCTGGGGAAGGAAGGCCCACCCATCCTGAGCCTAAGCCAAAGGGCACTGGGGGTAGAGAAACCAGACACAGACTGGGTATAAGACCAGGCACATCAATCATTTCCTATGTTTAGGTCAGGGGTGGCTTCATCCCCAGATACGGCCCTAGGGATCGGTGAGTGGACTGCCCAAGCTTACTGCTGGCTTCGTAAGACAATGAAATCCAGATGACCTCATTCACTCCAGATTCCAAAGCTCCAACTTGCCCAAGGCTGGGAAAAAACCATCTCAGTGGCTTTCACAAAATGGCAAATAAATTTTAAAAAATGAAGCAAGCAGCAGCTGCCAATGAACCCCCAGAGAAGAGTTGGAGAACAACTATATTCATTTGGCACTGTTTACTAGAACTGGAGGAAGGCACAGGCTGAGAAGAGGAGGCTCAGTTGCAGGGAGTGGTGGGAGTGATGGAGGCTCATGTCTGCTTAAGAGAACCTTGCACATCCCAGGGGGAGCATCCTACTACCTGCCCTGAGCACAACAGGCTCAGCTATAAGGCAGCACATTAAAATAAAGCAGCTTCTTGGGGTTCCCATAGCCTCAATCTCAGCCACCCTCTGGGTAAATTCACTGAACAAGGCCAAAGAAATAAACTACAGCAGGAAGGCCTTCTAGCTTAGGCAGCTTCCTTCTGTCTGAAAGGCACCCATGCCCCCTGCTGTCTGACTTGGAAACATGAGTTTCCTTAAGGGAAGGGCAGGGAAGTTCCTACCCCATCCAGAAGAGTTAGTTCCAGATCTAGCTGCTAAAGCATTTTGAGTCTTTTAGTGAAAGGAGGAACACATAGGAAAGGCACCCTGCCTTGCAGCTGGCCATATAGTCCAAGAAAACAACTTCTTTTAGTTCTCTCTGGACCAACCACCTCCCCTGCCTCACCTGCCCAGGCAGAGAACAGCTGAGGATAAGTCAAGGGCAGGCATGGAAAACAGAGCTGACCTACAGACTTCCCACTTACTTTGACTCCATCTTACAAATAAACAAATGCTCAGAAAAGACTGAAGCTAAGACTGAGCTTATGAATAAAACAGAAACCTTGTTCTTTATCTCCTCCCATTCCACATATCAGCCTATTGTGAAGTTTACCTTTGGGCTGTTTGAGGCAGTGCAGTTCAATGCCTGGAATAATATCTATCTCTAGTAACAGACAACTTACACATACAAACCTGAACTTTTTCATCTATCTCCTAATAAGCCCTTGTTACAGACCTGTACTCTTTGAGCTAGCTCTGCTTGAATAAGTCAGCAAAATAAAAAAGCGCAGGGGAACAATTCCTTGGAACTTAAGACTAAGGAAAAAGCCAGTGGCAAGAGGAACAAGAGAATAACATACAGTACCTGAATTGGAGCCTGCGGGGGGAGCCGACAGAGAACTTCTGGGCCAGAGTACCTGGTCACTTCACCAGACCTGTCTGAATGCCAGGACTTATCCTGTCAATAATGCCTGAGCAGAGAAAAGAGCTCTGGCCTTAGATGACTGGGTTGGGGGAATGTAGAGAATGGGATCAAGCATCAAAGTGCTCTTGGGAGACTAAGGGGCTGTCCTTGATACCACCCCCCATTCTTGTCCCTGTGAAGCTGAATGGGAACAAAGAAATGATCCTCAAATCAGAGTCAGGAGATCTGGGCAAGTTATAAAATAACTTCTAAGATCTTTGGTTCTAACACTCTACGTTACAATTACATTCTACTCTACATTTACAATTTGCATGATATAGAACTGCTGAGTCTACTACATTGAAACTAGTGCCTGGTGACCCCCACTGCTGGAAAATTAAGACCAAAAACAGAACAGAGGGAGCCAAGTAAAAGACCACATCGATCATTCAGCTTACACAGAGACAAGAATATGTCAGGAAATTTGCTTCAGGGGTAGCCTCCATATCTCTTATTCTACTTATTTACTCTTAGGACCACTAAAACTTAGGCCTAGGGCCCACCCATCCCAAGTAGATGCCTTCCTCACCTGGGCAAATGGGTTAATCATCAAACCCTGGCATTGGCTGAGCTAAAAGCAAACTGGCCTGCAGAATGCTTTTGGAGAATGGACAAATGCTGGCCTGGCAGAGGGCATTCAGCCCTGCATCTCTCTGGAACAGAATGCAAGGCAATAGCTTATGTCAAGAAAAAATTCACTGGCCCCTTCTGACTTCCTTTCTCTAAATGCCTATTGCATAATTCCCATTAAGACTCAAGTGTTTTGGGTTTGTTCACTGCAGATGACACAGGGGGACCTATGGAAGAGTAGGAAATGAAGCAGGGAAGAGTGAGACACACCTTGAACTTCTAGATTCCTCTCCATTTGTATTCAAACCATAAAAACCCTAGATCTATGCAGATCCCAGGTCCCCAAAATTTAGAGGAAACCAGAAGAAATTTGAAATACCCTCATACCAGGGCAAGAAAAACATAAGGAATGGGATCCTGATTGCAAGGAACCATTCTAAATTCTAAAACCACTCGCTGAAAAAAAACCTCATCAAGAGATGGCTAGGCTCTTTGAAGTTCGCCACAGCTAAGAAGCAATAAAAAGGAAGAGAGACTAAGCTGTCTCAGTCATTCCTTAGAGGTCTTGGGTAACCAGACTATTCTGGGCAATCAGTATAATTTAGTCTTCCAAACTGTCTTTTTCCCATCTCCTGTGGTCCAAAAACCTTGTAACACAAAGCAACTGAACTCTTTTCTAATTCTAGGTCTCAAAAATGGAAAAAAAAAAAAAAAAAAAAAAAGATACGGTTAACCAGATACATCTTAAGAGCTGATGGCTCTTCATTCCCTAACTCGATTCTCACTCTTCCTTTTTGACCTAACTCCACAGAGGTCTGCAGAACTCAAAGGACAGGCAGACTATGATATGATCATGGGTTATACAGCAAGCAGACTGCTCAGCTACTAGAAAAAAATTACATTTGCTTTCTCCTTACATATACACATTTATATGTGTTTGTTACCTATTTGAATGTAAGTATGACACTTCACCCCTAAATACTTCAACATGTATCTCTTAAGTACAAGAATATTCTCCTACATAAGTAATCAAATCAAATAAATTTAATATTGAATACCATGTTATCTAATGTATAAACCATATTCTAATTTTCCCAACTGTCCAAAAAATGCTCTTTATAGTTTTTATCTGCTGATCTAAGATCCAGCCAAGATCACTACTTAGTTTAGTTTAAAGGGAAGAGACATAGAGAAATCTTTAGCCTTGTGTAGGAGGGTGTGCCCTGAACACTAACACTTTTTCATTTGGAAAAGGTGCATGCCTAGAGATAAGTTACATCACTCAAGACAGGACAGAGGTTCTTCCCTAAGATCCCTTTCTTGTCTCAATAAACTGTGCTTTACAGGGACAGAAGATAGGAACAGGAAGAAAATACTCCATCAAAAACTCAGCACCCCCAGGCTAACTAGCCTTTTATGGCTGGTTGGACCTCTAAAACATGGTATTATGTAGTCACAGAATTCAGTGTCCCTGCTAAAACCTACCTTAATGACTGGAGAGATTAGGGAGCCAGCCAGCTCAGCATACCATACTCACCACGCCTCCCTTGTCCCCCTCCATGAACTGAATAATCTGGCAGGATGATTTCTCCCAGAGGAAGATGTGCCCACAGTCACTACCGCTCACCACAAACTCACTCTTAGGGCCATAGAAATTGACGCCTTTTACTGGAACGATAAATGAGGGAACAAACCACATGAGGGTTGGCATCAGGCCTATATATATTCATCTCAAAGGGAATTTAATTATTCACAAACTCTAAATCAGCTGAGGGCCAAATAATTATTTTCATTTTCTCAAAACACATCAAGAGATTATACATGTTTAACAGATAGTTATAAGAATCACAACAGTCCCAGAGATGATTTATATTCTCCCAAAGAGCTCGCTCCTTAGGGCAAAGGAATCTGCAATCCTTTAGCCGCAGCCTCAGTCTCTAAGTTTATACCCTAGCAAGCAACCGCAGGCCTCTCTAATCCCTTACCTGTCCCACCCTGATTTGTCCCAGCTGTGTCCACTCTTAGGCAGTACTGTCTTATGGCCTAGGATTATCTTTGATATGTGGACTTCATTGGTACTTTGTCAATATTTTTGGGGTCATCAGTTGATCTGAGACTGATGAAGGTATATGCCACAACTGCCTCAAGAAGCAAGTCATCTGTGCTTGCTACCATTAACAGGGTTCCACTTTCCAGAATCAGTAAAAGAAGCCAAGAGTTCCAATGACTATGGTCAGTACAATATTGGCCATGAGACTGGCACCCTTCCTTCATCTGCCTGTGTACTGAGATCCAAGAACAGATTTTTCCCTCCCTTCTTACTAGCTCAGGAAAAAAAATAAAAGGAACTGCTATCTCCAAGACAAAATCATGACAGGTATCTGTTAGGAGTCATAACAACAGAGTAATGATTCCTCAACTTTTCTGGACATTAGAATCATGTGGGTAGTTTTTAAAAATCTCAGTGCTCAAGTTCCATCCCATCCCTACTAAATCAGAATATATAGGGTTAAGGCCAAACTTACTTTTAAAAGAACATCAGGATTGGGATTGGTGGCTCATGCCCAGCACTTTGGGAAGTCAAGGCAGGTGGATCACTTGAGCCCAGGAGTTAAGAGACCAGCCTAGGCAACACGGTGAAACCCCATCTCCACAAAAAATACAAAAATTAGCCAGGTGTAGAGGCATGCACCTGTAGTCCCAGCTACTCAGGAGGCTGAAGTGGGAAGATCACCTGAGCCTGGGAGGTTGAGGCTGCAGTGAGCCATAATTGCACCACTGCACTCCAGCCTGGACAACAGAGTGAGATCCTGTCTCATAAACACAACACAACACAACACAAAACAAAACAAAACAAAACACATGAGGTGATTTCAATGTGCCCCAAAGGAACAAAACAGGCCAATCTTGGGCTAGTTACTACCACCATTCCTCCTCTTCTGCCTCATCTAAAAGAATAGTTTACTCCTCCTCCTAGAGGTATAAGATCACTCCCTATTTTAAGTAATTCAGGACCACTGACTAAACAGGGCTTTCCCTGACTCCCTAAGACATTTGTGCTGATTTTGAAGTTACCTGAAATCTTAAAACAGTTAGTCTAGTCTCCTTATGTCCAAAACAATTAGAAGCAACATTATTGGAGTGGCAAGAGATGCTCTTGAGTGCATTCCCCTCCAGCATAGTGGAGAAAACATGAAAACTCCAGCCCAATTCAGGATAATCACTCAGTGCCCATGGCAACACAGGCAGGTAGTTTCTATTTCTATAACCTGAGCAAGACACTGTGGTTCTCCAAAGCCAACAGGCTTGGGCCACAGAAACCTAGGAAGACAGTCTCACCTGTGGCATTATTTCTGTGGCCCTTGTATCTCTTAACATACTGGGCCCCATCACTGTGAGAGGAGTTGAAGAGGTAAATATCTTCATCATTGTAACTGGCCAGGAGCTCTGCCAAGAACAAGAACATAGCAGTGAAGGCAAAGGCTGAAAAAAGCAGGGACCAGGAGTTGGGGGTTGGGGTGGGGCTTCTTGCCAGTAGTGCCCCCTCCAAATACCCAGGTGTAGCACCCATCTTATTTGGAACACCAGGCAAGTCCGACTGTACAGGGTAGACTAGGAACACACTGCCAACCCAGGGGCAGCAGAATGCTCAAAAAGATCATACCCATTACCTCAGGAATGAGTCAAAGGCATAAGAACCTGCTCAGGCAAGCAACCTGGGCTTCAGGACAGGCCCTGCCAAATATCATCTGCAGCATTCTGCAAATGGTACCTGGCATCTCCAAGGGTCATCTGCTGTATCCTCCCGCTATGTGCTCACCATCAGCAGTTACTCCCCAGCTGCTCTACTTGGAGCTATAGCACAGTGGTGAGCACTGGAGGGCACATGCCTCACTGGCTCAGCAGCTCCCTAGACAGAGGGGGCATGCCAGCCTAGGAGCTGGGCCCTGCTCACGTACCTGTGCCGTCGTGGCTGTACACAAGACAGGTGATGTTTGCTTTGGACTCACTGTTCACCTGCAATAAGGAGCAGATACTGACTGATGCCCCACCCCCCCATTTGTTATACCATCTTCAGGAAACAGCTTTTCCTTCAAACTCCCCTATATCTTCTCCCAGAGATTTGAGAAAGACAGACAGAGACAAGAGTACAACTGCTGAAACATGACCACCTCAGGGGGTAGCATCTTGGGGCTTTCTCTTGGTTGTCATCTGTGTGCTAGCCATTTTATGTACACTGTCTCATTAGGCCTCACCATCAAGGTGCAAGGCAGTTATTTTTATTTATATTTTGTCGATTAAAAAAACTGAGGCTATCAGAAGTGAAGTGACTGCCAAGATCACAAGGCTGGTAAGTGGTAAAGCCAGGAATCAAATCCAGATGACTGGCTTGAAAGTCCAAGCTCTTCCCACCATACCAACAAGTTCAGGTGCAGCCTTGGGGTTGAGTCAGGGAAGCCTGGAGCAACCGGCCCTTCATGAATCTTACCAGGTGATGAGGACAGAACTTCTTGAGTACTCCATTGTTCTCATTCTCATCAATTTTCCTCTGGTCATAAATCCTATAGTTGGAAAAGCAATGAAAATGTAAAAATTTACAAACAAATCCCTTAACCAGCTGCAATCTGATGTAGTGGCAGGAAAATGCCAGCTGGATGAAAATAAACAACATTTTCCAAACCAAGCTCTGGCTTGTGCTCTTCTTAAAGGGCATCCCTTTTCTAATCCATTTCCAAACCCCAAGTCTTTGTTTTGTTTGTTTGAGACTGGGTCCTGCTCTGTCACATAGGCTGTAGTGCAGTGGCATGATCCCGGCTCACTGCAACCTCTGCCTTGTGGGTTCAAGCGATTCTCCTGCCTCAGCCTCCTAAGTAGCTGGGACTACGGGTACACGCCACCACTCCCGGCTAATTTTAGTAGAGACAGTTTCATCATGTTGGCCAGGCTGGTCTTGAACTCCTGGCCTCAAGTGATCTGCCTGGCTTGGCCTCCCAAAGTGCTGAGATTACAGGGATGGGCCACCACACCTAGCATCAAACCCTAAATCCTTCATCCACGTACTTCCCATTTTAAGTGGCAATCCTCAATTCTGTCAGTTTGAAGTTATGTGTCTCTCTCCTCAAGTGTTATATCACATACTGATACTTTTCACTGAAACAACTAACATTAATATGGAGCTTTTTATGAGTATATTACCTACCGAAAAGGGTTACTCACGGGCAGAAACCACGCTTAATGTAAGTCAGTGGGTCCGTAATCCCTCCTTGAAACTTTATTTGGCCTATTCTCCCTCTCATACCCCACAATAATTATTAAAAACTACCACCCATAGCTCAAGACTCCCTCTCCTTTCCACATGCTTATCAAGCACACTACACCTTCACCTTCCTTCCTCTCTCTAATCCAAGCTTTAAACTCAAATATTTAGGATACACACAATTATGTGTCAAATATTATGCTAGGTGCTAAAAATACAGTGAGGAACAAGACAGATCTAGTATCTGTCCTCACCCAGTCTCCTCCAATCTCAGGGTCAATCTTTTGACAAATGCTCTTCATTTCATCCTTCCAGGGACCTTGTTTGATGATTATCTAATTTCTCAACCTCTTCCTCATCACCAGTTGGCCACTTTCTAAAAATCCTTCTACTGACTATCCTTTCCTACTATTGCTTTTTTCCTCCTTCCCCTTACAGTCACACTACTGAAAAGAACGATCAACATTCAATATTTCCACTTCCTTATTTCCTATTCACTTCTCAGTCCATCCTAATCTGGTTTTGGTCCTCAACTCACCACTGAGACTTTCTGGCTAAAATCATCAGTTAATTATATCCATTTGTCAAGTAGGTATAAGTCTAGAGCTCAGAATAAGTGTGGCCTGCAGACACAGATGTAAGTCATATATCCGTGTATAGGTGGTAGTTAAAGCACTGGTAATGGAATTAGATCTCCAGGGGGAAAAAATAGAGAGGATTTTCCCTTCCTCCTTTAGAATCTCTGGGCTCTTTCAGAATATAATGAAAACTCTAGTCCCTTCTCCCCAGAAAAATGCACATAAGCACACTTTCTGGAGGTTCACATAATACTTGTACTTCAAGTTAAAATTCCCTGGTATAGAGCAAGATGAGAGCTGAAGACTGAGATGCTGGAGAACATCAGCATTTAATGGGTGGAAAAAGGAAGACACACCCATGAACAACACTGAGGAGTGGTTGGACATCAAGGAGAGAAGGTGTTTCAGGGAAGGAGTAATAATGTCAAGAGTAGAGAAAAAGACTTGAAAAGTATCTTGTTGGCTTTGGCAGTTAGGTTACTGATGACTTAAGCCTTGACATCCCCGGCTCACACGATCCTCCTGCCTCAACCTACCAAGTAGCTGGGACTACAGGCACACACCACCATGCCGGGCTAATATTTTTATTTTTTGGTGGAGAAAGCATCTGCCCAGTTTGGTCTCAAATTCCTGACCTCAAAAGATTATCCTGCCTCGGCCTCCCAAAGTGCTGGGATTACAGGTATAAGCCATACACCCCACTAAGTGTTTATTAATAACCTACTATATTCTACATATGATGCTAGAACAAGGTTTGGCAAACTTTTTCTTAAAGGACAAGACAGTAAATGTTTTAAGCTGGTCAACAGGCAAACCATCTAATCTCTATTTTAACTATTGAATTCTGCCATGTAGCATGAAAGTGGTCATAAACAACATGTAAATGAAGGCCATGGCTGTGTTCCAATAAAACTTTATTTATAAAAACAAGCAGTACAGTTTGTCAAGCCTTGTGATAGACAGTAAGCATAGAAAGATTAATACAAACTTTCCTACTACTTTCTGAACATATGATAGGTCCTTGATAGTTTATATTTTACTTTATTTTTAGTTATTTTTTTTTTGAGACAGGGTCTCACTCTGTCATCCAGGATGGAGCACAGTGGTGTAATCACAGCTCACTGCAGCCTCAAACTCCTGGGCTCAAGAGATCCTCCCACTTCTGCCTCCCAAGCAGTTGGGACTACAGGAGCATACCACCACATCTGGAGATATTTAATTAATTAAAAAACTAAAATGTTTTAATTTTTTTTTTTGGTAGAGACACAGTCTTGCTATATTGCCCAAGTTGGTCTTGAACTCCTGACCTCAAACTATCCTCCAGCTTTGACCTCCCAAAGTACTCTAGTTTTATAGTCATGAGCCACCACACCAAGCCCCTTGACATTTTAAGTCACATAAGGAATAGTTTTAGCATCCTCTCCATACCTTTACCACATCTCTTCCCACATGCCTTCAAGCACCCACTAACTTGTTACCCTAAGTCTCTCTTCTGTACCTGCCTTTAATCTAATGTTCTCTCAGTGTTGCTGATTTTGGCTTAAGAACTGGGAAGTGAAGAGATGATTTACTGACTGTGCTTCATCAATCAGGGCCTATTCTTAATCCTTTAGCAATAAATTTTCATGTCAGCCAATCACACTGCCAAATTTACCACTAAAGGATTCATCTCATATATCCTCTTTTTCTTTACTCATATAAATTCTTAAAACTAAGCTAAGCAGGAATTAGCTTAGCTTAGCAGGTATAGTAGGGACTCATACCTATACCTCCTCTACTTGCCTACTTTTTTCTTTTTTTTGACCACAGGCCAAAAAGCATGTCTCCCCAGAGCTTCCCTTAAATACTTTTTAATAACCCTAAACTAAAATTCAGTATTTATGATGCAAAAGCCTTGAGGATGAGTAAGCTATTTCTCTGTATTCCCTTGAAGTAATTTCTTTAGGCTAGGAGTGAAAGTTAGTGATATGATATAAAACATTCAGCAAAAATGTTTTCAAATTTATACCAGAAGATGAGCTGTTCGGGTTCTTTCAAAGAAAGAATAAGAAAGGAGAAACCTCAAAACATTCAGTTGGCTGCGCAGGAGAGGTGCCAAAGAAGTTGAGTGTAACCTAATGTCAGAGAAGAGCTGGAGTGCTGAAAGGGCCACCTGCTCAAGTAGGATCAGTGTGCCTCAAAATCTTCATGTAGCCAGGCACGGTGGTTCACAACTATAATCCTAGCACTTTGAGAGGCCAAGGCAGGTGGATCACTTGAAAACAGAAGTTCGAGACCAGCCTGGCCAACATGGCGAAACTGTATCTTTACTAAAAATACAAAAATAGCCGGGCATGGTGGCACATGCCTGTAATCCTAGCTACTTGGGAGGCTGAGGCATGAGAATCACTTGAACCCGGGAGGCAGAGGTTGCAGTGAGCCGAGATCAAGCCACTACACTCCAGCCTGGACAACAAAGTGAGACTGTCTCAAAAAAACCAAAAATCTTCACATAACTTCTGCCAAGTAAATAGCCAATAGAGGATACTGAGGCTGATAAGAGACAGAAGATTTGAGTATTTCTCCTTGTGCTGAAATGCTAAAGCTATTAAGGCCTACTCTAACCCTGGGAAAGTATCAGCTTTGGGTTAAGGCAATATGAACTACAGTTCTCAATACAGCAAATTCCTACATTCCCCTCCAAACACCTTGGTCCTAGTGGTGGAATTCGTTAGAGACACAGACTTTTCAAGTAACCTGGAGCTCTAAGCAGGAACTCCCAACTCGAAATTTCAGTGAATGCTCAACTTGGAGGAGGGAGCAACTGAAAATGTGTAAAAGTACAACCCTTTTTGATCAACAGCTTCTTATCTAAAAAAAAAAATCGGCCGGGCACAGTGGCTCACGTCTGCAATCCCAGCACTTTGGGAGGCCGAGGCGGATGGATCACCTGAGGTCGGGAGTTCGAGACCAGCCTGGCTAACATGGTGAAACCCCACTTCTACTAAAAATACAAAAAATTAGCCAGACGTGGTGGCGCGCCTGTAATCTTGGCTACTTGGGAGGCTGAGGCAAGAGAATCGCTTGAACCCGGGAAGTGGAGGTTGCAGTGAGCCGAGATTGTGTCGTTGCACTCCAGCTTGGGTAACAAGAGCGAAACTCTGTCTAAAAAAAAAAAAAAAAAGAAAAGAAAAGAAAAAAAAATCTATGGCTACACATTTGAGGACTGTTGGTAACTAGGGGAAATGACTTTTGAAGAAATGGGAATAGGGGAAGAACAGAGAAACAAGGTTTTGTCCAGGATTCCTGAACAAGGCAAAGTCATCTCTCATGTATTTTCTAAAAATGTACCCTATTCCCCATGATTCTTACTAATAAAATGAATCTGGAAATACAGCTATAAAATGTGCTCTCATTTCAAAAGGAAGATGACGCTTTTCACTTACCATTAGGAAAGCAAAAAGTCACTCATTTTTCTAGTGATCTTGTCCCCCTCTCTCCTTTCTAACTGATGAGCCCAAAGAAACATAGTTAAAATAGGCCAACTGGATAGGGATGAATACAGCTTACTACGAAGGGTCAGAGGAAATTAACTAATACATATGGAGACTGAATCCACAGTATCTGTTTTCTTTAGGTCATGTATCAAGAGCCAGTGTTAACAAAAGGTGTTCACGGTAACAAAGATATCACTATGGATAAAAAAAAAGTGGTAGCTCAGGACAGTGAGAGCCAAAAAACCCTCAGTTCACACTAAGTGCTCCCAAGTCAAACTATTTCTGAATTGAAAACCAGTATTTAAAATTTATAGGCCGGGCGTGGTGGCTTACGTCTGTAATCCCTTTGGGAGGCCAAGGTGGGTGGATCACAAGGTAAGGCGTTCAAGACCAGCCTGGCCAAGATGGCAAAACCCCGTCTCTACCAAAAACTACAAAAATTAGCCAGGCGCGGTGAGAGACGCCTGTAATCCCAGCTACTCGGGAGGCTGAGACACGAGAATCACTTGAACCCGGGTGGCAGAAGTTGCAGTGAGCTGAGATCACACCACTGCACTCCAGCCTGGATGACAGAGTGAGACTACATCTCAAAAAAAAGGATAAATAAAGTAAAATAAAATTTCTAGTGCATGTTTATTTATATATGAAAAAGGCAGAAGATTATTTACTAATACAGCAGTTGCTGGTAAACCTAAATTCACGGCTTAGCTGCCATGTGAGGACCTTGGTAAATTCATCTAACTTCTTTTCTTTTCTTTTTTGAGAGAGACTCTTGCTCTGTTATTGAGGCTGGAGTGCAGTGGCACAATCTTGGCTCATTGCAACCTCTGATTCCTGAGCTCAAGTGATCCTCCTGCCTCAGCCTCCTGAGTAGCTGGGACTACAGGCATGTACCACCACACCTGGCTAATTTTTATATTTTTTTTTTTTAGAGACAGAGTTTCACCATGTTGGCCAGGCTGGTCCCAAACTCCTGACCTTAGGTGATCCACCTGCCTCGCCTCCCAAAGTGCTGAGATTACAAGTGTGAGCCACTGCACCTGACCATCATCTAACTTCAAAATTTGATAATCTCTAAAATATGTAAAGTCACCCCTCAGAGACTGTTACATTAGTGAACAGAACATCTCCAAAGGCATGTAAGATTTTTGGAAAATGGTAAAAAATCCAAGATAATAGTTAATGGATTCCTAGAAAATTCATAACTCTCCATAAAGGAGCACCGGGTAATCAGTCTTATAAACTGTCAAAGACACAAAAGAGCCACAAACTCACCTTACAAACTGATCTCGTCCACCCACTGCAAACTGGTGGGTATTGGCAGGATTCACAAAGATCGTATACAGTCCCACTTTCTTCTCTTTCTCTTTTGTCACCACCAGTTTCCTTTAAGAGTAGAAAAGCACAGAAAATTATATACTCCAAAAGATCCAGATGGCCATGGTAAAGGAGAGCCAAGAGAGTAACATGGCTAATAAGTAACCAAAGAGATTCTCATTTGGAAAGAAAGAAGTGTTGTGTTTTGTCTGTTTGTTTTGTACGTAACAACAGGAAAAGAGCACACACATGTATTATATGGGACTTTGGGGATTGGGGGAAAAAAACCTGTAGTGAAGTCATTTTCTAGTGTTCCTTAAGAAGTATAAACTAAAGGTATATGAATGTACCGCTCCTCAGGAAGCCTCAGTTTAGCTGGACTCCAACACAATAACAGCCAGTCATTAATCAGACAATACTACAGATACTTTCCTACCCTTTATTGATAAATACATCTTATCTTCCCAATCACCTGGGAACAAAGGGAGAAGTGGAAGAATCACAGAAACAGTAGGCTAAAAAAGACCTTACGGTCAGAGACTATCTCTCAGATTCCATTAAAATGTAACTTAAGGCCAGGTATGGTGGCTCACACCTGTAATCCCAACACTTTGGGAGGCCGAGAAGGGCGGGTCACATGAGGCCAGGAGTTTGAGACCAGCCTGGCCAACATGGCGAGACCCCACCTCTACTGAAAATACAAAAATTAGCCAGGCGTGGTGGCGTGTGCCTGTAATCCCAGCTACTCAGGAGAATCCCAGCTACTCAGGAGGCTGAGGGAGGAGAATCACTTGAGCCTGGGAGGTGGGGGTTGCAGTGAGCAGAGATCATGCCACTGTACTCCAGCCTGCGCAACGGAGCAAGACTGTCTCAAAAACAAAACAAAACAAAACAAAAAAAAAAGTCACTTAAAACCCAACTTAAGCCAGGCACTGGCTCATGCCTATAATCCCAGCACTTTGGGAGGAACCCTTGAGGCTAGGAGCTCAAGACCACCCTGGGCAACATAGCAAGACCCCATCTCTATAAAAAAAAATTATAAAAAGCCGGGTGTGGTGGCTCACCCCTGTAATCCCAGCACTTTGGGAAGCCGAGGCGGGTGGATCACGAGGTCAGGGGGTCAAGACCAGCCTGGACAACATGGCAAAACTCTGCCTCTACCAAAAATACAAAAATTAGCCGGGCATGGTGGCATGCACCTGTAATCCCAGCTACTCGGGAGGATGAGGCAGAAGAACTGCTTGAATCTGGGAGGCAGAGGTTGCAGTGGACCAAGATCGTGCCACTGCACTCCAGCCTGAGGGGCAGAGGGAGACACTGTCTCAAAAAAAAAAAAAAAAAAAAATTGTTATAAAAAATTAGCCAGTGTAGTGGCATGCACCTATAGTCCCAGCTACTCAGGAGGCTGAGGTGTGTGGATTCCTTGAGTCCAGAAGGTTGAGGGTGCAGTGAGCCGTGGTCTTCCCACTGTACTTCAGCTTAGGTGACACAGTGAGACCCTGTCTCAAAAAGCAAAAAAATAAAAAACCCAGCTTAAAACATGCACACTGAAAACATACATTTTTCACTGAAGAAATCCAGAAGAATCTGTCTAAAATAGCCAAAATTTATTCCAGGTTAAGGGTGGCATGATGAATATTCTTCTCAGATCTAAGCATTCGATTAGTCAAATATGACATAATGAAGATTGGTAAATTTACAGGAAAGGAAAGACTTCAAGAAACTATAGGAAGAGGCTTGGCTTTAGCTTTTGTTTTTAAGTCTAAGGTTTTAGGTTTTAATTATTTCTGATGCTATGGAAACAGAAAGAAATATAACCATGACAACACGTTTCTTTGTAAAGAAATGATTTTAGCATATTTTCTGCATAGCCAAAGTCACTTCAGCCTAGAACTGTTCTAGGTAAAGTGGAGAGATTTTACTTAATATCTCTGCACCTTTTCATTAAATGAATACAGAGGACCAGGTGCACTGGCTCACGCCTATAATCCCAGCACTTTGGAAGGCTGAGGTGGGCGGATCGTTTGAGCCCAGGAGTTCAAGACTAGCCTACAAAGTGAGCTCCCATCTCTATTTATTTTAAAATTAAAAACAAAAAGAGAGAGAGGGCACTGAAAATGAATGTCATTAGGGGAAACCTCCATCCCCTAATGGTGTTCCCCACACACCTCAAAAACACAAGGCAGGAAACATGTCAAAAGAATAACAGCTTCAGGGACAAAACTAGCTAAGAGACTGCTCTAATATGAGCTTTAGACAGGGAAAGAGAGTAGGAGCTGATGCTGCTCCTTCCCACAGGACCATCTCATTTCCTCAGCAATTTGAAATTTCAGAAGGACAAGGTCAAACAAACACAAAACTTACCATGTGGAAGCAAAATGAAGAAACTAAGGAACAGATTATGAAGTACTGGCTCCACAGTTACGTAATCCTGACGAAGAGCTCAATCTTTCTATGCCTCAAGTTAATCCCATAAAACAAACATTTCTCCCTCCTGATGGGTAAATGCAGAGTACCCTGAGCTCTGCACATGACATGCAGAGCTGCTATAAAAATGATTATCATGGCAATAGGAAGAAAAAATGTTCACATTAGAGGAAACATGAAACAAATTCACCAAATTTTGCCTTAAAATGAATGAATAAGTATTTCCCAGCAAAAAGGGAAAAATAATTACAGGTGAGACCAAAGGATTTCTTTGAAGAATACTTCAAACTGGCTTGCACTGGCTAAAGGAATATTACATCCACAATTTCAAATCAAACTTTTTCCCTAAGATGTTAGTCAACTTCACTAGCTTTCAGAGACTTGGCTATCATCATATATATACAAAAGAAAATCTCCCTTATGCCAACTTCACACAAAAACGCCTCTGACAAACAAGATCATGCCACTGCACTCCAGTCTGAGTGACAGAGTGAGACTCCACCTAAAAAAAAAAAAAAAGCCTCTAACATATGCAGATGTTCAGCTTTTCACCCCATTCCAGCCTATAACACTGCTTTAACCCTTACAACAAAACTTTAAAGACTCACTGTCTTTACTATTCAAATCTAGATTTGGGTTTCCTTCTACTCTTCATTTTCTCCTTGTTCCCCTCTTTAGATTCTATCCTATCATTACTTATGTTCAGATTCATGGTTAACTCTCAGCCAGACTTTCTGCCTATATAATTTCATTACAAATTCAATAATCTGCCAAAGTCATTTGCTCTACTCATTACTTGAACCAGATTCAATTCCTGGTGGCAAAAGTGTATATGGGGAGAAAGTTTCCTTCTGAACCTGATCCACAGGATAAGATCTCATTCTGTTTCACAACTCTTTAACACAGCAGATCAAATAAACTTATTATCATATTTTGCTTTTTTGCCCTTCCCTATGAAAAACTTGCTAATCTTCCATTACCATTACAGAATCGTGGAACTTTAGAACTAGAAATAACAAACATTGTGTAGTTCAAAAGATTAAATGATTTCCTCAAAGTTAGATAACTACAAAGCTAGTACTAGAAGGCAGAACACTTGTCATTTAGGCTTGTTTCCTTTCCAGTATAAATCTCCCAACCTTTGTTCTCTTGAAGGTTACATAAACAAGCAGCATTATTTTTTCCCCAAGCCTAAAACATTTCCATCTTTTAAGTAGTCATAGAAATTCTTCTACTATCCCAACAGCTTTTTCTGGACTTATCTCTCCAAAAACAAAAGGCTAGTAATAATCAGTCTTCATAATATATTCCCCAAATTAATTTATATTTTACTTATGTCCTATGTAAATCATTGCCATCCCTTACTCAACACTGGTACTGACCTATAAGATGTTATAATAATCTTTTTTTTTTTTTTTTTTTTTTTTTTTAAGACAGTCTCGCTCTGTCACCCAGGCTGGAGTGCAGTGGCATGATCTCAGCTCACTGCAACCTCCACCTCCTGGGCTCAAGCGAGTCTCCTGTCTCAGCCTCCTGAGTAGCTGGGATTACAGGCGTGTGCCACCACACACGGCTAATTTTTGTATTTTCAGTAGAGACGAGGTTTTGCCATGTTGGCCAGGCTGGTCTTGAACTCCTGACCTCAAGTGATCCAACCAGCTCAGCCTCCCAAAGTGCTGGGGTTACACGCATGAGCCACTGCACCCAACAAAGATTTGCTGTAATAATTTTTAAGACAAACAAGACAATAAACAATAAACAATCTAGATATCTATCAATAAGTCATAACTAGTAGTGTGTGAGTTGAGATTTGACCTAGGTCTGCCTGGATCCAAACAAGATGCTCTGTTTTTTCTATGATATCACCCAGTTAAAAAGGAACAAAATTTACCTATGAGTCTCAGATTCACATACAAATAAACTGTGATAAAACAGAACTCAACTACAGCTACTAATATTTTTGTCCAAAATGTATCATATTTGTATGTTTCTATAAATAACTAAATTTAAAATTTATTAAAATTTAAAATTTATTAAAATTTAAATTTTAAAATTTATTTCAATTTAAATTTTAAAATTTACAGGACCTATCTCTACATGAGTTTGTGGAATAATGTGCTTTCTGTGGGTAAAATGAATGATATCCGAGTGAATAAAGAGCAAAAGATCATCAAATTATTAAAGGCCACATATAGTAAGTAAACTGTTTGAGAAATGAAGGTAGACTGAATAGTATTTCACGGCTGAGAAAGAGAGGAAGTAAGGAACTCCCCTTACACTACCTCTTAACCATAGGCACAAAGGTACTATTCTGATGAACCAGAGTTAGGCATTACCAAGACATAATGGAATATGTTCAAGGCTAAGAGATACAGTTTCTATAATGATATTACTGCTACACTTACGAAGCTGGGCGGTCTTGTCTCAGGTCAATGGTGAAAACAACTGCATCTTCACCTGCAGATAAGAACGTACAGGGAGAGTCTGGTTCCAGAGCCAACTGAAGAAGAAAAAGGAAAAACATGAGGTTTCTAAATATTAGAATTAGAGGTCATCTAGTTCATTCCTATAACTTTAGGAAGGGCTGCACTTAAAATGTACCAAAAAGAGAAATGTCTACCATTTGCCATAAAATCCCAGGAAAGGAGATAATTTAAGTCCACTTACTCTTATTCTATGTGAATTATTTATAGCTTTGTTTATTCTATACAAGTCAAAGGATAGGTGATTTGCTATTTCAACTAAGTTCCCAAGAGATATGAACAGAGATAGCAAAGAAAAATATCAGCCATTAGAGTTCATTTCCTTTTTCTCCAGTCAGGGTCTCATTTTGCCACCCAGGCTGAAGTGCAGTGGCATGATCATGGCTTGCTAAAGCCTCAATCTTGTGGGTTTAAGTGATCCTCCCACCTCAGCCTCCCAAGTAGCTGGGACTAGAGGCACAAGGCACTACACCTGGCTAATTTTTTCACTTTTTTTTTTTCCCCAGCTCAGGCTGGTCTCAAACTCCTGGCCTCAAGCAGTCCTCCCACTTCAGCCTCCCAAAGTATTAGGATTACAGGCATAAGCTACCATACTCAGCAACAGTTCATTCTCGAAAAAAATCAATTCCATACCCTTAGGTGCAGAGAGAAATGGTGTCCAACTTCATTCCTTACATCTTAGCTCCTTATATCTAAAAATTAGTTATCTAGTGGGTCAAGAGCAGACTTAAGAATCAAAGAAATAGGTAATTTTCATATATCCTGGGCCGTCTTGGCTAGAAAAGGATACTCCAGGTCCACCTACATTTTTGCTTAGGGTTTCTAAGAAGAGAGTACCAAACTCTTTTCATGGCACAAAAGGACACCACCATGCCTGCCTTAAAACTGGCAGCTCTTAACTCCTCGCTAGCTGGCACCATGATTATTTGGCCTATATTCCCAGCTTTAAATAGGGCTTCCAGAAACAGTGCTATTTGTGAACTCAGAGTTTGAGCAGGTAAGCTGAAGCTCTCACACATGAGGAATCAACCACTAGCACCTTGAAACTGTCAAAATACCCTAAAAAATCAGAATAAATGTAAAAGGTTTAAAGGGCACAGAAGACCTCAAAGATCTCCAAACCAGCTATGGCTTAGCTTAGGGGCCAAGTACTGTAAGTGCATGATCTAGAGATCTTTCAAATACTTGCCTTCCTAGGAGTTTAGGGTGGCTGCTTTTGCTCCTTTAACTACAAATCTTAGGACTGAAAGAGGTAAGGCATGTGACCACAACAAATGTGACACAATGGGCAGAGATAAGGGAGAACCTTGGCTGAGAACCACAGAGGATTTGGATTGCACAAATTTGGGAGCAAGGTCTTACTTACCTTGTGGGACGCTCCTTTGTGCTGGGCCACACGTTTTGTATTCTTGCAACACTGTGTAGCAGACAGTTCTGCTACCCGAACCTGCCCATCACGGGCACACATGGCCAGAGTGGAATCACCACTGTTAGGAAGAAACTTGGCCTGGGGTGTTAAGAATGAAAACAAGGACACACAAAAGAAATGAGAGAGGTAAACTTGAGTATGAAAAATACGACGATGACCTCAACTTACCCCCTTTTCTTACATGACAGCTGGAAACTTAGCTTTCCTAACTCTTGTACAGCTGGCTAAGCCCAATTTCTTCCAGGAGTTAAAGGAAAGGGAGAGAAAAAACGTCCTTTGATGTAAGAGAGCATTTCAGTTGGCTCTGGAAGATTGAACTGGCACATAAGAGCTCAGGTGAACTAGGACTGTACCTAGCAGGGGAGAAAAGGAATAGAGGAGGAAAATCTACCTTGATTCAGAAAGCAAATATAAATTTGCCACACAAAAAAAAAAAAGGAAAATAGGGGGAATGTCAGGGAAGAAAGGAGAACACCCTTAGGATAAATGGCTGGTACCAATACAGTAGATGGGGCCAAGGAGTAAAATCTTTACAGAATAATGACAGTATAAGCTAATATTTATCAAATGTTTATTAAGTACCAGCCACAGTTCTTACTGCTTAGCTTTTATTGTTATTTAATCCTCATAACCCAATGTGTTATTAGTCCCATTTTACAGATAAACTGAAGACAAAGGTAAAATAACTTGCCCAACATCACTGAGCTAGTAAGCAGAAGGGCTAGGACTTGAATTCAGGCAGTTTGGTTCAAGAGCCTGTGCTTATACTACACTGCCTCCTACCAGCACACATTTAATAAGCTGCATGCACCCTATCTATAAGGCTTCCAACAGTCCATAATGCTCAAGGAATCTAAGGTTGCCAAGAGTCTTTCAGTGTATTTAGGTCATTATGGGAGCCAAAGTAGGATCATGTTCCGATACCTAATTCCTAGAACAACTCACTATCAGCTCCCACTCTATGCTGCAGTTCAGATTTCTCTAACTCATGCCTGATTCTCTCAGTTGCTATTATGCTCCCTTGCCTCACCTGGAACACATTACTTTTGTGGCCACTCTCAAAGTCCAGTACTGGCTGCCGCCGCACCCAATCCCACACCACCACCTTCAGGTCATCGCTGCCACTGGCCAGCCAGGTGCCGCGCTGGTTAAAGTGCAGGGTATTGACACAACCAGTGTGGCCCTCAAGCCCATGCTGCAGGCGGAAACGCTGCACAAAGACTCTTGCCCCACAGGCCTCATAGACAAAGCGGGCACTTGAACCCAGCTCCCGCTCCCGAAGGGCAGGGAGGGCTTGCCAGCGAGGTCGGGGTAGAGCTGATGTTTCCGAGGACACCCAGTCCTCTAGGGCCCGCTCATCATCTGATGAGTCCTGGTCATGGTTAGCCCGCTTGCGCTGTACACGACGCCGAGGCTGCTCTTCTTCCTCCTCTTCTTCCTCCTCTTCCTCTTCCTCTGAGCGGTCATGGACTCGATTTTCATCATTAATAGAGTAATGACCAGTGTCCTCCATGCTGTCAGAGTCCTTATCTTCACCTGAGCTCTCTGTGTCTGTGCCTCGACTTTCTGTGCTGGTGCGGTTGGGGCCACCATCATCCCCAGTCAAACTCAAACTCAGGTCTGAGGCCTCCACTTCAATGCCCGAGGATGTCTCCCTCCCCTCTTCAGCTCCAGACATCTCCTCTGGACTGCTAGACAAGCTTCCTGCATGTTAGTGACGAACGGGTAGATGAGAGGGAAAAATAAGAAAACAGGATAGTGATGAGAAGGACTTCCCACCTTAGTCTAAGAAATCATCACATCAAAAGACCAAAAATAGAACTTTGGTCAAAGTGTTTTCATTACAAATGATTACAGAGAGTACTCTCTGAGGGGAAATCTTGTAAAGGACAAGAAACTGAAAAGATTAAGATGAAATCCACACACATAAAGTACCTCAACAAAAGCAAAGAATCTCAGGACAATCTAAGATTACATTAAGTTCTCAAGAGGCAAAACATTGGCATATTGTATAACAGTGTGCCTGATACATCTACCATTGGCAATGTTATATTGGATGGGCACTTATTAAGTTATAGCAAATAATTAAACAGAACATAAAAAGAAGAGCCAACTCCAGCCAAGAGCTAGCATAGCTATCTTCTTAGTGAAAGACGGAAACTAGTTATTAAAAATCACTCTGACCTATGGATGTGGAGTCGCACCATTTTCTACTTTAAGCAAGTACTGGGCCAGGTGCAGTGGCTCACGGCTATAATCCATCCCAGCACTCTGGGAGGCCAAGGTGCGTGGATCACAAGATCAGGAGATCGAGACCGTCCTGGCTAACAGGGTGAAACCTCGTCTCTATAAAAAATACAAAAAATTAGCCAGGTGCCTGTAGTCCCAGCTACTTGGGAGGCTGAGGCAGGAGAATGGCATGAACCTGACAGGCAGAACTTGTAGTGAGCCAAGGTCGCGCCACTGCACTCCAGCCTGGGTGACAAAGCGAGACTCTGTCTCAAAAAAAAAAAAAAAGAAAGTACCAGTACACCTCCTGTCACCTAAATCCTAAGTTTCTTCCCCTAAGTTTCTAAAATTCACTAAGAAAGGAAGCTGAAGGGGTAAGTGGGAATTGTGATCATTTGAGTGGGTTCTTGCTCACCTTTTGCTAGTAAATATATTTTTGACTTACTTCCATTAGCTTGAATTTTTTAATACAATTTTTAGTCACATATTTTTAGTCTCTCTATTGAGACAAATTTTTATTAGGAAGCATATATAAAATTGAGAAAAAGCTGGGCAACTATATTGGTGCCTAAAAAGAAAGTTCAGTATATTCTAGGTCTGCTATGCTGGTAGTTAAATAACAAGGTCACTTTCATCGATCTTATCTCCTATAACTACATATTGCATTCTCTTATCTCACACCAGCCAAGTCAATTCCAATGAGCACTTGAGGAATGTTTTAGAGCCAATACAACCACAACTTCCAACCTAAGTCAAGGTGTGAAGAAAAAAAGGGGAGAAAAAAGATTTTAAATGCTGCTCATGGGCCTCCTTTCCTCAGATGGCTATAAATTTTATCCTGCCAGAAGTAAAAGCTGTCAGGAAAGGCAGACCATCCAGTATGAGCTATTCAACTCCAATACCACACTGATGTTTAATGTTAACTCCAGTATGAGAGAGCTATTCAACTCCAATACCACACTGATGTTTAAGGATTCAAAGGTGGAGCACCTTACTGCCTAGTCATGTGGATTAGAGCAGTAATTTGTGAAGATCTCTGAAGCAATGGAAACCCTTTTCAATGTACTCTTAGGCAAAATCCAATACTGAAAAAAGATCAACAATACAAGTGCTTTGATTCAAGCAGTAACAGAAGGCCAGGAGACATAAACAGTTTTTGCAGGCTGGGCGCAGTGGCTCATGCCTGTAATCCCAATGCTTTGGGAGGCCAAGGCAGGTGGATCACCTGAGGTCAGGAGTTTGAGACCAGCCTGGCTAACATGGTGAAACCCTCATTTCTACTAAAAATACAAAAAATTAGCCAGGCATGCGCCTATAATCCCAGCTACTTGGGAGGCTGAGGCAGGAGAATCGCTTGAACCTGGGAGGCAGTGGTTGCAGTAAGCTGAGATTGCGCCATTGTACTCCAGCTTGGGTAACAAGAGCAAAACTCTGACTCAAAAAAAAAAAAAAGCCTCAACTAAGAGCACAGTATAAAACAACTGGGCTAGGGGCTGGAAGAAAAAGTTACGAAGTACAGAAATTTGAACCCAAGAACCACATGTGCTGAGCCTGTTATATATGCTATGAAAGTTTAGCAGTTACAGTTTCTTGAAATGCAACTGGGCTTGAGCTTGGGAGTGGTGAGCAGGAACTGAAACACACCTAACAGGTCTGTAGAAAAGAAAAAAATAAAGAAAAGAAAAAATAAGACACCAAAACATCTAGTGTTTACTGTTAAAATTATGAGTAACAAATATAGACAACTTTGGAGGCCTTACTACATTAACATAAGGGCCAGAAGGTATCACAAGCTCATCAAGAAGGCCCCAACAGTAAATCACCAAGATCTAGAGTAGGGGTTTGCAAATTTTTTCTGTAAAGGGCCAGACAGTAAAAACTTTGAGCTTTGCAGACCATATGGAGCTCCACCACAATTACTCAACTCCAGTATATAGAACAAAGGCAACGCATAGACACTACATAAATGAACAGGCATGACTGTATTCCAATAAAACTTTACAAAAACAAGTGGCAGGCTGGATTTGGCCTGCAATTTATAGTTTGTCAATCCCTGACCTAGCTAATGGTCAAGCTCCAAATCAACAGTATACTTTAACTCCTTTAGAACCCTGTGCCTTTCAACTAAACCCAGTGAAAAATATGAAGCACTTTCCTTTACAAAAGATGAATGAATGGCAGTGATAAGAACATATGGAGCAATGAAAAAGCATGTTGAAAATCTCACCTATCCTTCCTCCAATCACATCAACTAGAATTTAGCCTGTTATCCTGACCTTCAAGGTGCTAAGGAATGCTGGACTCTGTACTGCCCAACTATATCCATTTAAAGGCGGCTTCTCCAATTTAAAAGTTGGCTCAGAGGTGAAGCACTGGTTAAATAACCCAAGTGGTAGTTATACTGTATTAGAATTTTTATATTCTGCCTTCAAATCTGCCCTAAGGCCAGTGATTTGACACTTGGCAGCACTGGTCCTGAAAAGAAAGAGGGAAAGGAAGGAAGGAAGGAAGGAAAGAAATGGAAAGAAGGAAGGGGAAGAAAGGGAAGGAAATAAGGAGGGGAAAGATGTCCCACTCGTAGTTGGGTTATAACTTCATCCCTTATGAAATCACCTTTTTAAAAAAAAAGATGGGGTCTAGCTATGTTGCCCAGGTTTGTCTCAAACTCCTGGGCTCAAGCGATCTGCCTGCCTCAGCCTCCCAAAGTGCTAAGATTATAGGCATGAGTCACCATGCCCAGCCATGTAATTTCTCTATCAAACTACTACTTACTGTGGAAAGGGGCCTCTCAATGTAACTGGGGAAGTGCATCTTCCCTAAAATTCCCTTGTTCCTACCACCCATGGGATTTTATTTTTTTCCTTTATTAACAGCATTTCCTAGGTTCTCCCCATCCTTACAGCTTTATACAACTCCAAACCACTTGACCTCTTAGAAGTAGAGCTCTATTATTGATCTTTTGAAAATGATCAGACAAAATGAGAAGAAGCAAAAGCACAATATAGTCCAAGGTGTTTCCTGTGTAGTTTCATATACTCAGAACAATACAGGAAAGTTTCCCTCCCTCCACTAAAATCCAGGCCTCCACTCTATCTTGCAGGGAGGAGGAGAACCTCAGTTGATAGTAAAAATAGCTTCACCTTCATTTTGGCCCCTTACCATTAGCTAAGTCTGTTCTGCCATCTGTGCTGCTCCCTTTGCTGGACATCTTGAATGAGGTTTGCTGTACCCAGCCTGGGTTTGGGAGAGGAAGAAACCAAAACAATTAAGAAACCACCTGGGAAAGAAGATAATAGGGACAAGATTTAACAATGTACAGGTTTTATCATTTTTATAAAAATGATTTGTGTATGCATGCTTAACAGGGCTTCTCAGCTTGTGAAAAGCACACCAGAAATTTTTTCTTCCCTATGTTTAAATTCCATATAATGACATATTTTTAGGGAGGTCAAGTGCCATCTCTTTACTTCACTCACTGAGTAACTGGCAGTGATTTTTCAGATGAGAAAGGGGGAACTAAAAACCTGGAACAGCAGGCGCATATCAAATGACAGGTACTGTAAGCCAAGAGTCTCAACTCAATACATAAAGCTAATTTCAGCACTGCCCCCTAGGCAAGAATCTCCCCACGTAAATAAGTGACATATGTATCCTCAAACTCCGTACAACACTTGTTTTCACAACATAAAGAGGTGAGTCAGATTCTGAATATCATTTTACACACAAATCAATAGATAGAAGAAATCAAGCTCTTGGGGGAAGAGATTGAGCTTTCTCTATTCACTCAGATGACTAACTTCAAACTTATTTCTTTTTTTTTTTTTTTTGAGACAGAGTCTCACTCTGTCACCCAGGCTGCAGTGCAGTGGTACGATCTCGGCTCACTGCAAGCTCTGCCTACCGGGTTCACGCCATTCTCCTGCCTCAGCCTCCTGAGTAGCTGGGAGTACAGGCACCCGTCACCACGCCTGGCTAATTTTTTGCATTTTTAGTAGAGATGGGGTTTCACTGTGTTAGGCAGGATGGTCTTGATCTCCTGACCTTGTGATCCGCCCGCCTCGGCCTCCCAAAATTCTGGGATTACAGGTGTGAGCCACCACGCCCGGCCCAACTAACTTCAAACTTATTAAAGGCACAGATACTAAGGATTATAGATCTGAAACTAGAAATCAGGAGCACCCTATCCCTAGGAAAGAACCTTAAGTTGTTTTGTTTCTCTTAGGACTAACAGTCAGAGTCTCTAAGCACAAAGACAAAGGTGAGGAAGAAAAGGGCAACATTTCCATTAAACCATCTCATCCCATTTCATATAATAATGGCAAAAACATTGTTTCACCTAACAGCACCAGCTTTCACCAGACTAGTCTTTCTTAACAAGGAATCAGGGTATCTAACTCATTTCCTTTTATGCCACTATAAAACATTCATATTTTTTTCAGATCCTCACTGCCACCTCCAGTAAATTCCAAAGAGCAAAGAATAGTATTATTCAGATCAGAATTTTGTTAAGCCCTTTCAATGACTTGGACAAAAGGCACTGGTAAAAGACAAAGTATAATTATGACCCCAGTCCTTGTATCCAGGCACACTGGCCTCTAATCTTTCAACAGTCCTTTCATTTCCACGACAATTATTCCAGAAGCAGCCTCATCCTTATCCTTTTCCCTGCTACCCTCTACAGAAATCTAAGCTGCTTCATTAAAAGTATCCTCTGTCAAGAGACAGCGGCCCAAAGATTGTTCATAATAGGTCAAGGTGGGAACAGAAATACTGCAAGAGTGGGGCTGAAGCCGACTGAATTTCAGGAAAGGACACCTGGAAGGGTGATGATGAAAGACAATGCCAACAAAAAACAGATATGTGAAGCAACATACAGAAAAATAGTGAGGAGCTGTTTGCAATGCATTTTGTTTTTGAGGTAGACAGTTTTGTATAGCATTCCTCACACAGCATTTGTTTTTCCCTCTCAGTAGTCCTGTTTATATTCTTTAGCATAGGAGCCTATCTTCTCCATCTAGAGTTTAAAAGTATATTAATTCCTACCAAGTGGGGAAAATGCACTACTTTGTTAAGACTAATCCCAGCACTTTGGGAGGCCGAGGAGGGCGGATCACCTGAGGTCAGGAGTTCCAGACGAGCCTGACCAACATGGAGAAACTCCGTCTCTATCAAAAATACAAAATTAGCCAGGCGTGGTGGCACATGCCTGTAATCCCAGCTACTAGGGAGGGTGAGGCAAGAGAATCGCTTGAACCTGGGAGGCGGAGGTTGCAGTGAGCCGAGATTGCACCATTGCACTCCAGCCTGGGCAACAAGAGCAAAACTCCACCTCAAAAAAAACCAAAATAAACAAACAAAAAAAAACCCATTAAAAACAAAGGTAATACGCAGACCAGTGTAACACGAAGAACAGATTTGCTGTTTTCCCACCTCCATAATCAAAACTCTTTACTACCATACGTTTCACCCCACCATTATCCACTCCCAGAGAATTAAAAAGCAGCTCCAGAGAACCTCTCTTAAAACCAAGTATAAACAACCACAGGAGTCCAGACTGCCTGAACTTTTGACTCATAATTGCTCTAGAAAATACATGTGCACAGACGATAAAGGTAAGTAGAATTAAATGTCAAAATTTCTGCAGAAGGATACTCTAGAGCAGTGGTCTCCAAACTTTGATTATGAACCTCTATTAGTGAAAACTTTGAGCACGAACCTGATGTTCAAAGGTGTGGCATGCACCTGTAATCACAGCTACTCAGAAGGCTGAGGAAGGGCTGCTTGAGCTCAGGAATTCAAGACCAGCCTGGGCAGAACTGTGAGACCCCTGTCTCAATCAATTAATCAAGGAAGCAGAGATGCTGTGCCCTAGGTGTCAAGTATAGGAGCCACTGAAAAATCTTTTCCAGCCAGGCATGGCAGCTCATGTCTGTAATCCCAGCACATTGGGAGGTCAAGGCAGGAATTGGAGACCAGCCTGGGCAACATAAGAAGACCCCTGTTGCTACAAAAAAGAAAAAAATCAGTCAGGCATATGCCTGTAGTCTCAGCTACTCGGGGCGGGGCTGAGGTGGAAGGATCACATGAGCCACATAAGTTGAGGCTGCAGTGAGCTGTGATTATACCACGTCTCTCCAGCCTGGACAACAGAGCAAGACGCAGTCTCCAAAACATTAAAAAATAAAAAATCTTTTCCATCACCAAAGAATACAGTTTTAACTTTATAAACTGAGGTCTGCAGAGGACATATTTGACCCAAATCCAAACTACCTTCTTCACTTTTCACTATATTTCCAACAAATCCACTATTTTTACTCTGATCAACTTTCACGTAAAATCTAGTCCAAAGCTAATCTCACTAAGGCTGGAAAAGCTGATGAGCTCACTGTCCCAGGTAGTTGGAGGAGTTTAATTAGATTAGCTCCAATGCTCATATTCTAAAAATAACCATAACCCCTGCCAAACTGAAGGTTAAAGAGTAACCCATTGGAGGGTGAGGAAAAAAGGCCCAGATGCCATTTTAATTTCACTAAGAAATTCCAGTGACCTAGATTTTTCTTGTCTTAATAAGAATAAAGCCTTAAATTTTTAACCAATTACATGACAAAATATTAACTAAAAACCAGGCAGAAAGACTTTAATATGCTGGATAAGAGTACTTTGTAAAACAGATACCAAGTGTCTCTTGTTTAAAACTACTGGGGCTGCTCTTTTCCCCTAATATGATGAAAGATCTGTATAAGAAAGAGATTACTACATATCCCTTGTCTGGAGTATCCTCTTATCCAAAATGCTTGGGGCCAGAAGTGTTTCAAATTTTTGAATATCTGCAATATACCAGTTGAGCATCCCAAATTAGAAAATTCAAAATCCAAAATGCTTCAACGAGTATTTCCTTTGAGCACCAAGTTGGCAATCAAAAAGTGTGGCACATATACACCATGGAATACTATGCAGCCATAAAAAAGGATGAGTTCGTGTCCTTTGTAGGGACATGGATGCGGCTGGAAACCATCATTCTCAGCAAACTATCGCAAGAACAGAAAACCAAACACCGCATGTTCTCACTCATAGGTGGGAACTGAACAGTGAGATCACTTGGACACAGGAACGGGAACATCACACACCAGGGCCTAGTGTGGGGAGGGGGGAGTGGGGAGGGATTGCATTAGGAGATACACCTAATGTAAATGATGAGTTAATGGGTGCAGCACACCAACATGGCACATGTATACATATGTAACAAACCTGCACGTTGTGTACATGTACCCTAGAATTTAAAGTATAAAAAAAAAAGTTTCAGATTTCAAAGCATTTGAGATTTCAGATTTTTTAATCTGGGATGCTCAACTTGTACCAGAATAACTGAACATTCAACTGCCAAAAGAAAAAGAAAACCTCAATCCATACACTGTTCAATATACAAAAGCTAACTCAAAATGAATTACAGATCTAAATATAACTTAAAACAATACAACTTCCAAAAGAAAACAAAGAAAATAATCTCTGTGACCTTGGGTTAGGCAACAATTTCTTAGGATAGGACACAAAAAGCATATACAAAAAAATTAATCATTTGGATTTATCAAAATTAAAATCTCACTGGGTGCAATGGCTCAGGCCTGTAATCCCAGCACTTTGGGAGGCCAAGGCGGGCGGATCACCTGAGGTCAAGAGTTCAAGGCTAGCCTGACCAACATGGTAAAACCCCATTTCTATTAAAATACAAAATTAGCTGGGGTGGTAGCACATGCCTGTAGTCCCAGCTATTTGGGAGGCTGAGGCAGGAGAATTGCTTGAACCTGGGAGGCAGAGGTTGCAAGTGAGCCAAGATCGCACCATTGCACTCCAGCCTGGGCAACAGAGAGAGACTCCATCTCAAAAACAAACAAAAGAAAGTACTGTAAATAATAATCCCTCGAAAAGATCCTCAACATTATTAATAATTAAGAAAATCTATCCTGGCTAACCCGGTGAAACCCCGTCTCTACTAAAAAATAAAAAAAATTAGCCGGGCGAGGTGGCAGGCGTCTGTAGTCCCAGCTACTCGGGAGGCTGAGGCAGGAGAATGGCGTAAACCCGGGAGGCGGAGCTTGCAGTGAGCTGAGATCCGGCCACTGCACTCCAGCCTGGGCGACAGAGCGAGACTCCGTCTCAAAAAAAAAAAAATTATAATAATTAAGAAAATATAAATTAAAACCACAATGAGAATCCACTAAACACCTATTAGAATGGTCAAAAATTGTTTAAATAACAAAAATTTACTTTATTAAGTAGTAACAAGAAGCAGCACAACTCTTATACACTGTTACTAGATATGCAAAAGAGTATAGTCATTTTGAAAAAAGCAATTTGGCAGTTTCTTATGAAGTTAAATATACACTTATCATACAACTCAGGAATCCCAACTCAGCTTCAGAAATTTATATAGGAAAAAAGAGGTTCAGATCTGTTAAACCAGCAATTTGGGAGGCTGAGGCAGGAGGACAGCTTGAGTTCAGGAATTGAAGACCAGCCTGGGTAACACAGCAATACTCCATCTTTAAAAATAAATAAATAGGCCGGGCGAGGTTCAAGCCTGTAATCCCAGCACTTTGGGAGGCCGAGATGGGCGGATCACGAGGTCAGGAGATCGAGACCATCCTGGCTAACACGGTGAAACCCCGTCTCTACTAAAAAATACAAAAATCTAGCCAGGCGAGGTGGCGGGCGCCTGTAGTCCCAGCTACTCGGGAGGCTGAGGCAGGAGAATGGCGTAAACCCGGGAGGCGGAGCTTGCAGTGAGCTGAGATCTGGCCACTGCACTCCAGCCTGGGCGACAGAGCAAGACTTCATCTCAAAATAAATAAATAAATAAATAAATAAATAAATAAATAAATAAATAAATAAATAAATAAA
>NC_045434.1:97799047-97928247 GCF_002776525.5 Piliocolobus tephrosceles
AAATAAATAAATAAATAAATAAATAAATAAATAAATAAATAAATAAAATAAGAATGAAAATATATGTCCACAAAATTAAAAATATCCTGTAGGTGAATGTTCTAATAGTTTTACTTAAATTCATCAAAAAACTGGAAACAAATGTTCTTCAGCTGGGTCATGGATGAACAAATTGTGGTAGGTCCACACAATGGGATACTACTGAGCAATAAAAAGGAATGAACTACTTACTGATACAAGCAACAACATGGATAGATCTCAAGTATGTTATGGTAAGTGCAATAATTCAGACTCAAACAGCTATACAATATATGATTCCACTTATAGTACCTCTGGAAAAGATAAAACTATAGGAATAGAGAGATCAGGGACTGCTAGGGCTTGCGGGTAGGGGAATGAAACTGACTGCAAAAGGGCATGAGAAAATTTTTTGGAATGATGGAAATGTTCTATGCCCCAATCATGTTGGTGTTACATAACTATGCCTTTGTCAGAATTAAAAGAATAGGCCAACTTAAAAAAGGATAAATTTTACTGTATATAAATTATACTTTAATAAACGTGGATTAAAAAGAGAGAATGCAGTCTGGCGCGGTGGGTCACGCCTGTAATCTCAGAACTTTGGGAGGCCAAGGGGGGGCGGATCACCTGAGGTCAGGAGTTCGAGACCAGCCTGACCAACACAGAGAAACCCCTTCTCTACTAAAAGTACAAAAAAATTAGCCGGGCATGGTAGCGCATGCCTGTAATCCCAGCTACTCAGGAGGCTGAGGCAGGAGAATTGCTTGAACCCGGAAGGTGGAGGTTGCGGTGAGCCGAGATCGTGCCACTGCACTCCAGCCTGGGCAACAAGACAGAAACTCTGTCTCAAAAAAAAGAGAGAGGGCCGGGCGCGGTGGCTCAAGCCTGTAATCCCAGCACTTTGGGAGGCCAAGACGGGCGGATCATGAGGTCAGGAGATCAAGACCATCCTGGCTAACACAGTGAAACCCCGTCTCTACTAAAAAATACAAAAAACTAGCCGGGCGAGGTGGCAGGCGCCTGTAGTCCCAGCTACTCGGGAGGCTGAGGCAGGAGAATGGCGTAAACCCGGGAGGCAGAGCTTGCAGTGAGCTGAGGTCCGGCCACTGCACTCCAGCCTGGGCGAGAGAGTGAGACTCCGTCTCAAAAAAAAAAAAAAAAAAAGAGAGAGGATGAGAGAAGAGTGATGGGGGAAAAATAATACAAATTGTTAAATGACATAATACCATTAAAAACACTAAATTCTCAAGGCTGTGATTAATAGAAGTTGACTAAAACGGTCAATATGTCACAGCAAATGAGAGCATAATGTCCAGACCTCTCACTTGAAAACGAAAGTGCTGAAACGATTTTTGCTGCAACCAAGACTGCCTATGTGATTTCTCAGCGACCACATTAATGGCAAGATGAATCCTAAATACATAAAAAGTCTACAACCCTATTGTCTTGGTGATAACTAAGAAGAGCAGAAATTTAAGTAGCTCAAAGTTGTTCTTGTGGTTGTACTATTAATTTGTATGTTTATGCTCTTTATTTTTTTTTAATTTCTCTGAAGTTCATTTTAAATCCTTTGGTGTCTAGGGTCTATGAACACTGGTCTGACAACTACCTTACCTTGAGCCCTATCAAACACCAACATCTAAATATTATTATTGTCCTTGATCCCTTTACTAAGACCTGAACTCAGTCTGTCAAATCTCATGGTTTATATAATCCCAGCATTCTCTCAAACCAGTGCCTGTCTCATTCTGCTACTCAAGTACCCAACCCTCCTACATAAACATCCATATTTAAATGAGACAAGGTTTTAGAATTTCCTCTGAAACTAGAAGGTGATGAGAAAATACTTCAATTATTATTAAGACAGAGAGCCACACAGTCCCAAGTTTCTCTCAGGAGGACAGATGTCCCTTACCACTCATAAATGAACAGCTGTTCAGGGTTGATCTCCATCCAAAGTACAAATGTGCTTTTCTAGGTCCCACAGTCCATCTGGTATCAACTAGTTCTACTTTCTCCACCTCCAATTTTTGTTTCCAAGATGAAATGGCTCATTTTAACTTCATTTTACTTTTCTTAATATTTCTCCTTCACAAGAAACACTTACTTCTCCAAGCCTACTTTCCTAACTTAGAATAGTGGTTTTGCAGATTTTTTTTTTTTTTTTTTAAGACAGGGTCTCACTGTTGTCCAGGCTGGAATGCAGTAACGGGATCTCAGCTCACTGAAGCCGCGACCTCCCAGGCTCAAGTGATGCTCCCACCTCAGCCCCTTCAGTAGCTGGGACTACAAATGCACACCGCCATGCTCAGCTAAATTTTTTGTATTTTTTTGTAGAGATGGTGGTGGGGGACATGTTGCCCAGGCTGGTCTCGAATTTCTGGACTCAAGTGATCCACCTTCCTTGGCCTCCCAAAAAGCTGAGATTACAGGCATGAGCCACCCCACCTGGCCAGACAGTGTTTATCAATCAGAGAACCTCAGGCACTGAAACTCAAAGGATGACCCCAAAGAGGCTGAAACTCATTATATAAAGCATGTTTATTATAGGCAGGACTTTAGTTCTGGGCTATTTTCTAATAAGTACTTGGAGGGGTTGAACATACAACTGTCTCCTCTGGTAGGCTGGACAGATGAGCAGAAAGAAACTGAATGTTTCTGGAACAGGAAAATTAATCTCTATTCCTACTGTGCTGAAGATTTGACAGTACAAACAACCCAACTGCAGAGAGGCTCTAGCACGTACACTCTAGCTGGGAGTCTAGGCTACTCATTTTTATCCAAATTGCAAGCCTCTGGCACCACCCAGTGGCCTATCTGTAAGCAAACATGCTGTTACACAATAGCATTGGTACCAGGCAATACAGAAGCTACAAATATAAACAAGGCAGTCACAATCCCTTTTGTAGCCAATTAATCAATTAGGGAAAATGAGTATATAATCATGATATAAGAGATATAAGTATCAGTATCTTTTTTAAAAAAGATAAATAGAATGCTGTTGTGGTTGAACAGAGGAAAAGATTATATTTAGTTTCGGAGAGAAAGGAAATGCTTCTATGGAAAATTAGGTTTTAAGATGGGCCTTAAAAGACAGGCAGGATTTCAATGGGTACAGTTGAGAAAGACATTCCACAGGACCAGAGCGAGAAAAGACATGGAGCTTAAAAACCTGACATGGTCAAGAAACATATACGGGTAGTCTAGTTTGGCTAGCCGGTAAGGTATAGTTGGTAAGTTAAGAGGTATAATAAAAGCTTTGTTGTTGGGGGGGGTGGTGTCAGGCATCAGGGAAATTATTTTGTCAAAGATAATAAGATGGACTAAAACGAAGGAAAACGAAAGAGAAACAAGTTTAAAAGCTATTATAGTTGCCAAGATAAGAACGAGGGGCTGTCTTGAGTGGACTGCAAAGGGAATTAAAAAGGGATCAACATGAGAATGGTTGTAAAGGGAGGTAATGTTTAGCTCAATAAGCAGTTACAAAGCTGAGTCAAAAAAGACAAGTTCTTAGTCTGGTGCCCAGAGGATATCAAGTGACACAAATGAGATGCTGGTAGGTGGGATAAGAGATTATTCTGAATATATTTAAAATCCAAGCTGACATGTTAGGAAAGTAGTGACAAACAAATTTAAGTCTGGAACTTAAATAAAGTAGGGCCAGAGATACCGACTTGTGAGTTATCTGTACAGAGAAACTTCAAAATCAAACACCTTATAAATCATACCTCAAACAATGAGGCACCTAAGAAGGCTCTGGGAGAGGAAGTTCAAGGGAAGAATCTTCAGGAATACCTACTCTTAGAGAAGAGAAAGGAGAGCACAGAGAAAAATTGAGAAGAACGAATGATAAAAATTAAATCTCTGGAAGTCAAGAGTAAAAAGGTTTCAAGGTGGCCGGGCGCTGTGGCTCATGCCTGTAATCCCAGCACTTTGGGAGGCCGAGTCGGGCGGATCACGAGGTCAGGAAGTCAAGACCATCCTGGCTAATATGGTGAAATCCCATCTCTATTAAAAATACAAAAAATTAGCCAGGTGCTGTGGCGGGTGCCTGTAGTCCCAGCTACTTGGGAGGCTGAGGCAGAAAAATGGCATGAACCTGGGAGGCGGAGCTTGCAATGAGCTGAGATCCCACCACTGCACTCCAGCCTGGGTGACAGAGCGAGATTCTATCTCAAAAAAAAAAAAAAAAAAAAAAAAAGGTTTCAACGTGAGGATAGGCTGGGCGCAGTGGCTCATGCCTGTAATCCCAGCACTTGGGAGGCCAAGGCTGGAGGATCGCTTGAGCCCAGGAGTTTGAGACCAACCTGGGCAACATTGGGAGACCCTGTCTCTACAAAAAATTTAAAAATTAGGCCAGGCACAGTGGCTGACGCCTAAGTGATGCTGGTAATCCCAGCACTTTGGGAGGCTGAGGCGGGCGGATCACCTGAGGTCAGGAGTTTGAGACAAGTCTGGCCAAAATGGTGAAACCCTGTCTCTATTAAAAATACAAAAATTAGCCACACGTGGTGCCACACGCCTGCGATCCCAGCTACTCGGGAGACTGAGGCAGGAGAATCACTTGAATCTGGGAGGCGAAGGTTGCAGTGAGCTGAGATCGCACCATTGCACTCCAGCCTGGGCGACACAGTGAGACTCTGTCTCAAAACTAAACAAATAAAATAAAATAAAAAAATAAAAAGCAGGGTGTGGCAGTATACACCTGTAGTCCCAGGTACTTGGGAGGCTGAAGTGGGAGGATCACTTGAGCCCCAGAGGTCAAGATGGCAGTGAGCCGTGATGGGGTCACTGCACTCCAGCCTCGGTGACAGAGCAAGACCCTGTCTCAGAAAAACAAAACCTAGAAGGTAAGGAGGACAGTCCAAGCTTCCAAAAAATACAGAAAACAGTATACTGTTAAAAGGCTGTAAGAGTCAGAACAGCTTTTCCCCTGGAATTATCTCAGAGATTGAATGGAATGCTGATGTTCTCTCTAGTAAAGAATCATAAAACACTAGGATTCGGCTGTCTCTTAGGTCTATAAAAATTATTTCCTGGGCTGGGTGCAGTGGCTCATGCCTGTAATCCCAACACTTTGGGAGGCCGAGGTGGGTGGATCATGAGGTCAGGAGTTTGAGACCAGCCTGGCCAACATGGTGAAATCCCGTCTCTACTAAAAATACAAAAATCAGCTGGGTGTGGTAGAGCATGCCTGTAATCCCAGCTACTAGGGAGACTGAGGCAGGAGAATCGCATAAACTGGAAGGTGGAGGTTGCAGGGAGCCAAGATTGTGCCACTGCACTCCAGCCTGGGCCAAAGAATGAAACTCTGTCTCCAAAAAAAAAAAAAAACAAAATTGTTTCCTTAAAAAACTCATTAGCTTACCAATATAGCATAACTATGTCTAAACAATGAAAAAATGATTTTATTCCTACTGTCATTTGAATACTTTATATACATATATTTATATGAAATATTTAATTCTACCTTTCAGTTCATTTGCTTCATCATTTGGCTTTGGCCTAGTTTTTTTTTTTTTTTTTTTTTTTTTGGCCAGGCACTGTGGCTCATGCCTGTAAACTCCACACTTTAGGAGGCTGGACCGGGCGGATCATGAGGTCAACAGATCAAGACCATCTTGGCCAACATGGTGAAACCCCGTCTCTACTAAAAATACAAAAATTAGCTGGGCATGGTGGCATGCACCTGTAGTCTTAGCTACTCAGAGGCTGAGGCAGGAGGATTGCTTGAACCCAAGAGGAGAAGGCTGCAGTGAGCCACCACAGGCTGGTGACAAAGCAAGATGCCATCTAAAAAAAAAAAAGTCCTGTTTTTAAAGACAGCATGTGTTATGAAAGAAAGAAAAGGGCTTTGGTGTCCAACAGACCTGGGTTTGAATTCTACCGCTACCATCTGTTTTTGAGTTTTTCTTTTGTAAAATGGGATAATATCACCACCCTGCAGGAATTTAGAGGATTAAAGACAACATATGCTAACAGCCTGTTTGTACATAGTAGGCATTTATATTATTTTTCTAGTTTCCCATCTCTATACTAGACTACATTTCCTAGAAGCCTAGACTTCTTTACCACTCAGCAATGATTCTCCAAACATCGTATACAATATAGGACGCAGTTCCAAGTCTATGAAATCTGCTTACCCATTCTCTCTGGCGTTTTAAAGAATTCAGAGAGCTCCGTTAATATCTTCTTTCAAGTATTCATGTTCTACAAACTACAGTAAGGCAGTCTACCCAGGAACCCACAATATAAGCCTCCCGAAGGTTTTCTCCCTCTTGTAATTAAAAAAATTTTTTTTTACTATTATTATTGTAGAGACGGAGTCTCACTATCTTGCCGAGTGGTCTCAAACTCCTGAGCTCAAGTAATCCTCCTACCTTGGCCTCCCAAAGTGCTGGGATTATAGGCATGAACCACCACACCTGGCCTCTTCTCCCTCTTGAAGGTTCTGAGGATACCCAAGATGGAGGACTGCAAAGCAATCACCATGGATAATGATGAGGATTCAAACTATGAATAAGGAACTTTGTTCCTTCTTTGAATTAATGCCTTCTCTCCCTACTGGTAACATCAAATGCCCAGTGTTTATAGTTTACTGGCTTTAATTCTTTTTTTTTTTTTTTTTTTTGAGACAGGGTCTCACTCTGTCACCCAGGCTGGAGTACAGTGTTGTGATCTTGGCTCACTGCAACCTCTGCCTTCCTGGTTCAAGCACTTCTCCTGCCTCAGCCTCCCAAGTAGCTGGGACTACAGGCGCATGCCACTGCAGCTGACTAATTGTTGTATTTTTAGTAGAGATGGAGTTTTGCTATGTTGGCCAGGTTGGTCTCAAACTCCTGACCTCAGGTGATCCGCCCGCCTCAGCCTCCCAAAATGCTGGGATTACAAGCATAAGCCACCGTGCGTGGCCTCTGGTTTTAATTCTAATAACAGTACTTCAGACTATGTCAGGAACGCACTCTAACCCTTAAGTGTTAATTTCCAGCAGCAGAACTAAGAAACTTTTTTTTTTTTTTTAAGAGACAAGGTCTTGCTATGTTGCCCAGGCTGGCCTGAAACTCCTCGGCTCAAGCAGTCCTCCCAACTCAGCCTCCTGAGTAGTCGGGATTACAAGTACACGCCACTGCACCTGGCTAAGAGACCTTTCTATAAAAACATCCAAGCGCGTTTATCTCAATTTAACTAATTCTTAGGGAAATCTACTTTTCATTTTGTTTCCATCTCGATTTACATTTACATCAGAAGTCTGTTGCCATTAACAGTTTTTGCCATTTATATTTCAAATTTTTTTAAATTGCTGAAGAGGATTTAAGATGAAAAAATGATGCTCCAAAGGTACAACTTACAATAAAACAGTAAAGAGAGGCTTAAAACATCAAGAAGTGCCTTCCTACAGGTTAGGTTAGAAGAAAGGGTCTAATGTTGGATCCTAAGTAAGGTTACCAAAACATACCTGGTAATGTGCCAATGACTAAAGTACACCAGAGGAATACAGTCACTTGGCTACCATTAGAGGTAAACTCTATAGTAGCTTTCCAGATGGCTAAGAAAAAACCAGGAAGAAAAAAAAAAATGGCATGTGAGGCAAATATGTATGCTTAACTTTAGAACTTGGCCAGACTTCCTTAAACAGTATCTTCAGAGGATAAATAGCAAATATCTAATCTCAGATACAATGATGAAAATTTTTGCAATGACCCAATCTACTAGACATACTATTATTACATTTCATTAATAAGATGCCACCTTTGTCATATTAATTACTCCCCAGCAACCTCAAGGCAGCCTCCGTTCATTAATTTATCTGTATCATAACACATTTCTGGGGTTAGGTGGTACTTGAGAAATCTGGCTTCTGGCCCAGGAACTATGTCCTGTAGAGGTAGAGATTAAAAAAAAAAAAAAAACTGGTACAAAGAAGTGACTAATTCATAAAATTCATCACTCACCAATTTCTGAAAAGCTTTCAAAGACTTTCTACTCACTCCAAGAGCAGAATGACTAAATCAATAAAGAGCAAGTAGCCTCCTTTTCTGACTGATTTTAACAGCAATGACGTTTCTTGGGTACATTGGTGAAAATAAAAGATGAAGTTTTTGATATTACTATAAAGCTAAGCTAAAACTCAATGGCTTTTGGCTCTAAAATGAAAATATATAAAGTCACCACTCCATGCCTATTGCTGATTCAATTAATTCAGTTGCCTGCGTTCCAAACAGGTGAGGGTAAACAGCAGATTATCTTAGCTCACTGATAATCTGCTTTAAAAAATAAATAAATAAATAAATAAATAAATAAATAAATAAATAAATAAATAAAAAGGCTAATTCAATCTCAGAGACTTAAAAACTAACTCTAACATCAATGTAATGCAATACAAAGTCCTGTTTGGATACCGTTATTTCTCTTTTATAATCTGGATATTTCCTAGACATGTTTAGAATAAACTTTTCTACAGCAGAAATAATGGAGTAATGAATCTATCTACTGAAAGCATTTTAATAGTCACTTTATGATTCTAAAAGTCTATAACTCACCTGATAGAATACAAGACTTAGAGGATGAAACTCAAGATCCCAGTCTTTCACAACAGGGTGCACTTCTATACAATGTTTCCTACTAGAATCTGTTTGTTTTTAAAACATCAGTATTGTTTTAAACTGGCAACAAAGAGACTGCTTTCTTTCAGCTCTCTGTAGACAAGCTTCCGTCTTAGGTTGGTCCTACTCAACACTAAGGACCATGGCACTGGGACTGATTCTTTTTTTTTTTTTGAGACCAGGTCTCACTCTGTTGCCCATACTAAAGTGCAGTGGCGCAATCTCAGCTCACCGCAGCCTCTACTCCTGGACTCGATCTTCCCACCTCAGCCTCCCAAGGAGATGGGAGTGCAAGTACTTGCCCCATGCTTGGCTATCTTTTTAACTTTTTGTAGAGACGAGGTCTCAACATTGCCTAGCCTGGACTTGAACAACTACGCTCAAGTGATCCTCCCACCTTGGCCTCCCAAAAGTGCTGGGATTACAGCCATGAGCCAACCGCACTTGGCCTGGCAGATTCTTATACATTTAATTGACTGCACTTAGCAGGACGCAGTGGCTCATGCCTGTAATCCTGTTCTGGGAGGCTGAGGCAGGAGGACTGCTTGAGCCCAGGAGTTCGAGATCAGCCTGGGCAATATGGTGAAACCTCATCTTTATAAAAAATACAACAATTAGCCAGATATGGTGGCGTGCACCTGTAGTCCCAGCTACTCCAGAGGCGAGATGGGAAGATCACCTAAACTCAGGAGGTCGAGGTTGCAGTGAGCCAGCCATGATGGTGCCACTGCACTCCACCCTAGGTGACAGAGTGAGAACCTGTTTCAAAAATAAATAGACTGCACTTTAAGAGGTTGGTGGTGAGAACTAAAAAGGTCACAAGCATTCTTAGCCTTCCACTCCAACCATCCTAGGAAATACTACCTAATAAGATGTCATAATTCTTAAGCAAACACCTAAAACCCTGGAAATATAAAAATATCTTCAAGCTGGGTGCTGTGGCTATGCCTGTAATCCCAGCACTTTGGGAGGCCAAGATGGGAGCATCACTTGAGACGAGCTGGGCAAGTAAGACTTCATCTCTAAAAAAAAAAAAAAAAAAAATTAGCTAGGTATGGGGATATGCCTGTGGTCCCAGCTACTCAGTTGAGGTGGGAAGATCACTTGAGCCCAGGAGTTTGAGACCAGCCTGGGCAACAAAGTGAGATCCTATCTCTACAAAAACCAAAAATAAAAAAAAACTTTAGAAGACAAAAAGTTTACAGTGTGGCCCACAGACTACAAATACTGATTTACTGTACATAGATGTTACCTGGGGATTCTTACCCAGCACATAAGGAAATAGAGTCCAAGTTACCCCTTTCAAAGTATTTTCTTTTCTCCTCCCACCCTTTCCTTCACCCGACATGGATCTTCAGAGTTCATAAAAACACAAATGATACAAATGCAATCTCAATCCATCTCACCACCACCCTGGAGAGTCCTTACCTTACAATGCAGAATTCAGACCCTGGATGATGGCAGTTAAAAGTTCATCAAATCTAAAATGATCACTGGTCTGAATGACACAGCTGCTTTCATTGCGATATTATCAGTACTTAATTTTCATGTGCCCTTGCCAAAAAGATGTGAAAGAAAAGCCAACAAAGGGTTTAAAACTCTTCATTTGTGCTGTCATATTATTAAGATGGTCCAGCTGTGGAGCTGAAAAAAGAACTGTGGGCCGGGCGCGGTGGCTCAAGCCTGTAATCCCAGCACTTTGGGAGGCCGAGACGGGCGGATCACGAGGTCAGGAGATCGAGACCATCCTGGCTAACACGGTGAAACCCTGTCTCTACTAAAAATACAAAAAAAAAAAACTAGCCGGGCGAGGTGGCGGGCGCCTGTAGTCCCAGCTACTCTGGAGGCTGAGGCAGGAGAATGGTGTAAACCCGGGAGGCGGAGCTTGCAGTGAGCTGAGATCTGGCCACTGCACTCCAGCCCGGGTGACAGAGCAAGACTCCGTCTCAAAAAAAAAAAAAGAAAAAAGAACTGTTTGGCCGGGCACGGTGGCTAACATCTGTAAACCCAGCACTTTGGGAGGCCAAGGCAGGCGGATCACGAGGTCAGGAGATTGAGACCATCCTGGCCAACATGGTGAAACCCCTCCTCTACTAAAAATACAAAAATTAGCTGGTCAAGGTGGCGCGTGCCTGTAATCCCAGTCACTCGGGAGGTTGAGGCAGGAGAATCACTTGAACCAGGGAGTCAGAGGCTGCAATGAGCTGAGATCGCGCCACAGCATCCCAGTCTGGCAACAGAGCGAGACTCCCTCTCAAAAACAAACAAACAAAAAACAAACAAAAAAAACCCTCTTCATTCCTAACTCCCTAGCCCTGATTCACTTTAAAAAGAAATGAAAACCTTTTCCTCATACAGTTCTTTGATAATTTGTTGATGAGGATCACTGTACAGCCCAACAACAAGGAAAAAATGTATTCCCTTCATGGCAAAAAAGGAAAGTATAAAGGGTAGTTGCAGGAGAAGTAAACAACATTGTAGCAGAAAGGGAAAGAATTGCAACACTGCCAACTCTGATCAGGTGTGCTAACAGAGAGACCAAGAAGAAGGAACCAATGAACAAAAAAATTTACTGATGTTTAAGAATACATTTTTAAATATACATACACCAATATCTAATATTCTGTCCTCTGGTTATGAACCCCCAACAGGGGGTTCACGTTCAGAAGACAGTTCTAGGTGGGCATTTACAAAGGACACGTCTAAGTTAATCAATTAAAAATCTGTTGGGAAAATTAACCAGAAAAATGTGTTTTAAGGCAAAATGTAAAAGAAGCATAAATTAATGTATAACTTATTCAAAGTTATATCAACGATGTGCAGAAAAAAACAAAACATTTTTTGAGTGTGTACCACGTGCTCTTAGATTACTAAGAGCTTTAAATAGATTCCCTATAATACTAACAATGACCCTGGGAGGTAAGCGGTATTATCACACTTTTAGAGTTGTGGAAATTAAGAGTCAGAGAAGTTTAAGTAACTTGCTCAAGGTCACATGGCTAAGAAAAATTAGTCTAATAGTTAAACCTTAAAATTAAATTAAAAGTCTGTCCAATCTCTAAAGACTGTCCTTTTCTCTTTATATGTTACTGATACACATACACACCATCACTAATCATTTTATTCCAGTACATAATTAGCGTTTTCTAATTCAGTCATCAAATGGAATAAAACTCACCAGCGTCACTCAATCTTTTCCCACTACAAATCATAAAGATACTAGGAATCAGCCAGGCGTACCTTCCAGTCACTTGGCTTTTCTGTCACATGCCATGAGCCTCTAGTCTCTGCTACCAGAAACCTGAAAGCTTCAGGAAAACTGCATTTATAAGTATGTTCTGACTCCCTTTTTGGCACCAACCCATGCTGCTGAATGCCCAGGATGTTTCTTCTGCTAACCAAGAATTCTTCAGACCAGCTACAAAAGAATGAGCAGCCACTATTTATTTATTTATTTTTTTACAAAAAAGTTCCCACTATATCCTAAAAAGTCGGAATTCTGAAATAGACTGGACTCAGACACCAGCTAAAGGCAGCATCACTCATCACTCCCTAGCTTTTAGTTACAAGCAGCTAAATATTCTCCTCTAAATACCAAGGGATGACAACTCAAAGCTGTGAGAGGGGAAGAGACCTGATTTGACAACAGGCTGAACAGAACGCAGGCAAACTAAGTTCCAGTTTTTAACAACGTAAGAAATATGATCGACACACGGACAAAACACAATGAAAATGAATAAAGAAGAAAAGAAGACATGGGGTAGGGGGCACGCACTCACTCCTAGGCATAAGTCATTTGAAGACATACAGCAATAATGTAGGACGGAAAGACAAGAAGCCCACAGACAATTAAACTTGTAAAAGTAATTCAACCAGAGCTGGAACAAAGCCAAGAACAACACCCAAACTCTGGGAAACTGGTAGGAATTTTATGACTGTAGTGGTCAGCAGTTGAGCATCAGGGAAGTCTGTCTTGAACTCAAAAATTTTAATGCCTCCAACTCCCACTCACCTTTCCTTCTTTTATCACTGAAGTAAGGCCAGGCTGAGCTCCTGAGAAAATAGGTCTGTCGATTCACTGAAGGACTGAGAAAAGTTAAAATTTACATGGCAAAAGTGTGTCTTCTACTGAACATAATAAAAATATTTATGAATACACTTCTGTATGTTTAGGCCTTCTCAAAACTATTTAAAAGCAGAATAATTTATCTAATTCTAATTACTGAATAACCCACACGCATATGGAAATAAAATGAACCAACATGAAGATTAGAAGCCAGGCAAGTAATCTCCCAGCTCCACTAAAACGTAAAGTCATTTAAAAGGATAACCTGAATCTTTTCAACGCTAAACCATAACCAAACAACCTCTCAACAAGAAGCCACTGAGCAGAGGGGGAAATCCCGGAGAGAATGTGATAGCGCTAGTGCCGGTTTGTTTACAGAGACTCCAGTAACAATCATGAGTCAGAAATTCAAGCCACCAGATGCTTTCCAACTAACAGGGACCAAATGGGACCGTTCTAAGATATCCTAAAAGATTTGGGAGTTAGAGGAGGTAAACTAAGAGAATTATAACACAAAGGGTACAAGACCACAAGGCAACAACCGACTCCGGGATTCTTGGACCTCTGCCTTCCGTACAAAGTGCTGGGCCTGGGAACTTGGGATGGGGGAGGGGGACCCATTGCGCGGTGGCCCTGAGGTGACGGGGAGACGCAGGGCGAGCCATGTCCCCCAATCTAAGGGGAGAAATAGGAGCGCACAAATGGGTCACCCAACGAAGCAAGGCGTCCCTGTGAACTGTGGGGCTGGCTCTTGGGGGCAACCCCAGGGCTGACCTGAAGAAAGGACAACCAGTATTCCCGGCGATGACTTCGGGTCGGCGGAAGGAAAAGACCTGAGCGCTAAGAGCTTGGGAAAGGAGTCAGGCCCATCCTTAGGGGAAACCGGCTGGGGAGCGGAGCGGGGGCAGGCCGAGCCGGAACGAGACACAGACCGGGTAAGGTCAAGGGGGGGGGGGGGGGTCCGGCTGGGGCAGTTACAAGAACGGGAATCGGCGAGGCTCAGCAGCCCGCTTCCCGTCTTGGGTAATCCTTCTGCTAGCGGCTGCTCCGACTGTTCCAGGCCCAGCCGCCCCGTCCACTGCCACCACCAACGCCGCCGCCATCTTACACTGGCCAGCGGCCGCCACCACCACCGCCTCCGCTCTCTGCGCTTGCGCCTGCGCTGCCACGCTTTCCGGCCCCGTTTGCGACGACGTGCTCGAGAAGACTGAGGGAAGAGTGGTCGCGCAAGCTCACGGCTCGCAACCCTCCTCGAAGGACGCACAAGGGGCGGGGCTTAAGGCCAACGGAAAACAGAGCGGGGGCGCGTGCGCATTACCGAAGAGGCAAAGTTGTTTTTGTAGTTTCTTCGGGCTTGCTTTTCTTGTGATACTCAAAACAAATGCGAGTTAGGGGCTTCCCAGAGTTGTGACAGAAATAAACTAAATTTCCAAGGGATTGACAGGCTACTTCCTGGATGATGGCCAATTTTGCCGTTTTTGAACACTGGGAACGAGCTATGATTGCCACAAGGATTTTTCTGAAAATCCCCGTTTCCTTTCAGGACTTCGTTTCCTTAAGTGGTTTCTATACTATCGAGGCCCATTTTCCCCTGAGAGTCTCCATTTACGTATTTTTAAAGAAGGGGCTCAGTAGCTTGAGGTGTAGCTATTCCAGAGGCTCTTTTCTGAAGAGGGGTGGTGTGGTAAAGGTTCCCACATCGGGTGATATGGGGTGACTGTTGTACTCTGTTTCGTTATGACACCTACAGGAACCGTGCAGAGGATTACTCCCAGCTGCCAAGCTGGGGAATTTTTTTTTTTTTCCAACCAGAAGGCCAGGGTGCAAAAATCTGACCCTTTCTCACCTCCCCTACCGCTACTCTCCTATCCAAGTCATTATAAATTAAGACTACCGCAATAGAAACTTACCTCGTTTGTCTACTTCCATTATTGCCATTGCAGTTAAACATAAGGCAGCCAGAATGATTTTTTAAAATGTAAGGTCTGGCCGGGCGCGGTGGCTTATGCCTGTAATCCTAGCACTTTGGGAGGTGGATGTGGGCGGATGCGGATCACTTGAGGTCAGGAGCTGGAAACCAGGCCAACATGGTGAAACCCGTCTCTACCAAAAATACAAAAAAAAAAAAAAAAAAAAAAAATTACCCGGCGTGGTGGAGAGTGCCTGCAATCCCAGCTACTTGGGAGGCTGAGGCAGGAGAATCGCTTGAACCCGGAGGCAGAGGCTGCAGTGAGCCGAGATCACACCACTGCACTCCAGCCTGGGCGATGGAATGAGACTATCTCAAAAAAAAAAAGTAAGGTCGTATTATTTCCCCAGTCCCCACCTTGTTCAAAACCTCCAATAGCTTCCCATCACATAATAGAAGTCAAAAGTATGATAGCGATAGCCTTAGAGGCCATCAAAAAATCAGTTGCCTCTAAGAAGGGCCCTACATGATCTGATCTAGCACCTGCCTATTTATCTGATTCATCTCCTCCCACACTGTCTAGCTCTGTTGTAGCCTCACTAGCCTTACTGTCACTCCAATCAAAGCATGTCCCAGCCCTAGGGTTTTTTCCTTTTCTTGGAATGTCCATCTACTAGATCTTTACTAGACTTGAAGTGACTATTGAAATCCTACTTCCTAAGACAGGCAGCTCTTGACTGTTTTAACTAAAATGGAACCTCATGCCATTATTCTCCTCTACCTATCCCCTTACTCTGCACTGTTTTTTTCATAACATTTTTTCCCTATAACATTTAATCTAAAATTACATATTTTTAATCCAGCTATACTACTAGAATATAAATTCTTGAGGGCAAGGACTATGTTTTTATCATCTTTGTAATCTCAACACCTAGAAGAGGGCTACAGCACAAAGTAGCTATTTAATGCCCCACCATCCTATTCATTCTTCATTCATTCATTGAGGTGTAGCTATTCCAGAGGCTCTTTTCTGAAGAGGGGTGGTGTGGTAAAGGTTCCCACATCGGGTGATATGGGGTGACTGTTGTACTCTGTTTCGTTATGACACCTACAGGAACTGTGCAGAGGATTACTCCCAGCTGCCAAGCTGGGGAATTCAACAACTATTTATTGAATTCCTGCTCTGGAAGGCCCTGTTCTATGTGCTGGGGCTGCAACAGTGAATAGAACCAAGATTCTTGCATTCATAGAACTTACTAGTGCAAGGGTTGGGAACATAGGAGGAGGGGAAAGACACAGATAATAAAGTTATTAAGAGTACTGTAAAGGAAAATAAAGCAGAATAAAAATGGGTTACATGGATGGGTGTGCTCTTTTACATAGGGGGTTCAGGGAAGGCCCCTCTGCTGAGGTGACATCTAAATAAAGGTTTGAAGTGAGACGGTAAGCTATACATACTTGGGAAAGAACATTTCAAGCAGAAGAAACAACAAGGTAAAGACCCTGCAGCTTGAGTGTGCTTGGCAAGGAAGCCACCGTGGCAAAAGAAGAGATAGGAACTTAGTTTGGAGAAACAAGATGGGAGCCAGATCACTTACGGACTTATGGACCAATGAAAGGACTTTGAATTTTATCCTAAGAATGCTGGGAAGCCATGGAGGGTTTTGAGTAAAAGAGCGGCATGATCTGATTTGTAATTGAAGATGTTCACTGTGGTTGATTCTTTGAGAACTCCCTATAGGGAAGCCAAATAGAAGCTAAAAGACCAGTTAGGAAGCTATTGCAGAAGACCTGCAAGACTAGTGTTGCAATGAAAGTGGTAGGATTCAGGATATAATCTGAAAGTGGTGGAGAGGTGATGTGTTAATAGATTGAATGTGGGGTACAAGATAAAGACAAGAATCAAAAATCAGTAAAAAAGTACAAAAGTCAAAGTACAAAATACAAAAATCAGTTTGATTTGAGTAACTAGATAGTGATGTCGTTTACTGAGATAGCGCATGTGGGGAGACAGGAGCAAGTGTTTTTTTTTTTTTTTTGGCAGGGGAAACATCCAATTTTACTTCAGACATATTAAAGTGGAGATCCCTATTAGATTTCTGAATGGAGTTATTGAGTAAACAATTGGAAATATGAACCTGGAGCTCATAGAAGGGACAGTGAGAGGTATAAATTAAGGAGTAGTTAAGTTATAAATGGCATACATAGCCACGGGGTGGAGAGAAATCAATGTGGAAGAAAAGAGAAGCAGTTTAAAGACTGAGACCTCTAATCCTGAGGCATTCCAACTAATAAAGGTCAGAGAGGAGGAACATACAACAAACTTTCTTTTAAAAGAGTAGCCAGGAAATAGGAAGAAAACTCAAAAGTGAGGGGTCTTATAAAACAAACCAAAAAAAAGGCTTCAAGAAGGGGCTATAATCTCCATCATTCCTGCTCATAAAACAGGTTAAGATCACTGAAAATTGACCATCAGATTTGTAAAATGGAGGATCAGACCATGGCAAGTCATCTTAGTGGAGCTATAGGGATAGAGGCCTCTCTTTCTATGATCTGCTTTTTGTACCGTTCTGTGGACATGATGGTTATTACCACCGAATCAATTGCCATTACCACTGAATTGTCCCTTTCTTATTTGGGCTTTCCTATTTGAGGTTGTGATGATTATTATCCCTTCTGTATCTAATCTCTCTAATCATTTATTCAATTAGCTTCTCTTCCCCTTCATTCTATGTGTTCGTTCAGTGACTGTATCCATTCTCACATTTAAACTACTGTCCAGGGCTGGGCACAGTGGGTCACATCTGTAATCCCAGCACTTTGGAAGGCCAAGGTGGGTGGATCATTTGAGCTCAGGCCCAGCCTGGGCAACATGGCAAAACCTCATCTCTACAAAAAATACAAAAATTAGCCGGGCATGGTGGTGTGACCTGTAGTCCTAGCTACCCAGGAGGCTGAGGTAGGAAGATCTCCTGAGCCTGGGAGGCAGAGGTTGCAATGATTGAGGTCACACCACTGCACTCCAGCCTGGATGACAGAGTGAGACCCTGTCTCCAAAAAAAAGGAAAACTACCATCTACATAATGATGACTTCCAAGTCTTTATTTCCAACTCAGGCTTTAGACTCACATACCTGATGGCCAATGGCACTTTTTTTTTTTTTAACAGCTTTCTTTCTCCTTTTTTCTCTTTCCTTCTTTCTTTCTCTTTTCTTCCCTCCCTCTCTTATCTTTCTTTCTCTTTTCTTCCCTCCCTCTCTTATCTTTTCTTTCTCTTTTTCCTTTCTCTCTCTCTTTTTTCTTTCTCTCTTTCTTTCTAGACAGAGTCTCTGTCGCCCAGGCTGCAGTGCAGTGGCAGAATCTTGGCTCACTGCAACCTCAGCCTCCCAGGTTCAAGCTGTTCTCCTGCCTCAGCTTCCTGAGTAGCTGGGATTACAAGCACCCATCACCACACCCGGCTAATGATTATATCTTTAGTAGAGACGAGGTTTCACCATGCTGGCCAAGCTGGTCTTGAACTCCTGGCCTCAAGTGATCCACCCACCTCGGCCTCCCAAAGTGCTGGGATTACAGGCATAAGTCACCACACCCAGCCTTTAACAGCTTTATTCATATAAATTCACATACATATAATTCACATACAGTTCATTCATTTGAAGTATACAATTGGCCAGGCACAGTGGCTCACTCCTGTAATCCCAGCATTTTGGGAGGCTGAGGCAGGCAGATTGCTTGATTCCAGAAGTTCGAGACCAGCCTGGGCAACATGATGAAACCCCATCTCTACAAAATAAAATACAAAAATTAGCCGGGTGTGGTGGCATGCACCTGTAAGTTCCAGCTACTTAGAAGGCTGAGGTGGGAGGATCGCTTGAACCCAGGAGGCAGAAGTTGCAGTGAGCTGAGATCACACCACTGCACTCCAGCCTGGGCAACAGAGAGAGAGGCTATCTCAAAAAGAAACAAACAAACAAACAAAAAGTATAAATTCACTCATTTAAAGTATATACTTAAATGGCATTTTTTTGGGAAAAAATGTATTCCTAGGTTAAAAAAAAAGTATACATTTCAATGGCTTTTTGTATACTCATAGATACATGTGACCGTCACCACAGTCAATTTTAGAGTATTTTCACCACCTCAAAGAGAAACCTAGTGCCTTTTAAGCCAATCCCCATTCCATCTTCCCATTCCCCCATCCAGAACCCTAAGAAACCATTCATCTGTTTTCTGTGTCTATAGATTCCTTTACTCTAGACTTTCATATGAATGGAATCACATAGTATGTGGTCTTTTGTGACTGGCTTCTTTAACTTAGCACAATGTTTTCAAGGTTCATCCATGTTGTAGCATTAATCAGTACTTCATTTCACCTTATGGCCAAATAATATTCCATAGTGTGGATGAACCACATTTTATGTGTTCATCTGTTGATGAATATTTCAGTTGTTTCCACCTTTTCGCTATTATGAATAATGTTGCTATCAACATTAATATACAATTTTCTGTGTGAATGTGTTTTCATTTCTCTTGGGTATATACCTAGGAATGAATGGAATTGCTGGGTCATATGGTTAACTCTATATTTAAACATCTGAGGAACTGCCAAGTTATTTTCCAATGCAGTTGTACCATTTTACATTCCCAGCAGCAGTGTATGAAAATTCCAATTTCTCCCCATCCTTGACAACACTTATCTCACTTTTTGATTCTAGTCATGCCAGTGGTTGTGAAGTGGTATCTTATTGTGGTTTTGATCTGCAATTCTCTGATGACTAATGATGTCGAGTAGTTCTTCATGTGCTTACATAGGTCACTTTTATGTCTTTTCTGGAGGAATGTCTACTCAGATCCTTTGCCCACTTTTAAATAGACTTTTCTTTAAAAAAAAAAAATTTTTTTTTTTTTTTTTGAGTTAAAGTCTTGCTCTGTCCACCCAGGCTGTAGTGCACTGGTGTGATCTTGGCTTACTGCAACCTCTGCCTCCCAAGTTCAAGCAATTCTCTTGCCTCAACCTCCCGCATAGCTGAGACTACAGGTGCACGCCACCACGCCCAGCTAATTTTTGTAGAGACTGGGTTTCGCCATGTTGGCCAGGTTGGTCTCAAACTCCTGACCTCAGGATATCTGCCCACCTTGGCCTCCCAAAGTGCTGGGATTACAGGCATGAGCCACCACACCCAGCCAAAAAACAATTTTTCAAGGAACCGTGTCTCACTATGTTGCCCAGGTTGGAGTACAGTGGTTATTCATAGGCACGATCATAGTATAATGCAACCTTGAATTCCTGGCCTCAAGGGATCTTCCTACATAGCTAGGACTACAAGTGCATGCCACCATGCCCAAAAGATTTTCTTTTTTCTTTTTTGTGACAGGTCTTGCTCTGTCACGAATACAGTTTATCGCAACCCTGACCTCCTGGGCTCAAGCGATCCTCCTGCCTCAGACTCCCGTGTAGCTGGGACCACAGGCACATGCCACCATGCCCAGCTAATTTTTTTTTTTCTGAGACAAAGTCTCTTTGTTGTCCAGGCTGTTCTTGAACTCCTGAGCTCAAGCAATCCTCCTGCCTTGGCCTCCCAAAGTGCTGGGATACGGATGAGAGCCACCACACCCAGCCCAGGCTGTCTTTTTTTTTTTGAGATGGAGTTTTGCTCTTGTTGCCTGGGCTGCAGTGCAATGGTGCGATCTTGGCTCACTGCAACCTCCACCTCCTGAGTTTAAGCGATTCTCCTGCCTCAGCTTCCCAGGTAGCTGGGATTACAGGCACCAGCCACCACATTCAGTTAATTTCTGTATTTTTAGTAGAGATGGGGTTTCACCACATTGGCCACACTGTTCTCAAACTCCTGACCTCAGGTGATCCACCCGCCTCGGCCTCCCAAAGTGTTGGGATTATAGGCGTGAGCCACCATGCCCGGCCCAGATTGCCTTTTTATTATTAAGGATATATTCTAGATACAAGTCTCTTATCAGATATGTGATTTGCAAATATTTTCTCCCTTTCTGCAGGTTGTGTTTCATCATGATGTCCCTAAGGCACAAAACTTTTACATTTTGATGTGTTCAAACTTATATTTTTGTTGTTGCTCATGCTTTTGGTGTCATATCTAAGGATCCTTTGCAAAACCCAAAGTTATGAAGATTTTACCTCTGTGTTGTCTTCTAAGAACTTTAGTTTTAATTCTTACTTTTATGTCATTCATCGATTTTATCTTTTGTAAATAGTGTGAGGTAAAAATTGAACTTCAATCCTTTGCATGTGGCTATCCAGTTGTCCCAGCACTATTTGTTGAAAAACTATTATTTCCATATGGGATGGTCCTGGCACCCTTGTCAAAAATCAATTGACTATAGATATGAGTTTATTTTCTGGAATCTTAATTCTATTCCATTGATCACCACATCGATTCTTGCACCAGTTCCACACTGTATTTTTTCTTTCTTTTTTTAGGACAGGATCTCACTTTATTGCCCAGGCTGGAGTGCAGTGGTGTGATCTCGGCTCACTGCAGCCTTGACCTCCTAGACTCAAGTGATCCTCCCACCTCAGCCTCCCAAATAGCTGGGACCATGCCTGGCTAACTTTTTAAAATTTATTTTACATAGAGACAAGGTCTCACTATGTTGCCCAGGGTAATATTGAACTCCAGGGCTTAAGGGATCCTCCTGCTTTGGCTTCTCTAAGTGCTGGGATTACAGGCATGAGCCGCTGCACCCACCCTTAACTTTTTTGTAGAGATGGGGTCTCACTGTGTTGCCCAGGCTGGAGGATTTTTTTGTATGCAAGATAATGCCATCTGTGAATATAGTTTTGTCTCTTCCTTTCCAATCTGGATGCCTTTTATTTCTTTCTCTTGCCTAATTGCTCTGGCTAGAACATTCAGCACAATGCTGACTTGAAGTGGAAAGAGTGAATATCCTTGTGTTCCTGATATTGGAGGAAAAGTATCCAGTCTTTCACTATTAAGCTATGATGTTAGCTATAGGTTACTCATAGGTGCAATTTTATCAAGTTGACAAAGTCCCCATCTATTCCAGCCAATGGCACCTTAACATTCCAAAACTGAACTCACTTTTGCTCTACCTTCTGTCAAACCCAAACTGTTCTGATTCTTGATATTTCTTAGTTGGCACCACTATTAACCTGTCTTAGGTTGGATTCTCTAAAAGCAGAGCCTGAGAAAGTGATTCTGTACAAATGGTTTATTGAGGGAGTGCTCTCAAGTAAAACCTGTAATAAAGTGAGGGAAGCAATATAGGACAGGGGGGAAAGTTAGCCAAAGATATAGATTCAGATGGTAAGTTTAGCCTCCACCAGGAACTCTGGAACATAAATGGCACCACATTTGTCCTACCCTGACGAAATGGGGAGGAATTTTGTAATTTTTTTTTTTTTTTTCAGACACAATCTCGCTCTGTCACCCAGGCTGGAGTGCAGTGGTGCAATCTCAGCTCACTGCAACCTCTGCCTCCCAGGTCAGGATAAATTTTTGCTTTTTCCAAAATGGAAAAGGTTCAGTGTAATCAACTCACCATCAAGTGTCTGGTTGTTCTCCTTGAGTAGTACTGAACTGGGGGTTCAGCATTGGTCACTGCTGCTGACAGGTTGAACACTCAGCAATAGCAGTAGCTAGGTCAGCTTTGGGTGAGAGGAGTCCATGTTACTAGGCCAATGAGTAGCGTCCATCTCTGCCACCATGGTGATTCTATTCATGAGTACACTGTGCAAGCACTGGGATAGCTGAGGTAGTTCTGATAAATTCATCCTGTCCAACATGGTGAAACCCTGTCTCTACTAAAAATACGAAAATTAGCCGGGTGTGGTGGCAGGCGCCTGTAATCCCAGCTACTTGAGAGGCTGAGGCAGGAGAATCGCTTGAACCTGGGAGGCGGAGGTTGCAGTGAGCCAAGATCTCGCCATTGCACTCTAGCCTGGGCGACAAGAGCAAGACTTTGTCTCAAAAAAAAAAAAACAACCAAAAACATCTTGTCCATCTGGTTACTTAATCCTTTGCTGGCAATGCTTTAATAGGCTCCACTCTTCCTGGCCTATCCAAATGCTCTTCATCCAACCTTGTCACCCATTTTTAAATCTTGTTTCTTCCAGGCCCGTGACCAGCAAAGCCAGTGACCATGAGTTCTTGTATAACTTTATCTCCAGCCACTTTTTTCTTTTCTCAAAGGAAATGATCAAGTATATTGCCTGAAGTCCTACACATTAAGATTTCCCTCATCTTTGTCTTTCATGACCACCCGAGTAGGTCTCAGTGAGAGGCTTTAGTCCATCTGGCTTGCCCCAGCATAACAAGGCAGTCTTACCCATAAACCAGGCCTAGAGTTTTTCCTCCTTTGTAAGGTGGTTGAAGGAATTTTTGTATGGCCAGAGGCATGAGCTAAGAAAAAGGTATCAGTGCACCAGAGGTAGGTGACATGGGAGTGCTGAGGCCCCTTGTTCAATTTAACTTACTTGTGCCACTAAGTTTGCTTGGGCTTCTTCCCAAATGTACCATTTCCATTGTAAGATGGTTTGCTGCTGTATACACCCAACCTCATGACTTGGAAGGTTTAATGATAACCAGCTGGTTATATGGGCAACTGGTCACATAGTCACTTGATATCTCATGGCCAGGCGCTGAGTCTCTTCCAGGGCCTAACAGCAAGCCAGAAAATGCATTTCAAATGGTAAAACTTTTTCTGCTAAAAATGGCATCACCTTACTCCAGAATCCTGGAGGTCTGGGCTGGAACCCTCCCTCCTACTGGGTATTATCAAAGAATCTACAATCTCTTTTTTTTTTTTTTTTTGAGATGGAGTCTCGCTCTGTCACCCAGGCTGGAGTGCAATGGCCGGATCTCAGCTCACTGCAAGCTCCGCCTCCCGGGTTTAGCCATTCTCCCGCCTCAGCCTCCCGAGTAGCTGAGACTACAGGCGCCCGCCACCTCACCCGGCTAGTTTTTTGTATTTTTTAGTAGACACGGGGTTTCACCGTGTTCGCCAGGATGGTCTCGATCTCCTGACCTCGTGATCTGCCCGTCTCGGCCTCCCAAAGTGCTGGGATTACAGGCTTGAGCCACCGCGCCCGGCTAGAATCTACAATCTCTTCCTACCACAGATACCTCTAGTACAATGGAATTTTCCAGGTGATATGGCCCCCTGGACCTGTTGAATATGCTGCCTCCAAAACTGTAAGAGGCCTGCAATAACCTGTACTTTACTTTAGAGGCGATGTTGCAGAATGCTTCAGACCACTGAACTAAAAATTTCACCAATGTCGCAGGCCCCTGAATCTTTGCAGCATTTATCCCCCACCACCTTGAGTATATATGTCTAACCAAGGAATCCAGGGTACTTGACACTGCTTGGTTGTCGGGTCTGATTAACATATCCTTAATACCTGATTAATATAACTTTTTTTTTTTTTTTTTTTTGAGACGGAGTCTTGCTCTGTCGCCCAGGCTGGAGTGCAGTGGCCGGATCTCAGCTCACTGCAAGCTCCGCCTCCCGGGTTCACGCCATTCTCCTGCCTCAGCCTCCCGAGTAGCTGGGACTACAGGCGCCCGCCAACACGCCCGGCTAATTTTTTGTATTTTAGTAGAGATGGAATTTCACTGTGTTAGCCAGGATGGTCTCGATCTCCTGACCTTGTGATCCGCCCGTCTCGGCCTCCCAAAGTGCTGGGATTACAGGCTTGAGCCACCGCGCCCGGCAACTTTTTTGTTTTTAAGACGGAGTCTCACTCTGTTGTCCAGGCTGGAGTGCAATGGCGCGATCTCAGCTCACTGAAACCTCCGCCTCCCAGGTTCAAGTGATTCTCCTGTCTCAGCCTCCCAAGTATCTGGGACTACAGGCACACGCCACCACGCCCAACTAATTTTTGTATTTTTAGTAGAGACAGGGTTTCACCATGTTGGCCAGGTTGGTCTCAAACTCCTGACCTCAGGTGATACACCCACCTCAGTCTCCCAAAGTGCTGGGATTACAGGTGTGAGCCACCACGCCGAGCCAGATAGTAAATATTTTCAATTTTGCCGGCCATATGGTCTGTGTTGCAACTACTGCATTCAGTCATTGTAGCACAAAAGCATCCACAGACAATATGTAAATAAATGATAGTTGCATGTTAATAAAACTTTATTTGCAAAAACCGGTAATGAACCAGATTTGGCCTGTGGGCTGTAGTTTGCTGATCTAGCTAGATTAGCAGCTACATACCTATACAACAGCCTGTTACTTTGTCCAGTAAAGAAAGCATATCCAACACAGCACTGCAATTGGGACTACTACTTGCTTAAGTTTGTAGTATTTCATTGTTATTCACTATAGGCCATCTAGTTTTTGTACAGGTCAAACAGCTGAAACTGAATGTGACTATAATGGAGATAACACCCCTACAATCTTTGTCTTTAAGGGTTGAACTAATCTCTGCCATTTTCCCCAGAACACAGTATTTTTTATTTTCTATCTTGGTAGAGGTGGGGGTGCAGTTTCAGGAGCATGGCCTTTCTACCAAAACTGCTAAACATGTTCATTCTGATTATACATTTGGAAATGGGGGAAATGATCATAATGTGGGGTTTTTGGACACACTGTAAGAACAGGGTTAGGGGTGTTGAGGGGAAGACACTGTGGTGGTACTTCGGGTTCCTGGGTATCAGTGCCAACTCAGAACCCTGTAACCCTGTTTCCCAACTCAAAAACATCTACATATTCTTTTCCTAGTGTTTGGTTGTGATATTTTAAAATATATATTTGGTCGGCCGGGCGCGGTGGCTCAAGCCTGTAATCCCAGCACTTTGGGAGGCCGAGGCGGGCGGATCACAAGGTCAGGAGATCGAGACCATCCTGGCTAACACGGTGAAACCCCGTCTCTACTAAAAAGTACAAAAAACTAGCCGGGCGAGGTGGCGGGCGCCTGTAGTCCCAGCTACTCGGGAGGCTGAGGCAGGAGAATGGCGTAAACCCGGGAGGCGGAGCTTGCAGTGAGCTGAGATCTGGCCACTGCACTCCAGCTTGGGCGACAGAGCCAGACTCCGTCTCAAAAAAAAAAAAAAAAAAATTTGGTCTTCAACCCCTTTTCCTGGAATATAACTTCTAAAATCCTTGAAATCTTCAAAGTGATGTCTTATTGTATTCCAATGAGTTGACTGATGGTTGCCATCCCCCTAGGCAGCTTCAGGATGGGGGCCAGTCAACAAAAAGACTAAAGCAGTATTAGAGGGTTGGAACTTTCAACCCCACCCCCAAACCTCTAGGGAGGACAGAGGGGCTGAATTTTAAATTAATCACCAAATGGCCAATGGTTCAACCAATCATGCCTACATATAAAGCCTCCAAAAAAACCCAAAAAATACAAGATCCAGACGGCTTCCAAGATGTAAAACACATGAAGGTTTCTAGAGTGAGGGATCCCCAACACCTGGGCCACGAACCAGTACCAGTCCATGGCTTGTTAGGAACTGGGCCTCACAGCAGGTGAGTGGCAGGTGGGCCAGCAATATCGCCTAAGCTCCACCTCCTGTCAGATCATCAGCAGCATTCGATTCTCAGAGGAGTGTAAACCCTATTGTGAACTGCACATGCGAGGGATCTAGGTTGTGTGCCCCTTATGAGAATCTAGCTAATGCCTGATGATCTGAGGTGGAATAGTTTCATCCCAAAACCATCCCCTGACCCCCGTCTGTGGAAAACTTGTCTTCTGAAACTGGTCCCTGGTGCCAAGAATGTTGGGGACCACTGTCCTAGATGGTGGCATGCCCAGAGAAAGAATGGAAGCTCTGCAATCTTGCTTTATATATCTTTTCATCTTTTTTTTTTTTTTTTTTTTTGAGAGATGGAGTCTTCCTCTGTCTGTTGCCCAGGCTGGAGTGCAGTGGCGCAATCTCGGCTCACTGTAACCTCTGCCTCCCTGGTTCAAGCAATTCTCCTTCCTCAGCTTCCCAAGTAGCTGGGACTATAGGCATGCACCACCACACCCAGCTAATTTTTGTAACTTTTTTAGTAGAAACGGGGTTTCACTATATGTTGGCCAGGCTGGTCTCGAACTCCTGACCTCAGGTGATCCACCCGCCTCGGCCTCCCAAAGTGTTGGGATTACAAGCGTGAGCCACTGGGTCCAGCCATGTTTTCATCTATATTCATTGTAATATCCTTTAAATAAACTGAAATATGTGTTTCCCCAAGTTTTGTGGGCCACTCTAACAAATTAATCAAACCCAAGGAGGGGGCTGTCGACACCCTGACTTATAGCACAGGCAAAATAACCCAGGAATTGCAATTGACATCAGAAGCTGGGGAGACAGTCTTGGTGATTGATTGATTAACCTGTGAGATCTGACACTGTCTCCAGGTAGACAGTGTCAGAATTAAAGGAAATTAGAGGATATCCAGCTGTTATCCACTGCAGAATTGCTTGCTTGTTGAGGGGAGGGAAGTCCACACGTGATTACAGAAGACTTCTGTGTTGCTCATTGTGGTGTGAGAACAGAGGATGAACAGTGCTTTTCCACTCAATGATTAACTGATAAATGGCTCTTTCCATTTATAGTTTATGAGTCTAAGAGTTTATGAGTCTAAGAACTATCTCAGGCTTAAAAACTGGACAAAGAAATTGGGACTTTTCTTTGAAGTTTCTGATTTCAGCCTTCTGTTCAACCATTCTTGATCTCCCTTATACATAAGAAGGCAATATTCTTCTTGGGTGCCTATCTATCCTGCTCCTAGGACCACCCACATTCCGTTAGCCATCTCCACTTTGACCTTGCTACCCTTAGGGAAATTTACTCACCTTGCTTCTGAGAGTTAAGTGTTGCCATCTGGCCTCTGCTATGTCAGGATCCTATCATTTCCCCACTGCTACTAGGAAACCAATTCCTTTTTCATCTTCTATCAGCTTCAATCTACAGAGACAGCCACTTCTAAATTTCTCAAAGATGTTGGTAACCCTTCATCAGTGCCTTTCCTATTGTCTTTATTAAAAAATAATTCCCAGGTCTTTCTGGGGTATATAGTCAGCTCGTGGGTTTGCCAGTGTTATGTAACATTCATTCTTTTTTTTTTTTTTTTTTTTTTTTTGAGACGGAGTCTTGCTCTGTCGCCCAGCTGGAGTGCAGTGGCCAGATCTCAGCTCACTGCAAGCTCGGCCTCCCGGGTTTACGCCATTCTCCTGCCTCAGCCTCCCGAGTAGCTGGGACTACAGGCGCCCGCCACCTCGCCCGGCTAGTTTTTTGTATTTTTAGTAGAGACGGGGTTTCACCGTGTTAGCCAGGATGGTCTCGATCTCCTGACCTCGTGATCCGCCCGTCTCGGCCTCCCAAAGTGCTGGGATTACAGGCTTGAGCCACCGCGCCCGGCCTATGTAACATTCATTCTTGCATATCCACTTCCTCTAAGTCTTTTGGTCCTTTTTTGTATGGTCTGCCATCTCTACTTTATTCAATATGGGCCAATGTTTTCTCCTAGCCTCCCCAAAGCCATCTTAACATCGTATTGTAACTGCCTCATGGGGCTTTGACAAGACCTTCCAGAGTCACAGGAAAATGTCCCAATTATCACAAAGTCTGTATCAATTCAATTCTTAATTCATGAAGCCACCCATACAATCATAAATTTGTTATCTAACACATTTAATTTTGGAACAAAGGAGCAACTCCTTTAAAGTTTGGGAGTCGCATAAATATTTCATATACAGCTTAAACCTATGCTTTGTAATGATTATTTTTGAGCAGCAGAAAAGGAAGGCTAGAGAAATGCTAGAGATGTCCTTACTTAGTGACACATTCTTGCTGAATAACAAGTTCTCTGGAAGTGAAACTCAAATAGGAGAGAACAGGAGGTACAGATAGGTATCAGTTCTGCTAGGATCTTCAGAGAGACGGAAGGCCCCAGAACAGTGCCACTCAAAGGTGATTTGCAGACTTGTGCTGGTCTGTGTACATATATATATGTGTGTGTGTGTGTGTGTGTGTGTGTATTTTTACCAGTCTGTGACATGGTGAATTAGAAATTGAAAGTGTTTAAAAACTTTTTAGCATTTTAATGTTGCTGTGATATCCGAGTACATGATCAACGGACTTAACCTACAGAACAGTCTGGCCAGTTTGGGTGCTGTCAAACTTGCCTGGTGGGCAGCACACAGTGTGAACTCCATACTTGTCATGGGCAATAGGAATGCATATTAATAAGTGAAGCACTGAAAAACAAAAAACCTGGTCCTTTACCATACATAGTTTGAGAAAGACTGCCCTAGAGTACCATACTTCCACCACAAGTCCTGGAATAATTCCAAAAGTTTTTGGAACAAAGTGTGACCTGAGGTCAACTTGCTCACATTCTATCAAATCAAAATAAAAATGAGTACCTTGGGAATAAAACTAAAGTGGACTAGGGCATCTATTTAGATTCCTGGAGTAATCCCTGGCTAGGCTAGCAGAAGTGAGAATCTGTAAAAGAAAACTGGTAGGACAGGAGGCACAAGGTTCATAGACAAGGGCTCTTTTGTTCTTCCCTCCTCCTCTCTATCCTTGTCCAGTTTTTGGCTGGAGCTTTAAGGAGAAAATAGTGACACTCAGGCCCCATGACTATATCACAAGTCTACCTGTACTTTCTCCATCTCTTGCAGAACAGAGAAGTTTCACATTCAGATCCTGGCTCTTCCATGCTCTGGTAAGGTATAAGAGTTGGAATTTCCCAAATAGCCTGAGGCCTTAAGAACATTTCCTTCCTAGTCAATACCATAAAACATGTAAGGTCTTCAAGGGGTGAAAAGTTTTAACCTAAGGGCAAGTGACATGTCAGAAGCTCAAAGTGACTCATAATGAACGTGAATTTGCTCTGGAGAGACTTATCTTCTGAGTGAACCAGGACAGCTAGCTGGGCTGACCACAGTATCTACCAACATATGTCAGCCAAGGTCCATAGACCCATTGGGAGCCACAGAAAAAAAAGCCAGGTCAGCTCAAAGAAAAATAACTTAGAAAACATAACAATATATTACTAACATTAATAACAATAATGTAAAATGTTAAATTATAGTACCACTTGAAGGGCTTTCTACATTGAAATACTCAAGGGAACATGAGGAAAGATGGCCATCCAGTCTCCTTTGCCAACTGAGGTGCAGACTAAGTTGTAGAAGGCAGGTGGCGATGGAACCCAGCATTACAATATTGTGTAGAACTAGTCTCCTAATATACCTCACTCTACAACTTACAGAAGCTGAGGAAGATCAGAAAAAGACCTGAATGAAAAATAGGCCACACTCCTTACTCAGAATATTTATTATATTCTGCCCCATGGGGCCTTGCAGGAAAAGGGACCCAAGCTATACCCCTACTCCTTTCCCAAGCTACTTTCCTGAACCAAGGGACAGGATTCTAAGAGAATCATGTATCTCAATAAGCCAGAATGTATCCGGGAAAGAATAGCCATTAATTTCCTAGACCTGACACTGGGTTTATTTGTGTCTGCCAGGAAGAGGGGGAGTCAGTGAGAATGGTAGACGGACTAGATGAGGGGAAATAGGATGGGCCCTTCTTTATCACAGCTTGAGCTCAAAAAGGTTGGGATAAACAGGTGTTTAAAAGAGAGGAGGTAAGAGGGAGGACGGGAAGGAGATAGAGGAAGGTCAGGGGCTGGGTTCACCCATATCACACAGCATTGTAGGAAGAAGCAGGGTAACAATTTGAGTTCTCAGGCTGGAACAGGGAGGTGAGGGCTCAGCACCTAGAGAGAGGAGAATCCTAAGGCCTCTCTTTCAACTCTATTGTGATTAGATGCAAAAGCCCTTTCCCTTTAGAGAATTCAGAATGGTCTGTCTGAAGGCAAGAGAGCATAGTGACAGACCTGTAGCCCCAGCCCAGGCTGTTTCTCCCCATTCCCAAAGGCTCTGCCAGGAGAACTATAGAAATACAGAGTCCCAGGACTCTGTCCCTCCTCCCCAGATCCAAGACAGGGAGTAGAGACAAGGCACAAAGACCCTGGGCATAAAGAAGAACATCAGTGTGGCCACATATAAAATTATTTTGAGAAAGGAAAGAAAGTGCATGCCCCAAAAAGGATGCCTTCCTTCACCTGGCAGGTAGCTGGAACTTTGATAGTGGCAGAAACCACAATGGAGTAGGGGTCACAGAAATGGTCTCTGAAACAGACCCTATTCCTAGACAGAGGAAAAACCTCAGCTGGTATGGCACAATCTTGAATGGGATGACAGAGGGCAGCGGGCAGACTTCTCCCGCAGATGACACTCCTGACTCAGGTCCCAATGGTTCTGCTGACTCCAGATGTTCCCCATGGCTGGGACTGAGAGGAAAACGTGTTGTGTTTCACATGATCAGACACTGTTCGCCACTGGCACCTGGTGGGCCCGAAAGATTGAGGGCATCCAGGTCAAAGTTGAGGCCAGGAGGCTGGGGAAGAGATGAAGGGACTCAGATAATTGCTCATTTTTTAGGACAGACCTTCTGAAGATCCATCCCCAGTAGCCACAATTATCACCTTAGGTGGAATCATGAGAGGTTAAAGAATTCTGGAAATTGGGGGCTCAGATTAAAATCCGGAAAAAGAAGACATACTCACCATCTCTCCAGCCAGCTCTTTCGGAGGATGGCCCAAATCCTGTAGCTAGAAAATAAGGAAAATGGAACAAGAAATAGAGAAAAACCCAGAAAATAACAGAGGATCCAGAAAAGGAATCTAACAAATCATCTCTCTATTTCTTCTGAGAGCACAAGAGAGGATCCCTCCTTCACCTAGGTCTAGCAGTACTGCATCCTTCCCAGATACCTCCTCAACTGAACACCTAAATGGACAGCACCAGTAGGCAGAGGGCAAGGGGCCTTACCTGCTGCATAAGATCCAGCACCATCTCAAAACGAGCCTTTTGAGTGGTCTCACTGTCTGTGGGGGTCTCTGCCTCGAACTGCTCACATATTTTGCACATGACGCTGTGCTGCTCCTGATATTTTTCAAACTGCTCTGGAGGTAGAGATTCCCGATGACTCTGCAACCATTCTGGATACTAAGAAAAGAGAGAATGGGTGGAAAAGAATTAAGTGAACAGTGGATATGGACGGGTAAGCAGAACAATGTGATTAAAATGTGAAAGGGAAGGGGACGTAGAAAAACGAAAAGCTAAATAAGTAAGTTCATCATGAAAAGTGGCACTGACTCCAACCAGATCACCTGGCCATGTTAGCATTTATGGTCACCAGAAATTGGTAAGCTTCTGTAAAGAGCCAGGGAATATTTTAGGCTTCGAGGGCCACATATGGTCTCTGTTGTGTCTTTTTTCTTTTTTCTTTTTTTTTTTTTTTGAAACAGAGTCTCGCTCAGTCACCCAGGCTGGAGTGCCGTGGCTCGATCTCTGCTCACTGCAAGCTCTGCCTCCTGGGTTCACGCCATTCTCCTGCCTCAGCCTCCCTAGTAGCTGGAACTACAGGCGCCCGCCACCAAGCCCGGCTAATTTTTTTGCATTTTTTTAGTAGAGACGGGGTTTCACTGTGTTAGCCAGGATGGTCTCGATTTCCTGACCTCGTGATCCGCCCGCCTTGACCCCCCAAAGTGCTGGGATTACATGCATGAGCCACCGCGCCCCTTTTTTCTTTTTTTGTTGAGACAGTTTTACTCTGTCACCCAGGCTGGAGTGTGATGGTGTGATCACCACCCACTGCAGCCCCGATCTCCCCAGGCTCAAGGAATCCTCCCACCTCAGCCTCCCCAGGTAGCTGGGTCTACAAGTGTGCATCACTGTGACTGGTTAATTTTTTTGTATTTTGTAGAGACAGGGTTTCTCATGTTGCTTAAGCTGGTCTTGAACTCCTGGGCTCAAACAATCTGTCCACCTTGGCCTCCCAAAGTGCTGGGACTATAGGAGTGAGCCACTATGCTCAACCGTTGCCTATTTTCTTTGTAGTTTTTTTCAAATGACCTTAAAAATGTAAAAACCATTATTTGCTTGAGAGTTGGATTTAGCCCATTCAGGCCTTGGCCTGCTGACTTGTGGTCTGTATTATTCATTACACTTACCCACATTTCCCTGTGTCACTGAAAAGCTTCTGTTCCTATATTTTATCTCTCCAAAAATACTACTATACACTCCTTAGGCAGGTATGGTGGCTCACACTTGTAATCCCAGCACTGTGGGAGGCTGAGGTGGGAAGATCACTTGAGCTCAGGAGTTTGAGACCAGCCTGAGCAATATAGTGAGAGCTCATTTCTACAAAAAATACTTAAAACATTGGCCAAGCATGGTGGCGCACACCTGTAGTCCCAGCCACTCAGGAGGCTGAGATGGGAGAATCACTTGAGCCTAGGAGGGGGAGGCTGTGGTGAGCCAAGATCGTGCCACTGTGCTCCAGCTGGAGTGAGACCCTGTCTCAAAACAAAATGATACAACCACACATATAAGCTCTTTTATGGCAGGGACCATCATTTAAACTACTCTTACACTGTTCACATCACAAAGCCAGTAAGTAAATCCTCAGTTAATTCATTTTCTTTTTGAGATGGAGTCTTGCTCTATCGTCCAGGCCGGAGTACAGTAGTGCAACCTCAGCTCACTGCAACCTCTGCCTCCCAGGTTCAAGTGATTCTCCTGCTGCCTCCTGAGTAGTTGCAATTACAGGTGTGAGCCACTACGCCCGGCTAATTTTTGTGTTTTTACTAGCGACGGGGTTTCACCATGTTGACCAGGCTCATGTCGAACTCCTGACCTCAGGTGATCCACCCGCCTCGGCCTCCCAACGTGCTGGGATTACAGGCATCAGCCACCACGCCCAGCCAAATTCTTGCTGGAGAAATGAAGTCAGAAATGCAAGACTGATTAGACAACAACCCCAGAGTCTTGAACCAGTTTATAGAAAACTAGAACTGAAGGATTTCCTCTTATACCCCAAAAGTTATACCCCTTATACCCCAACATACAGTGTGCCAGCTTTATTCTCTCAGAGACACAACTCTCCCCACCCTCCAACTCTCCCTGCCTCAAATAAATAAAGGAAAAAAAGCAGACTCAAGTTACTCTTTCTGCAGGCTCTGAGTAGCCAAATAGCCCACACGAGTGGATGTGATGGAAAATGAAGAGAAAAAGCAGAAATGGAAGTTCACAAACCTTTTCTGTGATCTCCTTCAGTGATGGGTACAGCACATCCTTGGAGAGTAGGTTCTGCATAATACTCTGCATGATGGGGAGGATGTTCCCTTCCCCATCCCCTTCGTCCATGCCTAGCCCCTCCATGGCCTTGGTCAGCTCTTCATCCGACATGCCAGAGTTCTAGATAGGACAAGTAAAAGGTGAGCAGGTATACCACCTTCTTGGGATGCTCACACTCTTGTCAGGCGGGAAAGATAAACTACCTAAACTTGCCTGTAACAAAACAAGACAGGAACAGACTTGGGACGATACTCAAAGCATCTGTCTTTTGAGACTCTGCTGGAGAAGTGTCTGAGAGTGGACCCCTTGTGGGACCCTACTACTTTCTCCTCACCTGAAGGTCAGTGGCATTTTTGGCTAATCCACTTAGTGTCTCCTTTAGGCAAGAAGTGAATTCTTGTTGAGAGGTCATATCACTGCCTAGGAGAGATTAAAAAAGCCAACGTCATTTAGGAATTTGTTTCCTTGCCTAGACTGAACTGGTTACCAGCTTGGATATGAAGCATTTACTAGTGAATCATTATCACTCCCCATCTTGGAAAACTCTGTGGTTATCTTGATAGTCTTTTCATACATCTGTTTAATATACGGACTCTGTGTCAGTTTATTCTCCATGATGATACCCACAATGACACTGTGACCTTTCAAATGGTCAGTTTTGAATAATCTTTTCTATTATTTTCTAACCTATCTCACCCCTTTTCATTAAGAGGGATTTCCACCCCTTCTCTCATTGCCTTTACCCATTCCATGGCTGTGACATCATGACTGCTATCAACTTCACTAAGAATTCTGGTGTTTTCAGGCAACAAAGACTTAAGAGTCTGTTCAGATATTTCCATGTATCTAGGGTCTCCTCACCCACTCTCCCCGCGGCCTCCGAGAGCTTTTGGAACTGCTCCACCAGGTGGGGCTCTTCCTCAGCCAACTCCTTCATTGCCTTCTCGAACTCTGCAGTGGCTTGAGAAGCCAGTTCACTGTCAAATAGTTCCTGGAAAAACTTCTCTTGGGAAGCGAAGAGGGCATCCTGCGGGGGAAGGGTGGCTGAAATGCATCTCTTACTTAGAACTATACTGCACCTGGCCTCTGATAGAAGCCACAGGCAGTAGCTATGGGAAATGCACCTCCCTCCTACCCACTTCCACTGGACATTCTAACTACTGCTCCTAATGAGGATAGCAAAAAAGGCATCCAGTCATTGAAGGAGGGTATGGGATGGCATACCAATCCAACCATTTAAACCTACTATTTTTTCAAGGAACTCTGAGATTCCTCCAGTCAACCTCAAGTCCTTATTTCACAAGGACAGAGGCTGGCAAGAGCACTCACCAATGTGAGGCCAAGGTACCCTCCCCCATTCCCCTCTGGCCCATAGGGGCCTGCCCAACCTCTGCTCAGAGCTGCATGCCCATCCCCTCCCCATCCCTTAAGGGGGTGGAATTTATACTTTGGCAGTGTCTCCTGGCGATCTCTTCTGGAGCCCCGAAGCATCAGGGGCCGTGGTCGTAGAAGGGGGTGCTGGGGAGGGTTTGGCTTTATCGAAATCATCAAGAGCACCTTCAGAGACAAGAGACATGGTGTGTGTGTTGGCAACAGATGAGGATGCAAGCAAGGCTGGGTGGTTTCTGGGCAAAGCATTAGGAATATGATTTTTCAAATTGCCAACTTTCCTCAATTTTCCTCCTTGAGGCCCCCACCTCCCCAGACCACCCTCAATGAGCCTCCTACTTCCTTCCAGATTACCTAATTTATTGTGAGCAAAGGCAAGAAATCCCTTACAGTGGAACAAGTATCCATCTCAGAGCTGGGAGGAGAGGATTAAAAATTTCTGCAGAGACATCTCCATCTATAGTGTCTCCCTTGCCACACCCTAATGATTCCCTAGAAATCCCATACAAATACCCAACAGGAGTAGAGAACACAGATGTCCTCATCCCTCTGAACTCACTCTGGAGCTCTAAAAGGAATAACTTGGTGAGAAGGCACATGACATCCCACTCAGCTTCCTGTTGGTACTGGTACCAGCACAGACTGAGGGACCACATACCACACTCCATGGTAAGGCATTAAACTATCTTCTCTTATTCTCCAGTTTAGTGCTCTCCCACAACCTCCTAGAGCTCCTTTTGGTCTGATCTTTGCAGATAACCGTATGCTAATTCACAGTCACTTGGCATGCCTCAGCGTTTCTGTTCATTTTTCTGCCTGCCCACATCTCTGTGATTGAGCAAGAGATTACAAATTCACCTCTGCCCTGAAAAGCCTGTGTCCTCACCACCATTCTGCTTGCCAGGCCCAGGGAGAAAGCACTGGCCCCACTCTGGGCAGGAAGTCAACAGGGGAGTGGACAATAATGCTAAGAAAACATCCACCGTCTTTCAACAGGGTGAACTGCTTTCCCCTGAAATCGCCACATCCTCAGTTTCTCAAAATAAGGGAAAGGAGTCCGTTTGAGCTACTAACAAGATGAAAGAACTGTTAAGGGGCCTAACGAGAGAAAGAGAAAAGGACTACGAGGAGAAAAGTGTCTTTCATGTCAAGGAAGACAGGACGAGGCACAGCAGGATGGGCCATGAGCTTGCTAGGAGTTAATGTAAGCAATCAGTGAGTGCGTGGTTCGCTACCCAACAAGAACCAAATGCTGCTGCTGCTGCTGAAGTTGGACTTTAAGAACTTAGTAACCTAAAGAAAGAGGAGTTTGGAGAGGTATCATGAAACGCCGTCCTGCGGAAACATCCACATTCTGGACCACTAGGGGACCCCAGGTGAGTTCCCCAGCTCCAGTCGCGGAGGTGGGGCAGGATGACCCAGAGATTTGTGGGGGGCTCGCGGTCAGACTCTCCGCCCCCATTTAACCTTTGGAGATCCTCTCCCGCCCCGTCCCTAATATCTCAGGTTCACTTAACGCCCGGAATGGGTCCTCACAACTGCCCTCTTCGGGCCTTTCCCACTATGGGCTCTTACTTTCCAGAAGCTCCTCCAATTCCCTGTCTGCTTCTGCCCCGACACCACAGTCTTCCTCAGCGGCCGCCATCTTGCTACCTCCGACTTGCCGTAGGAGGCGGGACCCCTCGGCGCCGCCACGCCCTCCACCCCTTCGTTCCTGCCCTCTTCTGCCTCGGGCAACCAATGGTATTGTTGGCCAGTGCGGAACCGCCATTTTTAAAGGGCCAGGAAGCTTTGAGTTTTTGTTTTGGGTATTTTTCCCCTTTCGCCTGTGAAACATAGAATTAAGGATAGGCCGGGCGCGGTGGCTCAAGCCTGTAATCCCAGCACTTTGGGAGGCCGAGACGGGCGGATCACGAGGTCAGGAGATCGTAGACCATCCTGGCTAACACGGTGAAACCCCGTCTCTACTAAAAAATACAAAAAACTAGCCGGGCGAGGTGGCGGGCGCCTGTAGTCCCAGCTACTCGGGAGGCTGAGGCAGGAGAATGGCGTAAACCCGGGAGGCGGAGCTTGCAGTGAGCTGAGATCCGGCCACTGCACTCCAGCTTGGGCGACAGAGCCAGACTCCGTCTCAAAAAAAAAAAAAAAAAAAAAAAAAAAAAAAGAATTAAGGATAAGATAGTGTTATTTTCTGCCTGGTTTTAGAGGCCCGGACTCCTTTCAACTTCCCAAATTACCTGGCGAAGCTCTTTCATTATTTCTTCCTGAGCTATGAGTAGGCCAGATTGAGCCAAACTGCCTACAAATAACCAGAATCTATACATATATAATTGATACGACAATTATGGTACATAACATACTACTTTCTCTCACTTCTTTTGTCTTTTGAGACAGAGTCTCGCCCTGTCGCCTAGGCTGGAATGCAGTGGCGCTATCTTGGCTCACTGCAGCCTTGGCCTCCTGGGTTCAAGTGATTCTCCTGCCTCAGCCTCCCCTGTAGCTGGGATTACAGGCGTGCACCACCACATCCGGCTAATTTTTGTATTTTTAGTAGAGACGGGGTTTTACCTTGTTGGCCAGTCTGGGTGGCCAGGCTGATCTCGAACTACTGACCTCAGGTGATCCACCCACCTCAGCCTCCCAAAGTTCTGGGATTACAGGCGTGAGCCACTGCGCCCGGCTTCACTTCATTATTTCATTCCAATGTTATCTTTTCTGAAACACTTTCCTTGGCCATTCCCGTTCCTTTTCTTCTGAACACTGAACACTATCTGACATATTATCTACCGTGCTTGTTTATTCTCCGCTCCCCACCCTGCAGAATTTAAACACTATGAAGGCGAAGATTTTCATCTGTTGTCTTCACTGCTGTAAAGCCCAACTCCTAGGCTAGGGTTTAAAACTTAGTAGGCACTCATTGGCCACTCTTTGCTCTCGCAGTCCCTAACAGGCACATCTGTCTGCCCAATCTAGCGGCATCTCTCATTTCCTATTCTCTATTAGAACTGTTTGATTAGCCCGGCGCGGTGGCTCAAGCCTGTAATCCCAGCACTTTGGGAGGCCGAGACGGGTGGATCACGAGGTCAGGAGATCGAGACGATCCTGGCGAACACGGTGAAACCCCGTCTCTACTAAAAAATACAAAAAACTAGCCGGGCGAGGTGGCGGGCGCCTGTAGTCCCAGCTACTCGGGAGGCTGAGCCAGGAGAATGGCGGGAACCTGGGAGGCGGAGCTTGCAGTGAGCTGAGATCCGGCCACTGCACTCCAGCCCGGGCAACAGAGCAAGACTCCGTCTCAAAAAAATAAATAAATAAAAATAAATAAATAAAGAACTGTTTGATTAAAGGACACAGGGCCAGGAACTTAGAACTCAATGTTAGAAAGAGAGCGTCTGGGACCTTGGACTGAGCAGGGCAATTCGAATGTAGTAGTTAGTAATAGACTTGCTTTCCCTGACCAATCTCCTTTTCTCCACACAGAACCCAACCTCCAACTGAGTGAACAAGGGGCATGCTCAGATATAAGTAACTCTAGACGTCCCTTTCCTCCTTTGGAATTGTTCTATTCAGATCTGTAAGAATGTAGCAACTGTTTCACATACAAATCTGTTTTAGCACTTGGAGAGCACCTGTTATTAAGGTCTTGTTCTGGGCACAGCAAGGACAGAGAGATAAATCAGGACCAATCCCTGCTGTAAGGTAGCTAAGTGGAGGTGAGCGGGAGGTATGATGAAATATACACACAGTAAGTATGATACAAGGTAAGAATTTTAAATGAAAAAAAATCCTGTGTTAAGTCACCTCATCACTTTCATTCTTAGCTTCCTGAACGCACATCTGAGTACTGCATCAAGCATTAGATCAAGCACTTACTATGTCTTTCACAGACAGGGCACAGATTTGTAAAATCGTATCTGTGCAAAACCTGTTTCCTTCTGACCACAAGTAGTGTGTTTTGGGAGTTATAAAGCCTAAATCCCAGCCCTAATTCTGCCACTAGATCACTTTCTAAGTCCTTTACAATTCTAAACTTCTGTAATCAAATCCTTTCCTGATAAACTTGTTTCCCCAATACCTGCAACATAATTTATTCCAGGGTTTCTCATTCAAATTGCTTACATGTGGATCTCCAATATGGCTATAGGTATAACAAGCACGTTAAAAAAAAGAAAACTTGTCTATCAACAGGCATCTCTATTGGCTTTATTTTTTGAGACAGAGTTTCACTGTCACCCAGGCTGGAGTGCAGTGGTTTAATTTTGGCTCACTACAGCCTCCACCTCCCGGGTTCAAGTGATTCTCCTGTCTTAACCACCTGAGTAGCTGGGTCTATAGGCTTGCGCCACCATGCCCGGCTAATTTTTGTATTTTTAGTAGAGATAGGGTTTCACCATGTTGGCCAGGCTGGTCTTTAACTCCTGACCTCAAGTGATATGTCCACCTTGGCCTCCCAAAGTACTGGAATTACAGATGTGAGCCGCTACACCTGGTCAATTGGCTTTAAACTAATGTAATACAAGCATGTTAATTAAAAGATAATAGATAATTAAAATGGAGTAAAAAACAAGCATGACTCTTTCTTTGCATTATTGCTTAAACTTGTTTCTGCTTTTGTTTTTACTACTAATACTCCTAACATCTCATCTCAGTATTTACTGACCTACCACTGACTGCTCCTTCTGCCTTTCTAATGTATAGCGAATACTGTTGAATAATAGTTTTTTATAGTACTTTCTTATCACTCTGTCCTTAAGGATTTAATGGCTCTCCAGTTTATCAAACAAATTCTAATTCTTGCCTGGGATTCACAATTATTTCATATACATCAATCTTGTTTCCCCAATTATGTAAGATTCAAGAGGCGGGAATTGTAAAGTTTTTCCATATCCCTCAGTTAGTAATGTTTTTGTGTGCAAAATTAATTTTGTAATTTACTTTGCAAATTATAAATAAAAAAAATTGCCAAAATTTATCACCAACTTGCCTATGTTTATAGGGATAATGTTTGTAACTTGGGAAAATGTCATCAAAGTAGTATGTACTTTTTTTTTTCTTTGAGATGGAGTCTCGCTGTGTCACCCAGGCTGGAGTGCAGTGGCGCGATCTCGGCTCACTGCAACCACCGCCTCCCAGGTTCACGCCATTCTCCTGCCTCAACCTCTCGAGTAGCTGGGACTACAGGGGCTGATACCACGCCTGGCTAATTTTTTGTATTTTTAGTAGAAATGGGGTTTCACCGTGTTAGCCAGAATGGTCGTGATCTCCTGACCTCGTGATCCACCTGCCTTGGCCTCCCAAAATGCTGGGATTACAGGTGTGAGCCACCAAGCCTGGCCTTTTTTTTTTTTTTTTTTTTTGAGACGAAGTCTCATTCTTGTCTCCCAGGCTGGAGTGCAATGACGCAATCTCAGTAGTAGTATGTACATTTTTGAGAAGGCAGCCTTAGTTTAGGGATGCTGTTTAAAAAAGCAACTCTTAAGATAAAGGTAAAAAAATACAACGTGCTGGGCGCAGTGGCTCACGTCTGTAATCCCAGCACTTTGGGAGGCCCAGGCGGGCGGATCACGAGGTCAGGAGATTGAGACCATCCTGGCTAACACGGTGAAACCCCGTCTCTACTAAAAATGCAGAAAATTAGCCGGGCGTGGTGGTGGGCGCCTGTAGTCCCAGCTACTCGGGAGGCTGAGGCAGGAGAATGGCGTGAACCTGGGAGGCGGAACTTGCAGTGAGCCAAGATTGCGCCACTGCACTCCAGCCTGGGCAACAACAAAGCAAGCCTCCGTCTCCAAAAAAAGAAAAATACAACTTATAGTATGAAGAGAAGTAAAAAACAAAGTGAAACTCCCTAATATATTGATACGAGAAAATACCAAAAATGTTAAATGAAAAAACAAAGGTACAAAATTGTTAAATAGTATGGTTTCATTTGTATATAGGGGGATAGAGAATGGCATAGTCATATCTGCTAGTACATATATATAAAATTTCTGGAAGGATATAAGCAAGCTGGTAACAGTGGTTACCTGCTTTGGGGAAGGTGATAGGAACTGGGTGCCTGATGAAAGGATGGAAAGATTTGTCACAGAATAGCTTTTTATATTTACTGATTTTTTTTTTTTCTTCTTCTTTGAGACAGTCTGGCTCTGTGGCCCGGGCTGGAGTGCAGTGGCCGGATCTCAGCTCACTGCAAGCTCCACCTCCCGGGTTTACTGCCATTCTCCTGGTTCAGCCTCCGGAGTAGCTGGGACTACAGGTGCCTGCCACCTCACCTGGCTAGGTTTTTTTTGTATTTTTTAGTAGAGACGGGGTTTCACCGTGTTAGCCAGGATGGTCTCGGCCTCCCAAAGTGCTGGGATTACAGGCTTGAGCCACCACGCCCGGCCATATTTACTGATTTTTTAACTATATGCATTTATTATTTATTGAAAACATGAATTTAAAATGCAAAAAAGTACATATTTTAATCAAAGGCACAGTAACGTCTACCCAATTATTCTTAGCGTATGACAAGCAAAATATTGCATTGTCAATGTAATAATTTTATCATTGTAATATATATAATGTACTATTCTTATATCTGTATATTACATGTAAAATATCTAGAACAGTGACAGGCACATGGCAGTTGCTCAATAAAATATTGCTATCATCAGCAACAGATAAAAGGCTGCAATCAAAAACAGAATAGGGGAGCTACTTGCTTTCTATCATTTTCACAGCAGTTTAGGTCCTCATATATATCCTACGAAAAATATGTGCTTCTTTTTTTCTTTCTGTTTTTTTGAGACAGACTCTCACTCTGTCGCCCAGGCTGGATGGAGTGTGGTGGCACGATCTCGGCTCACTGCAAGCTCCACCTCCTGGGTTCAAGCAATCCTCTGCCTCAGCCTCCGGAGTGGCTGGAATTACAGGCACCCACTGCCATGCTCGGCTAGCTTTTTTTTCCCCCCCAATAGTGGATGTTTATTTTGTAATTAAAAATAATTACTGGAAGGAAGATATGTGCTTTGGTGGGGTACCTGCATGGGTGAACAAGAACATGACAGTGTCCAAGAAATAAATGGCCAAGTCAAGAAGCTCTCGTAGAGATTTATTTAGTGTGAGAAATATGAGAACAATAGTTGTAAAGAACAAATCAATAACCAGCAGTGTGCATTTTGGAAAACCAAGTAACTTTTTTAAAATTTCTGAGTACACAGAGGGTACCTGCCAGGGAATTTAAATGTCTAAAGAAAATGGGAGATGATTAAGAGTTAGTGTGGCCTAGTCACACCAACATGTATTTATTACATCCTGCTCCTTTCTAGTTGACAGGAAAGAAAGCTGCTGTGGGAAGAGAAGGGATAAATACTGAAGGGATTTACTAAATAAATGTCCATCACAGAGTTTTCCTTTTTTTTTCTGAGACAGAGTCTTGCTCTGTCACCCAGGCTGGAGTGAAGTGGTATGTTCTCAGCTGACTGCAACCTCCACCTCCTAGGTTCAAGTGATTCTCATGCCTCAGCCTCCCAAGTAGCTGGGACTATAGGCGCATGCTACCATGCCAGGCTAATTTTTGTATTTTTATTAGAAACAGGGTTCCACCCTGTTGGTCAGGCAGGTCTCAAACTCCTGGCCTCAGATGATCTGCCCACCTCAGCCTCCCAAAGTGCTGGGATTACAGGCATGAGCCACTCCACCCAGCCCAGAGTTTTACTTGTTCCTTAGAATTAAGCTGGAAAGGCAGGGCCAATTATTAGAACAACTATAGTCAAGTTGAGAAGACCTCAAAAAAGTCAAGTTTAGACTGCAGATTTTTCCATAGAAGAGGAAAAGATACTAGGTTTTAGGGTAGAGAAAGCCAAATCCAAAGAGTAGTTGCAGGAGGAAGGTGCTGTTAGAAGGAGGATATAGACACATTCTCTGGGGGGAACATATGGTGACTGACCCATGCACACAAAGGGGGCCTTAGCGAAACTGCAGAGGACTGATCCTTAAACCAATCACATCTTTGCCAATCTCTGTCACCTGTGGAAGAGCAAACAGAGGAATAAGTCAGAGATTTGTAAGGTTGAGAACTCTAGAAAACTTATTCCCTATACCCTCAATGGGCGTAGCAGACAGGTATTTGGGTGTTCGTCACTGACTGGCAAACAGCAGTGGGGAGATGCTCTAGCGTTCTCCAGTGTCACTGCCTCAGGGAGCAGCGGACAAGCACAAGAAGAAAAAAGGACCACCATGTTTCTTTCTTTTTCCCCTTCTCTCAATATCCCAGATACATTTATTGAGGACAGTACTTACTGTGGTGACCCTACAGATTTGACCTTTGAACTCAGGGGAATAGCAGGCCCCACTGAGTGGACACTTTTCCACTGGCTTTCCACGGTAGATGGGCCGATATGATGCAGCACAGATGTCAAAGGGGTTGTGCATGTCATAATTGAGCTGATAGGCATCTGCAGGATTCTTCTCACAGGCAGACAGGATTTTTCGGGTCTAGGGAAAGGAAGAAGCATTTTATTTAAGAGGATAGAAAGCTGCAGACAACACCTCAAAAGGATCCCATCACCATGGTTTGGTAGTAACGTTGATGTGAGATACAACTGCAAAGGTGAAAAGAGGTCCCAGCCTCTGTACTGGATGTATGTGAAGGGTTAACAATCACCATTCCTATTGTATCAAACTTTCCCCTTCTCAATACAAAAGTGGTTCCATAATCTAGACCCACATTCCTACACCAACTCTGGAGATTATCAGGGTCAGGTCCTAGAAAGGGTTAAAACAGACTTCCATCACCCAAAAAGAATGCATCTGGAGGACACAAGTAATGACATGTGTATGTGAAGCTCTGTGGTGGTTGTGATGGGATATCTGGAGCTTAAGGACAGGACTGGGGTTACTTTCAGGTGCAGTGGAGTTGCACAGCACACTTAAGACAATTGTCATGTCTCAGTAAACTATTAGTTTTCCAGGAACAAAGGAAGCACCAAGTCAGGAAGTAAACAGAGGGTAGCATTCTGTTGGCTCTTTTTGTTGAATGTTGTTATTTACTGCTTTGTTTCAGTGGCAAGGACCTTGGTCTGTTCCCTCCATGTAATAGTTGATCTGGCTTCCCTATTGTCACTGAAGGAGCTCCATCTACCTGCTGTGCCACCTCAGGCTTGGGCCCGAGTTCTAGTAGGCGCCGAGCAAAGGTGGCAGCTGTCTTGAAGTTCTTGAGCTTGAAGAAGAGATTGAGGGCTGTACGCAGCACCAGGATCATGTGCACAGGCTGCAGGTTTGAGTGGGTGAAATAGGCTGCCATCTGGTGGACAGAAAGAGGAACACATGCCAGGTTGATGCTACACTTGGTAGAGGTCATTTCTAAACTGCTACACATGCATAGAAAACACAACACAATACAACACAACAGGATGGGTTATAAAGCAGAGAGGTCTTCTGCCTCCCAGGTATGGAGGACTGGTGAGATGAGGAAGTAGGGTGAAGAAATGTATCCTCCCCTCATAGAAATGAAGGGCCTAAATTTCTCTTCGTCCCCACTCAGATCTGGGTTTGAAATTAAAAGAATTCAAACCTAGTGAAGGGTGAAGGGAAGGACATCTCTGTTGTACTCAGGGTCCTATAGATCTTACCTCACATATGCGCTTCTGCTGTTCTAGAGTCTCTTTGGGCAGCTTCTTCCTTTCTATCTCCATGGACAAACCCACAATGTACTCACGGCAAATGGTGATGAGCTGCTGGGCCTGTAGAGGGGGCAGAAGGTCAAGATACAGAGACAAGAATGTGGGAGTGCCCAGAACTGGGACAGTGGCTAGACCCTCTTACCTCTGCAATCTCTTGTTTATTGTCCACAACAAGAAGTGGCACACTGAGAAGGATGGAACGGAATTTTTCCACAGCTTCCTCAAATTTGCCAACTGTGGTGAGCTGGTAACACAGCTGCAACCGTTGGATGAGGTCATTAAGTTTCAGGCCCACAGCTGGTACACCATTCTTCAGCCCTGCATCCTTCCTGGAAAGGGAAAAGTAGGAAGAAGACAAGATAGTCAGTAGCCAACTAGGATCCAATTTCCTTTTCTGGCAAACATCCTCATAGCTACCCTCCTGTCTCCTGTCAAAGTAGCTGGGGAAGAGGATGACAGCAGATGTAAACCAAACCCCATAGAGTAATAAGCCAAAGATCTTTTTTTCTACTGGAAAACCCTAGCTCTGAAAGAATTCTGACTGTGTCACTGAGGCTACCATCTGAAATATCGACCATAACTTGGAACAGATGAAAGCAAAGAGCGAAGGGCCTTACCAGTTGCGATTAGGATATCCATACATGGAGGGTAGGCAGGGCAGAGCCTGATAGGTTGTGCGGCCTCGGGCATATGTCTGTAGGAACAGTTGCTTGTAGGGGCCAAACTGGATTACCCCTACTTGGTCATGAAGGAGCTGGAACAGAAGGAAAGAAACAAGGATTTTGGCCCTGCTGCATAAAAAGCTACTTTTCCTTGGGCAAGGTAATTAACTTCTCTGTTCACGTTTCTTCATCAGTAAAATACATTTAATTGTAAGACCTACCTCATTTAATAATACCTATTAAAGTGTTTAGGATAGTGCCTGGCACACAGTGAACATTAAATAAACGTTAGCGGTTATTGTAGTGTTATCATTATTGTTGTTATTATAACAATACTGGCTTAGTGTTCAAAACAGACCCCTGCTTGGGAAGGGGTACTTATCTCACTGATGTGAGCCAGAAAGCAAGCTATAAATGGGTGGAAGATGACTGAAGGATCTGCCCTAGAAGATTACTAGGCCAAGTGGAAGGCAGATAACAAGAAGTCAAGTGTACTTAACAAAGAGTTTTCATGAAAAATATACACCTTTGCCCTTGTGGGTAGGATAATTTCACTTAATTAAAATGAGTCAACCATCTCCCTGGGACCCTGGGCTAGGCACACTCAAGAGGAAAAGCCAAGGTTACTTACCCGCATGGCTGTTTCAAAAGAGCCTGCCAGGATGTGATCAACTGGAAGCTGAGAGTTATTACACCAGATCTAACAAGAAACAAGAAAACCCAAACCAAGTGAAACTTTGTTCTTCTCTACTCTCCAACACCTGTTATACACTAATCGAGTATTAGCCACTCATCCTTGCTGGTTTCTTCCGCTTACCTGAGTTGGACTTGTTCCCTTGGTTGGGGGCACAAAGAAACCATCTTCAGCCCCACCAGCTGCCCCAGGGGATATATCCTAGGAGAAAATCAAAAACTGGGTATTGAATAATTTTTTTTTTTTTTGAGACAGGGTCACACTCTGTCACCTAGACTGGAGTACAGAGGCATGATCTCAGCACACTGCAACCTCTGCCTCCCATGTGCAAGCAATCCTCCAACCTCAGCCTCCCGAGTAGCTGGAACCACAGGCACAAGTCACCACACCTGGCTAATTTTTGTATTTTTTTTGTAGAGATGGGGTTTTGCCATGTTGCCCAGGCTGTTCTCCAACTCCTGAGTTCAAGCGATCTGCCTGGCTCAGCCTCTCAAAGTGCTAGGATTACAGGCATGAGCCACAATGCCCAGCCAAATTGAGTAATTTTTTAAGCCATTCAAGCACTTTGTTCTGTTGAATCTAGAACACAACCATTTACATTGTTCCCTGCCTCCAATGAGGACGAGGGGTGATAGTTGTGGGAGAAGACTGACAAAAGAGGAGCCACCTCACCAGTGACAAAATGACTTATCAAAAACTCCAGTTGCTGCCTTCTCATAAGCTGTTGCTGGAAGAACGCTGATTACCTCATACTTCTTTCTTTCAATGGGAGTTAAGCATCAGATTAGAGATAAGTCCTACATCCTCTCCTCTTTGAGCATATCAGGACAGATGGAAGTGATAAGGCCACTAACTTTGACTCTCTCATGCTTCCTGCTTCTTTTACTTTTAAAAATAGAGACAGGGTCTTGATATGTTGCCCAGGCTGGTCTTGAACTCCTGGGCTCAAACAATTGTCCTGCCTTAGCCTCCCAAAGTGCTGGGATTACAGGCATGAGCCACCGTGCCCAGCCATCTTCCTCCTTTCAAATGGGAGATAAGCATCAGATTAGAAGGAGGGTCTAGTCCCCTTCCCTTCTGGAGACCTTAGGATAGTGGTGGGGGACAGTAAGGCCTCTAGCTTCCACAGGGAGATATGGAGAGAACCTTCTAAGGGTACAAATTCCACATACCAGCTCAGGAGGGAGCTCCAGATCTTCTTCTACATCCCAGCCACCTCCTTCTTCCTGTCCCTTGCCAAGAGCATCATCCCCCAAACCTTCTGTAGCCTCCACAAACCCATCTGTAAGGAAAATTCAAGCTCAAAACAGATTTGGGCAGTGGCATAATCTTAGCCAAAGAAAGTAAAATCAATCCTAGTTGGTTTCATGGCCTGGAAGTCTGCAGATCTACCCACAACCCAGTCCCAATCCAAGGTGTCCATCGCCCCAGAACAGTCCTTTTTTTTTTTTTTTTTTGAGACAGAGTCTCGCTCTGTCGCCCAGGCTGGAGTGCAGTGGCCAGATCTCAGCTCACTGCAAGCTCCGCCTCCCGGGTTTACGCCATTCTCCTGCCTCAGCCTCCCGAGTAGCTGGGACTACAGGCTCCCACCACCTCGCCTGGCTAGTTTTTTGTATTTTTTTTTTTTTTTTTGGGCGGAGTCTTGCTCTGTCGCCCAGACTGGAGTGCAGTGGCCGGATCTCAGCTCACTGAAAGCTCCGCCTCCCGGGTTTATGCCATTCTCCTGCCTCAGCATCCTGAGTAGCTGAGACTACAGGCGCCCGCCACCTCGCCCAGCTAGTTTTTTTTTGTATTTTTAGTAGAGACGGGGTTTCACCGTGTTAGCCAGGATGGTCTCGATCTCCTGACCTCGTGATCCGCCCGTCTCGGCCTCCCAAAGTGCTGGGATTACAGGCTTGAGCCACCGTGCCCGGCCCCAGAACAGTCTTAAAACAGCACTTTTACCTTCATCCAATTGTAGTTCTGCATCCTCTCCCCAGCCCTCTGTACCAACAGTGTCAATGTCAATGTCAGCAGCCAGTGCTCCTCCCTTCCCTACAGAGGGAAGGAATAGAACAGAACTGGTTATAGTCCAGCAAGTCTGAGATATGGCCTTTTCTGCAGGCAGGTTAAATCCTTTCAAAAACAGGTGCCAAGCTTCTGCCTACTTATTATTTTTGTGTATTATTTATTTTTGTGGTATATATGTTATGCTGACTTGCAGTAGGTTTCACAGAGGGAGGGAATAGAAGACAGATGGAAGGAACTGACCTTCCTGCTACCAAAAACTGGCTCTTAAATAATTTGTACTTACCAGCCTTTGGCTACCACTCTTGAATTTCTTCCTGAGAGCTTTGCTAAGCTACCACCACTACAATATGTACAAGGCATCAGGCATAGGGTAGACAGAGGAGGTGGAGGAAAGACCGGGGTTCGGCACAAAATGCTTAAGAGTCTGTTTAGGCTCTTACTCACGTGAAATAAACTAGGAGACCAAGAAAACAGGAGGAGGTTAAGGGTGGAAGTGGTGGAGGGTGGTAGCACACATCTGCCTATACCCACATACCGGAATTACAGGTAGTTGAATTAGTACCTTTAAAATTGTGTCATGAATGATAAAATACTGAACAAAGAACATAACTACATATATAGTAAAACTTAAGAAAATATACCAAAATATTAACTGAAGTTATTGATGGTAGCAGAGGGATCCCTTGTTTTTCTCCCTATTTTCCAAATTTTCTTTAATGACCTGAAAATGCTATTTTAAGTTTTTATGACCACACCATAAATGACTGGCATTTCAATACTCCATTAGGCTTCATGCAGAAAAAAAGGACAGATTAAACTAAATGCTAATGGTATTCTCTAGGACAGTTCTTCACAAAACAAACAACAAAAGTGGTATGGGAGAAGTAGGTACTTACCTTTGCTGGCAATGGTGCCTTCAAAAAATCCTTTGGATACAGTCAATAAAGGCCAATTGGTATCCAATGGCATGATAGGTGCAGGTGGCTGGAGCAGCTTGGCATTAGGGTCAATGTCTGGGATCTGAATAGTAGAAGAAAAGAGGCTAAAAACAAACAGCACTTGGAAGTCACGTAAGGAAAGTTATGGAGCCTCCTTTGATGTCATTTGTTTCTCTACCTCTCCTGATAACCAGGTGGGAGAGTGATATTCATAATTTTAAACTGTTCTAAGATCTTAGAGTTAATCCTGTAATAAGAGACAATCATGTAAATAAAGACTCACTGTCTCCTTCTCTGGGTCAAATGTCTCCTTTAGGCTCTCAGCTTCTTCATCTAAGCCATGGGTAGCAGCTGTGAGATAGGCTAGGGACTCTGTAGAGAAAACAGACTTTGTGGTATAGGTACATTTCCAAATGCATATTGCTGGGGTAAGCAGCCTCTGAGATGGTCCCCCCAGTAATCACTGACTCCGGTATTCAAGTTGTTGCATAATACCCACCTCTTAAGTGTGGGCTGGATTTATTAACTAGCTTCTAATAGATAGAACATGGCAGATGTGATGGGATGCTACTTCCTAGATCTGGTTACAAAGATTGTGGCGTCTATCTTGGGGTGCCCTCTTTTGCTCACTTGCTGTAAGGGAAACTAGCTACCACGTTACAAACTTCTTTGGAGAGGGCAACATGAAAAGAAACTGACGTTTCTTAGACAACAGGGAGCAAGGACATGGGGGCTGTCAATGGCCATTGAGTGCAGAAGTAGATTCTCTCCCCGGTGAATCTTCAGATATCTGCAGTCCTGGCCAACACTTTGACCGTAGCCTCACGAGAAACCCTGCTAAGCCATGCTACAAATTGTGAAATAATAAATGTTTGTTGTTTTAAACTACTAAATTGGGGGGGGGTAATTTGTTACACAGCAACAGAGAACTAATATAGCTGCTTATCTTTGAGACCTATCCATCAGTTCTGAGAACCTTGGATATCCCTGACTCGTCTCTGTTACATCTCAAATCTAGTTACTGCAACAAATCATGTTGTTTCTACCTTTAAAATATATCCTGAATCTCACCCCTCCACTAAGAGCACCTTGGTCCAAACCTCATCTTTCAACTTGTTTGTTCCCTAATATATCTCAAATGCTAATACAATGCTTGGTATATAGTGGGTTCTCAAAAATATCCCTTGACTATATACATGAATAAATGAGTGAAACCTCCAAACTGAAAATAAAGAATAAAATTCTAATGGCATCCAACCATGTGCATTTACTAGGGTGTCTGCTCTAGGCCTTTTAAAATCTCCTATCTTCCCCATGAATAACTATTTTCCTAAGGGTGTTTGGCTGGACTGAATATTCTGGCTGCACCTTGCTTTGGCTTTGAAGAAAATCTTCTAAGCACAGGAGGAGCATGTTGTCTCTCCTAAAAAAATGCACAATAAAGAGAAATCGCTCACCACTGTACACAAATTAACTCAACAAGAACAGAAAAATACTTCCTCAGACCCTGAAAAAGCTGGCAAGTCCCAGATACTTACTCTGCCCACAGTTCTTTAGGATCCGCACACGCTCTGACACATCACCCAGGTATAGGGCATTCTGATAGTGGCCACTCATGTCCTTTCTGATCTCAGCTGCACCAAGTTAAGTAAGAGACACCAAGTTAGGTCTTTTCTCTTAAGTTCCCTTTCTCCTTTATTCACCTTCCTCCTTCCCCCAAGAACCCCTCTTCCCATCCTTAGTTCGAGGGCCTCACCAATCTTCATCATCTTGCGAAGTTTTTCTAAGTTGCCAGTGATAAGATACAGGAAGGAAAGTTTGTCAAAGTTTTTGGTACGCTGATAGCACATTTCCACAATCTGGTGGTTCCCCTGCAGCAGGGCCACTTCTCCCAGCTTTTCCCAGCAGTTCTTGTCATCCAGTGCTTTGGCTGCTTCCAGAGCAATCTAAAGAATCCCCAGGGTCGTGTTAACAGGTTGAAGGACAATGTGACTCAAAACCAGGGACTCTGCAAAGCATCTGCCTCTGTATACATTTCCCAAAGAATTTCTTATACTTTCAATTACTCCTAGCTTTTAGTCTAATTCCATTGAAAATTGGCCAGGCGCGGTGGCTCGTGTCTGTAATCCCAGCACTTTGGGAGGCCACGGCAGGCGGATCACGAGGTCAAGAGCTCCAGACCATCCTGGCCAACACAGTGAAACCTTGTCTCTACTAAAAATACAAAAAATTTGGCTGGGCATCATGGTGCGCGCCTGTAGTCCCAGCTACTCAGGAGGCTGAGGCAGGAGAATCGCTTGGACCCAGGAGATGGAGGTTGCAGTGAGCCAAGATCGCGCCATTGCACTCCAGCCTGGGCAATAAGAGCGAGACTCCTGTCTCAAAAAAAAGAAAAGAAAAAAAAAAAACCCCAGTGAACACATAGAACCCCTTTAGATACAGGGATAGAAATAATCACATCGCATTTATCCTCCTCCTCAGAAATTTACTTTTACAACAAAACCACCCAGCAGTTGCTGATTCCACAGAGCCGGTTCTTGCTTAGCTACCTTACTTCCTAACTGCCAGGTATGAAGATCCACAGGGGCTTTAGCAAAGACAGAAGAAATAATACTAGGAAGAAGTTCAGAACTGGAAAACGTTTTCCTAAGCCCTTTTCACCTTAGAAAGCAATGCCTATACATTCTAGGCCTCAGTGCTTAATAGGTACTCTTTCATCTAAGTAGCAAGTAGCTAGTCAGCAAGATTAAGTGTCAGGGAAATAAGATTTTCAAATTCCATACCATCTTGCTTTTATCCTAGAAGTTACTATAATTGAGGTTGACAAAAATAGAAATCCTGTGGGAGAAGCAGAGGCAGGTAAAAGTAGAGATGGGCAAAGAGCAACAGGAAGATGGTTCAATGTAACAACTAAAAAAATCCCAAATTTCATTATTCTGGCTAAAGAAGCAAGCCCAGAATAATGCCCTCCCAATGCCACTCTAACCCTCTCACCTCTATGGCTGATGACCATATTCCTCTCACCTCAATGTTTCCACACTCCAGTGCCAGACTAAAGCGAGTTTTCTCATCCTTGACAAAATGAAGTGCCACTTCAGGATAGCCCTTCTTCTGGAGATAAGCAATAATAGACTGGCCTACTAGTTTGGCATTCCTCACCATGTGCAGTACCTAGACATTTGGGGTAGGGTTGGGCAAGAAGTAGACATCACTCACAGGAAAGAAAAAAAAAGGGTGCTGCCTCTCTTAATACTCTAGTTTGCACCCTCACTTCCTACCTCATCATATTTTCTGTTGATCAGGGCCAGCTTGAATTTGAACTCAGTGGGATCAATGGTGAGTACCCGGGGACGACACTCCCTGTCTAGGCAGTATACATTGTTGCCCTTCACCCGTGTGACATAGATGGGTAAATCCAGAGTTCGAATGATCCCATGGTCCCTAAGAACAGAGGGTAGATGGCACAACTTTCAGTAAGTGAGAGGGAAAATCCATCCTGTGAAGAAATGGAACAAACCTAGGAAACGGTCTTTTGTCAAGTTCCATTTGAACAATGATATAGATGGGAAGTGATTCAAAAAAGAGCAGAACTAAATGCCAAATTTATCGTATTCTTTCTATGATGGGGTACATGGCATGATTTTTCTTTACATACTATTATCCTAGAAAATGAGTAACAGACATGGCTATAGGAATCAGACCTAACAGTTAAATCTTAAGTTCTTATATATTATCAGTAGTTGATTATGGACAGCTAACTCCTTTATAAGCTATAATTGAAAGTAGAAGAGAGGTATATGTGAAGAGTTCTGACAAAGAAATAATAAAAAACAGAAAGTATATATATATTTTTGAGATGGAGTCTTGCTCTGTCGCCCAGGCTGGAGTGCAGCGGCACGATCTCGGCTCACTGCAAGCTCTGCCTCCTGTCACGCCATTCTCCTGCCTCAGCCTCCCAAGTAGCTGGGACTCCAGGTGCCCGCCACCACGCCGGGCTAATTTTTTGTATTTTTAGTAGAGACGGGGTTTCACCGTTTAGCCAGGATGGTCTCGATCTCCTGACCTGGTGATCCACCTGCCTCAGCCTCCCAAAGTGCTGGGATTACAGGTGTGAGCCACAGTGCCGAGTCTAATAGAAAGTATTTTGAACTAAATAATAATAAATAGATTGCAAATTGAAGTTTGTCAATATAGCTAATGCAACACTTGACAAACAATGTATAGACTGTATTAAAAGAAATACTAAAAATTATTGGGTTCTACATGCATATATCAGGAGAAACTAAAAATTAACAAGCACTCATCTCAAAAATGTTACTGTTCTTTTTAAACCAAAGAAAGTACTTAGAAGAAAATAATAAAGCCGATAGTAGAAATTAAATAGAAAACAAAAATACAATAGAGAAGTTCAATAAAGGCAAAACTTGAATAAAATTGATAAGCCTCTCATGAGGGCAATTCAGAGAAAAGAAAATAGTATGAATGAAAAAGGGGATATCACTACAGATCTTCCAGAATAAAGATGTAACTTTTTAAGAGAATCACACTGGCCAGGCACAGTGGCTCACATCTGTAATCCCAGCACTTTGGGAGGCTGAGGCGGGTATATCACATGAGGCCAGGAGTTCAAGACCAGCCTGGCCAACATGGTGAAACCCCGTCTCTACTAAACATACAAAAATTAGCCAGGCGTGGTGGTGCATGTTAATCCCAGTTACTCAGGAGGCTGAGTCAGAAGAATCACTTGAACTCAGGAGACGGAGGTTGAAGTGAGTCGAGGTTGCACCACTGCACTCCAGCCTGGGTAACAAAGTAAGACTCCAACTCAAAATAAATAAATAAATAGATAGATAGATAGATAGATAGAGAGATAGATCGAAGGATCAAACTCCTAAAAAATAACATTTGCCAAAGCTGACTCAAAAATAAATAGAAAACACCTATAGTCCTGTAATAGCTAAATAAACTGAATCAAATTTTTAAAGTTCTCCCATAGAGAAAGTCCTATGTCCATATGACTTCAAGGGCAAATTCTAACCAATATTCAGGACGAATTAATTCCAATCTTATGCAAACTCATTGAGGGAACAGAAAAAGATACATTATTTGCTTACTTTATGAAATTCACACAACCTTGATACTAAACCTAACAAGGACAGAAAGAAAAGGGAAAATTACAGGTGATCTCACTTATAAATATGTGAAAACATCAGCAAAATATTAGCCACCTAAAGCTAGCAATATTTGAAAAGGGTAAAAATATCAAGACCAAGTTAGGTTTATATCAGGAATATAATGTTGATTTAACATAAAAAAATCAGCTGGGCACAGTGGCTCATGCCTGTAATCCTGGCACTTTGGGAGGCTGAGGCGGGCGGATCACCTGAGGTCAGGAGTTCAAGACCAACCTGACCAACATGGCGAAACCTCGTCTCTATTAAAAATTCAAAATTACCCAAGCGTAATTGCTCACGCCTATAATCCCAGCTACCTGGGAGACTGACACACAAGAATTGCTTGAACCCGGGATGTGGAGGTTGCAGTGAGCTGAGATCATGCCACTGCACTCTAGCCTGGAGTGAGACTCTGTCTCAAAAAAAAATAAATAAATAAAAAATAAAAAAAAAATCAATTTAATTCACTACATTAATCAATGAAAGGAGAAAAATTGTATGACTACCTCAATGCAGACTGAGCATCCCAAACAGGAAATCTGAAATGCTCCAAAATCCAAAACTGAGCACTGAAATGACACTCAAAGGAAATGTTCATTGGAGCAGTTTGGACTTCAGATTTTTGGATGTGGAATAATGTTCAATCAGTAACGCAAATACTCCAAAATCAGAAAAAAATCGGAAATATAAAATACTTCTGGTTTCAAGCATGTCAGGTAAGAGATACTCAACCTGTATATGCAGAAAAGTTATCTAATAAAATTTAACATTTGGACCAGGCATGGTGGCTCATGCCTGTAATCTCAGCACTCTGGGAGGCCATGGCAGGCCAACTGCTTGAGCCTAGGAGTTCAAGACCAGACTGAGCAACACGGTGAAACCCCATCACTACAAAAAATAGAAAAATGAGCTGGGCATGGTGGCATATGCCTGTAGTCCCAGCTATTTGGGAGGCTGAGCTGGGAGGATAACTTGAGCCCAGGAGGCAGAGGTTGCAGTGAGCCAAGATTATGCCACTACACAATGGGAAATGGAGTGAGACTCTCTGCCAAAAATAAATAGTTAACTTACATTAAATTAATAAATATATATAAATAAATAAATTCAACATTCATTCAAGGTAAAAAAAAAAAAACTCTTAGCAAAAAGAAATAGCAAAAAGGGATATACATTTCAAAAAATCTACTGTAAGCTCACATAATTCTAACACACTGAAAGTTCACCCTTTAAGTTAGGAATAAGACAAGAATGTTTGCTGTCATTATGTTAACTCAACATTGCTGGAGATCCTAGTCAGTGCAGTAAGACAAGAAAAATATAGTAATATATAAGTACTTGAAAGAGAAACTAAATTGTCATTACCCACAGATACTATGATTATTTGTAAAGGAAATATAAACCCTAGAATTGATAAGAGTCTAGCAAGATTCCTTAAAATAAAATCAATTTTAAATTGATTTTGTTTTATTTAAATTGCATTAACTGTATTTCTAAATATCAACAAAATTAGAAAATTAAAATTTAAAACAGATATCCATTTACAAACAGAATTTTAAAACCGTCAAGTGTCTAATAAATCTAACCAAAGAGATGCAAGATCTCTATAGAGAAAACTATAAAACTTTATTGAAGGATGTTTCAGAAGACCTAAATGAATGAAGAGCTGCTATACCAAGTTTACAGATTAGGAAATTGAACACTGTAAGGACTGTAAAGATGATGGTTATCCCCCAAATGATACAGAGATTCCATGCAATTCCAAACGAAATGACAAATGTTTTTGTGTGGAATTTCACAAGTTGCTTTTTTTTTTTTGAAACGGAGTCTTGTTCTGTCACCCAGGCTGGAGTGCAGTGGTGCGATCTCAGCTCACTGCAACCTCAGCCTCCCAGGTTCACGCCATTCTCCTGCCTCAGCCTCCCGAGTAGCTAGGACTACAGGTGCCTGCTACCACGCCCAGCTAATTTTCTGTATTTTTAGTAGAGATGGGGTTTCACCGTGTTAGCCAGGATGGTCTCGATCTCCTCACCTCATGATCCGCCCACCTCGGCCTCCCAAAGTGCTGGGAGTACAGGCTTGAGCCACGGTGCCCGGCCAAGAATTTCACAAGTTAACTTTAAAAACTTATGTGAAGGGCCAAGCCTGGTGGCTGATGCCTGTAATCCCAGCACTTTGGTAAGCCAATGTGGGAGGATGGCTTGAGGTCAGGAGTTTGAGACCAGCCTGGCCAATATGGTGAAACCCCATGTCTACTCAAAATACAAATATTAGCTGGGTGTGGTGGCATGCGCATGCATATAAGGCAGGAGAATCTGGGGAGGCAGGAGAATCACTTGAACCTGGGAGGCAGAGGTTGCAGTGAGCCAAGATTATGCCACTGTACTCCAGCCTGGGCAACAGAGTGAGACTCCATCTCAAAACAACAACGACAACGACAACAAAACTTAAGTGAAAAGGCATAATTTACTTGAAAATACCCTAAAAACTTAAAAAAAATAAACAAAATAGCATCAGAGTAAGTGTTGTACCAGATGTGAAGATTTATCATAAAGCTACATTATTTAAGACAGTGTGGAATTAGAGCAGAGATAGACCACAGATACTTGCATTTTTGAAAACATGATTTATGTATGACAAAGATGAGACTGCAGAACAATGGAGAAAGAATGGTCTTTTCAATAATGCTGCTGAGGAATTGAGTGTCCTTATGGAAAAAGTGGGATTAAGCTTTCTATACCTCACAGCATACATAACAATCAATGTCAGGTAGATTATAGACCTAGATATAAAAAGCACAGTTACAATGTTTTTACAAAAGAATACAGAAGAATAGCTTTATGATTTGGGAGTCAATAAAGATCTTTAAAATAGGATGAAACCTAATAGCCATAAAAAATAAAGATTCATAAACTTAACTACATTTTAAGACTGTCTGTTCATTAAAGGATACCATAAGGAAAATCAGAAGACATGCTACAAAAGAGGAGATACTGATAATGCAACATGTAGCCCTGACAAAGGACAGACATCCAAAAAAAGAAAGATAATGTAAGACAGATTAAAGATTTGAACAGAATTCATATGAGGAAATCCTACTGGATGGCCAGATGAAAAGGTGCTCAATCTCAGAGAACAGCAAAACAAAATTACAAGGAGATACCATTACACATCCATCAGATGGACAAAAATAAGTCTCACCAAATCAAGTGTTGGTCAAGAAGGCAAGAAAAGAAAATTTTTCTTTCTTTTTTTTTTGAGACCGAGTTTTGCTCTTGTTGCCCAGGCTGGAGTGCAAGGGCACGATCATGGCTCACTGCAACCTTTGACTCCTGGGTTCAAGTGATTCTCCTGCCTCAGCATCTGGAGTAGCTGGGATTACAGGCACCCACCACCACGCCCAGCTAATTTTTTTGTATTTTTAGTAGAGACAGGGTTTCTCCATGTTGGTCGGGCTGGTCTTGAACTCCTGACCTCTGGTGATCCGCCCACCTCGGCCTCCCAAAGTGCTGGGACACAGGAGTGAGCCACCGCACCCGGCCCAAAAGGAAATTTTTATACCAAGCTGGGGGGGGGCATGCAAATTGGTACAACCACTTTGAAAAGCAGTTTCACAGCTGGGCACAGTGGCTCACAGCTGGGTGCAGTGGCTCACACCTGTAATCCCAGCACTTTGGGAGGCCAAGGCAGGCAGATCACAAGGTCAAGAGTTCAAGACCAGCCTGGTCAACGTGGGGAAACCCCCGTCGCTACTAAAAATACAAAAATTAGCTGGGTGTGGTGGTGCGTGCCTGTAATCCCAGCTACTTGGGAGGCTGAGGTAGGAGAATCACTTGAACCTAGGAGGCGGAGGTTGCAGTGAGCCGAGATCACGCTACTGCACTCCAGCTTGGGCGAGATTCCATTTCAGAAAAAAACAGAAAAGCAGTTTCACATTGCCTAATAAATGTGAAGATATGCATACTCTATGGCCTAGCAATTCTATTCCGAGGATACACTCTAGAGAAATGTATGTACATGTACACCAGAAAACAGGTAAAAGAATGTTAAGCATTGTTCACACAAGCCAAAAACTAGAATTCACTCAGATATTCCTTAAAAGAGTAGAACTGACGAACTGTGGTATAATCATATAATTATACAAAAATGAAAATAAATACATTGGAGCTACAAGATGGATGAATCTTACAAAATATTGAGCAAAATATGAAATTAATATATTCAGTATGGTTTCATTTATATGAAGGCAAAACCAGGCAAAACTAAATCATATCAAGAAACACAGGACAGTAAAATTACAAAGAAAAGCAAGGAAGAAATTACTTACTGTAAAAACTAGAATGTTATTTTTGGTGGAAACAGGGTAGGTTGTGACCACATGGCAAAGGGCTTCTGGGGTGCCAGCACTGTTCTGTTTTTTGACTTGGGGGGTAGTTAGGTTGATGTTCACTACATAACTTGTTATTCTATATATTTTTTTATGTAATTGTCTACATTTGTTTTAGAGTTCTCAATTTTTAAAAAGTTGAAAAAAGAATGTTCTAATGCCCTTTGCACATATATACCAGTTAAAGACTTTTCCACGAAGGAAGTTCATGGAGGACTTCAGTTACATCTCAAGACAGGACAGTGATTTCAGGAAGCTGCCTTCTCTCATTCTGTATCCCAGATAATTAACTTACCCAGTGGTGACAGCATATTTGATGTGGTTGCTTGTGGTATAGATAAATACCCCACTCTCATCCCAGGCCCCACTCTTGACACGAATGTTCTCATGAATGTTACATAAAGCATCCAGTTTGCGGTTACAGATCACAATGGCTGTAAGAGGCAAAGGGCATGAGTGTTCTGTTGGATAGGGTAAGTGCCGTAGACTGGCAGGAATGGGGGTGGGAGGGACTGGTCTCTAAATCAGGGTGGATATAATGAAGACTCACCGTGTTTGGCTAGTAGTGCCACATGTGACATGTCTGCTGACCAGATAACATATTTCACTTTAGAAATCTTCACAGATGCCAGAGTCCTGAGACAGACAGAGATGTGCAAACATGAATGGATCTATTTCCCTTGTCTCAGGCTATGATCTACATCAATTGCACCCTCTAATTAATGTAAACTCCAATTTCTTAATGCAATACTAATTATACAAAATAATGTAATTTCTACATAGTAGCTCAGTGACTTAAACATTTTGGCTCACACTGTTCACTTTCCCCCTCCTCAACCCCCTCTCCCTCATTTCCTTGTATTATTAGGGAATCTGTGTATGTCTATTTTCACCACTGGACTGTAATCTCCTTTAAATATAGGAACTATGTTATTAATCTCTGTGTCTCTCTCGTTCTAAGCCCTGAGAACACGCTTTGTTCAGGTAAGTACTGTAAAAACAGATAAATAACCAAGACTCTCGCTGTAATGCTAGTGTGGACGTGCAGGATGGAGAGTGATCACAGAAAGGAAAAGTTACTACAAAGAGTCTTGGAGCACAAGAAGTGGCCAAGCAACAAGACAAACTCACTTGGGGAAAAAGGTTCCCACTAAAGATGTCCACTCTCCCCAACTACATGGCTGTCTGCTTAGGGGCACCTGATATATTACCGCTTCTGCTGTACGTCAAAGAGTGTGATAGAGTCCGCATCTCGAAGCAGGAGATTGCCTGTGCCAGCATAGAAGATCTCATCACAGTTGGGCACCTGTACCTTTTTGGTGATCTCATTCTTCAGATTCTTGATCAGAAGCTGCAATAAGTATTAAAGATGGGGTTAAGAGAAGAAGTGTGTATAGATGATGATGGCAACTGATGATGTCTCTCAGCAATTGTTCCTCAGCGTCAATTAACAAGTATTTTTTGTCCTGTCCATGTCAATGACCACTGCAGACAGACCACGCCAACCAAGATCTTCTCTAAGGGCCTTAATACATATTTTTTCTCCTCCAACTAAAATATCCTGAGAAGTCCCAACTAAAGTCTGAATTCCTCAACGAACAACAGAGAGAAAACAGTGTTTCTGGGGCTTAAATTTTGTTAAATATTTTCTTCAGAGTGCTTTATCTTGTGCTGGACCTATTACATTTCAAGTAACAATGGAGACAGCAGAACAAGAAGGGAAATTTCCTCATCCAGCCCATTCACTTCAGATTTGATGCATTTTGGGCTCCTGTAGTCGACAGTGACTTTAGCTTGGTTCTTAAACCCAGAGCCACAGCAATCAACCCAATCAAATCAGTTTTAATGCCTTTCCCCCAAGAGGGTTTAGTGTAGGGCTAGAGACAGAGGTATAGCCAATACATGAGAATCACAGCTGCTCGGGGTGAAGAATAGAAAAAACAATGGTCTTTATTTTGCAATACACAGGCCGCTGCCACCACACTCCCCAAATTAGTTTCCGCTTTTAGTCTTAACTCACCGAATGCATCCGATCTAGGACAGCAAACCGATTTCGAGCGACCCAAACGGCTGTCAGGCCTGAGGATCGTTTCCCTTCAGGCGCTGAGAAGAACAAAACCAAAGGGTGGGAGCATGTGGTGAGTCACTGGCAGGTGATATAGTCGGGTGCCATGGAGCTGCCAGTCTTGCTGGATGCCATCTTGGCTTTGCCAGTTGAGCTGCTTCCTAATTCAGCCATAACCTGGGGCTATCATTTGAGTGACTTTTCCCCACCAGTCCCCTCCAAACACCAACCACCACCCCTGCCAAGACTCTTTTCTCTAGGCCAAGTAGTTGCATTTCAGCCAACATCATGTACTGGCAGAAGGGCCGCCCATCTTGGGAGACAGCACACTCCATCAAGCTAACGAGCAGGGCCTCCCTGGCCAAGCTGCAGCAAAGCAAGCCTGTGTCATAGGACCCCCTCCCCAGGATGCAGCTGCTCCGCTGCTTTTAACATGCAAATGCAGACTTCCTAGTAGGGCAGGGTGGGACAGAGCACTCCCAACTAAATCTTGACAGGAGAGCTTGGTGCTGGGTGGTATTTAGAACCAAGCTGTTGCTCTGTAAATGTCAACTGACCATTCTTATCAACTTGACGAGAATTAAAAAATGTTTCTCAGTTTAGTGGCTGATTAGTTTTGAAATGGACACTCCATTCTCTGGGAAACTTGTAGAAGGATAAACAGAAGGGTGCATCAAAATACTCTTTTACCTATTAGACCAGCAGAAAACTGGAGAGAACATGTTGGCCAGTCTTGCCCCTGGCATCTGGAGTGGCAGGCAATTTATGAAACTAATTATTATCAAAACTAACACTCCCATTTTCCAGGGGCCAGGAATCTGCATTATTCAAGCCTATCACTGTTGCCCACCATTGGGCTGCTCCTTCAAAAAATGAAGTACAGAAAATAAAAGTGGTAATAAAACAAAACAAAATATTTTAAATTCTACTAATTGTAAGCACAGATAGAAAAAAAAAAAAAGCAAAGGGCTGAGTTGGGAGGTACCAAACCATAAGATTTAGTCAGAAATGACTTAACTAATTTATAAGGGAGAATTTGACTTACGGATACTAAATACAAATATATTTTCTTCCTCTCACTATGAACACATTTAAAAGAGAGGAGATAGATTAGCAACAATAATAACCCAGTGACACCCAGAAAAGAAACAGAGCTAGTAAATTATTTCTCAGGAAACTGTTGATGGGGTCTAAAATATCATGAAAGTATGCCAGTAAGAGTGGGGATATGCAGAATAAATCTCTGATCTGGTACTAGCTATAAACCCGCTGGAGGAAGTGCACTGAAAGGACCATAGGCAATAGTCAAATCCATTCTGAGAATGTTTTGTCAGCAAGTTCTAATCACAAGGACATCAACAAGGGATGGTGGTGATGGAAGAGGTAGGCAGGAGTCTCAGCTGGATCCTGGGATCCCAGGTGGGGTGTGGGGCCGTTAGCAGCCTCATCTTTTTGACACGCAAAAGGAAGCAAACCGGATCTAGATGCGGATGGGAGAGTATAAATCCCTAGTCCCAGGATGAGGCATTGTAAGATTGGAACCACATTTTTAAATAAATGAAACTACCAGGGTGAAAGTCGTATCAACTGACAATAAACTAGGATAACATGCTGTGCTGAAAGAGAAAATGGAGAGTCTCTAATAACCAAATTATAAAATATATATATCTAGCTGGGGTAATAAAATGGAGGAGGAACATGAATATTTCACACCATGGTCGCCGCTGATGCAACTGTCAGCAGCACCTGCCAACAGATATGAGTGATGTGGCCATGGCTTGCGGATGGAATGTGAAAAACTTGAAGAGGAGTTATGATGCGGGTGAGGAGAGCTGGAAGCAGAGTGGGGTAGACAAAAAGAACACCTACCATCAGGATTCTGGGAGTCAGCATCTTTAGGGATGGTGTACAGGTCATAGGTACTATTCTCTAAATTGCTAGCTCTCTGTAGAAGAAAAGGGGAAATTAAAATGTTAGTGAGAAGCACCCAAGATAACAGTTTTCCAGTTTACTCTGACAGAGAAAACAGTTCCATTGCACAGACATCAATCTGAAACCATACTTTTCTTACCCTTCACCCAGAGGGCATTTGACTGTTTCTACATCTATGAATTATAGGGCTCTTTGCCAAACAACTCAGCACTGATGCCACTTTATTTTCTTTATCTTCCAAAGATGCAGATATTATCTGAATGAAAGTAAGAACTGCTCTCTATTCCACAAATTAGCAGACTAGGACCCTGATATTCTGGTACCCCACCCTGAGGACTCATCAACTGAGTACTCAACCACTGGAAAGAAAAAAAAGACATCAAAGAAAAGACACTATAGGAATGCAAATGTTTACTGGAAAAAGAAGAAAAGAAAAAACATGAAAGAAAACTGTCAGAATATGGGACTGCTAGATATTAAAGAAGAAAAGATTAGACAATATAGTTATATAAGGAAAGACATATAACTTCATTCCTTTTAACTTGGCCACCAGGGCACTAAAATTAGAATGTCATTTTTTTTTTTTTTCAAATTCTGTTGCAAGAAACAGAGAGGACTCTTTGATGACTCTGAAGCCAACCCCACTGACATGAACTCCCTCTCAAAATCATAGTTCTCCTGATGCTCCATTAAGTTCAACTTTATGAAAGATAGGCAGTTCACAAATGCTCAATATGTTTACGACAACTGAAACCTACCTGATTTGAGTCTCTGAGTGATCACTGCATCAGCTCTCACAAAGTGACTATTAAATAGTTTTTAAGAAGCCATTAGAGATTCCCTAAGGGCATAACAAAGAGACCTATGGAAAATGGGGAGAACTTAGGAGGGCTCCACAGGTTACTTACCGTACAAAGCAAGACTGCATTTTCTGCTGGATTGTATGACATATTGAATACTGGAAACTTGGAACCACTAGAAATATATATAGAAAAAGGAAAAAACAGGGAAGACACATAAGAATAGAAGGAAGAAAGGAATCACCCTCACACCTCCTACTTATCCAATCTTTACACTATAGACTCATCACTTTTATAATCAGGAGTAAAATGAATAAATATTGTATTCTCTTCCTTTAAGGCTTGGCAACTTCCCTAGCTCAGCTTTGAACAAATAGTTTTAAAAAGTAAGCCACAGTAGAAGTCAAATTATTCAATAGAAGGTAGGTAGGGTTAGCACTCACTGTAGTGAGTGGGACTGAAATTCCTACACATAATTGCAGTGGACACCACACAGTAACATAATGTGATTTGTCTCTGGCTGGTTTCTCCTGTCCCTTGGAGTGTTCACATAAACCCATTTTTTTATTGTAGTGATGCTAGAGGGTGGTTATCAAAACCTCATGCCAAAGTTTGCCACCATTAATGTTTCAGCATGCTGATGCAGCTGGCTTTTCAAAAGGACAGTTCCTTTTGCCAGGCATCCCAGAGGTTATCATATCTTCAGAATTAAGAGTTTCCAGGGACATACATTCTGGTTCAGAGCTGTGTGCTTTTTGACGGAAGGCAATGGACAGTTAAAGACAAGAAATGCCAAATAAAGGCAAAAAGTTCTGTTACCAGTTTGGGCCATTCTCTATCAAGAAACTTCCTCTGGCTTGCAAGAGACCCAGCAAATTGTGGCAGAATGATTTTCCATCCACATGGTCACTAGCATTCTCAAGAAGGGAACTATCATTCTACTCATGACCACTTCCTTGCCTCCCTCACTCATTGGGTTTACACTGAGCAGGCTCATCTAATGGGGATTCCATCTGTGACTGAATACAAGATCCAAAATGTCATCTAAAAGAAGAGTCTTGGTCGGGTGCGGTGGCTCACTCCTGTAATCCCAGTACTTTGGGAGGCCGAGGTGGGCAGATCACAAGGTCAAGAGTTCAAGACCAGCCTGACCAACATGGTGAAAACCTATCTCTACTAAAAATAGAAAATTAGTCAGGCGTGGTGGCACATGCCTGTAATCCCAGCTACTCGGGAGGCTGAGGCAGGAGAATCGCTTGAACCCAGGAGGTGGAGGTTGCAGTGAGCTGAGGTCGTGTCACTGCACTCCAGCCTAGGTGATAGAATGAGACTCCGTCTCCAAACTAAATAAATAAATAAATAAATAAATAAATACAAGTAAATAAAAAAAGAAGAGTCTTGTTTGTGGGAGTTGTATCAGGGTGACAGATGAGAGGGTTGGGAGTAAAGAAACAAGCCCGATTTACCTCCGCAACTGCATCACAGCTACATCTTTGGAGCTGTTGAAATCCAGCTGACGTAAGAATCGGTCCTTGACATAGTGTAGCATATTGCCGTGAACAGCATAGGCTGGTCGTTCCCGTTCCAGCTTAAACACAATCATACCACCATCATGGCCTGGGGGACAGGGAGAAGAGGAGAAAGAATTAAGCCGTAGGCAAGAAAAAAACCTGGAAACTGGAGATACATAAGGATGAAGATTGTATCTGTATGCTATTAATAAAAGACAAGACACCTGAATACATCTCTTATTTGCCTAAATCCTCACAATTCTTGGAATCTTTATTTAAATAGTTCTCTGTGAGTCCTTTTCTAATACTATTCACACTGCCCTTTTCTGTGTTCCCCTAATGCTTTGTACAAACCTCCATTACAGTACTTATCATCCTGCACTGTAATCATTTAGGTCTATCATCCACATTATAACATGAATTCCCTGAAGGCAGAAATTATAATTTCTGTCCTTCCTCAGTCTCTAGCATATAAAAAGAGTATAAAAAGTATTTTCTGAAAAAATGAATGTTAGTTTAAAAACTCTTTATGATTCTGTTTTTTAAAATGTTTTGCTCTTTCCCTACTAGCATCATCGTCCCTTAGAGAACCCTTCCACTTTTGTTCTCCTACTGTTTGCTCTCCAAATATAAACCAGATCATGTCACTTTCCTGCCCAAAACTTTCCAATGGCTTTCCATTTATTCAGAATAAAATATTAAGTTCTAACCATAGCATAGAAGGCAATACATGATCTGGCCTGACCTCACCTATTACTTAGTCCCTTACTCACTGTGCTCCAACTGGCTGGCCTCTTTGGTGTTCCTTAGCATGTGATGGTGACACGCTAAGCACCTCTCACAACACAGTCTCTGCATTTGCTGTTCCCATTGCCCCATACCCTTTCACTTTTCTGAACACCCAATATAAAGCAGTAGTCCCCATACTCATCCATCTCTATCTCCCTTAACTTTAATTTTTCTTCAAAGCATTTTTCACCACACATCATTTTATGTACATATAAAGTGGAGGAAAAAAAGGAGAAAAGCTTCAACTAAGTGGCTCTGAAAGTCCTCCTTCTTCTTGTCATCCTACTATACATTTATTAGAGACAAAGCTAATAATCACTTTCAAGTCTTATATAAAGCAAAGAAAAAAGAGAGAAAATGGCCCTTACCTGCTGCAAAGAGGTTAAGGTTAGGGTGAGCAGCTAAGACCCAGAAACGATCATGGTCTCTGCGGAAAGTCTGAACCCCAGTCCTAGAAAAGGTACACAAAAAGAAAAATATTAATTTCCTAGGAATCTTCAGCCCATCCTACACAAGAATATTAAATGGTAAGCCAGCAAGCTGATTAAAATGTAAATCAGGGAGAGTAAACTGCATATCCTAAGTAACAGTAGTTGTGATAAGTTCTACCAAAGAACAAAAAGAGGAGACTTCAAAACTGACCACATTATTATGATATACAGATTTCCCCTTTTCAGCATAATTTTATAGATTTCATTCCACATTTCTTACTCCTCTAGCTACAGAACCAGAGAAAGGGGGAAGAAGAAAAAATGTTTAAATTTAGAGGCAAAAAATAATAAATGTGGAGATTTCTATTTGATGGAAAATTTGTAAATGCTGACTGATCTCTAGGTCTCTTCAAATTTTCATAATATATGATTTGATTTGTCTACATGCTGAACATAAAGAAGTATTCCAGGCCGGGCGCGGTGGCTCAAGCCTGTAATCCCAGCACTTTGGGAGGCCGAGACGGGCGGATCACGAGGTCAGGAGATCGAGACCATCCTGGCTAACATGGTGAAACCCCGTCTCTACTAAAAAATACAAAAAACTAGCCGGGCAAGGTGACGGGCGCCTGTACTCCCAGCTACTCGGGAGGCTGAGGCAGGAGAATGGTGTGAACCCAGGAGGCAGAGCTTGCAGTGAGCTGAGATCCGGCCACTGCACTCCAGCCCCGGCGACAGAGTTAGACTCCGCCTCAAAAAAAAAAAAAAAAAAAAGTACTCCAATCTAGTTTTAAAAGAGAGTAAGAGGAAGTTCACACAACACTGATGACTACCTTACCGCTTAGACATATCCCAGACTCGAATACTCTTGTCCTCAGAATTGCTGAGGATCAACTCTTGGCGAGGGTGGAAGACGGCACAAGATACATTGTTGTAATGGCCCCGGCAGGTATCAACCTCCCACGCCTTTGATTCTGAAGGACAAAAAGAATTAGGTCATCACAATTCCCTACTACTATAACTTTAGGATTTGGAGATATGACATCCTTTTAATCAAGAACTAAGTACTATTATAGAATGCTAAATTTCCAACTTCTTTCTAATATGGCAATCTCCTTCATTTAAGTCTCTTAATCTTTACATGTCTTGGTTCTTTCATTCTGACCCTCTTATTGACTATAACACATCTTCCCTTGGCCGTACATGGTGGCTCACACCTGTAATCCCAGAACTTTGGGAAGCTAAAATAGGGGGATCACTTGAGCCTAGGAGTTCGAGATTCGCCTGGGCAACATGGCAAAACTCCACCTCTACAAAAAATACAAAAAGTAGCTGGGTGTTGCGGCACACGTTTGTAGTCCAGCTACTCAGGAGGCTGAGGGAGAGGATCACCCGAGCCCAGGAGGTCAAGACTGTAGTAAGCCATGAATGCACCACTGAACTCCAGGGCAAGAGAACAAGACCCTGTCTCAAAAAAACAAACACCTCTTTTTAATCATTTGCCATCCCTTTCCTGTTTTATCTGTCCTGATAACAATTTGTCCTAGTTGCCCTTTTAATTTTTGTTATTTTTTATTTTTTTTCAGGGACCTGACACTTTAGAACAAATATGAGCTCCTTAAGACAGGGGCCTTATCTGTTTTAGCCACCACTGTATCTCCAGAGCCTTAAACAAAGTCTAGTACAAAGGAGGTACTCAATAAATATTTGTCAAATGAATGGATGAATTCTATGTTCATACTCCTCAAAACAAGGGTACCATCACAGGAAAAAAGGGAAAGAAGGAATACTTTCAGTTGCAAAACAGTGGTATAGAAACAAGTTGGCTTCACTCCCCTCCACAGAAAACCCAAAACAAATATACAGGGCTGAGATTTTCATCAGCAACAACCCAGACCTCAAATATGACAATGAGACAGTTCCCGGAGCCACAGAAAGATGAAAAAACCCTGAGCAGATGGTAAGAGAATCTGATTTCCACATCTGTAATGCCCCTTCCCCCAACTCATGGTTTCTACACTGCAAAAAGTAAGACTGAGGTGGTCAACTATCTTCCCCATCTTCCCGGGTGCCCCGGCAGGACATCTAACCTTGACTTAACCCATGGGAGGCATCACGACTGCCTGAGAGAGGAAATATCCCTGAGGACAGGCAGAGAGAAAGTGGGGAGGCAGGACTATCATACCCAGCCCCAGAAACTTGCTCTGTTACTTGGCCAAAGGAGATGCCAAGTAGCACTGCGTTGCAGGAAGTATGTTCCACAGGTCCCCTCATACAAGAACCTCTAGCCAGCCTTGACACACAGCTGGGATAATCCCTTTGGGACCTCCCCATTCAGGACAGACAATGCTCGGGTCATTTACTAAAGCCAAGGTGAACCTGGGCTTAAGGTGTCACCTAAAGCCGAAAAGGAGGAAGTGACCAAGCAGTAAAGATTTGCTAAGTAAACATATCCAATAAAAACCAAAGCAAGCCAAACAGAGAAAACTGGAATAAGTAACTAATCTTTCAACACAAAGACATAGGTGTATACCCAAAAGTAACAATAGCAAACACGGAACCATAACCTCCCCACAAGGACAAAGCAAAAATACAATGATTGACCCTAAAATGACAGACATTTCTGATCTCTGACAAAGAATTCAAACCAGTAGTTTAAAGGACACCCTGTTATCTCCAAGAGATGGCTGAAAAACAATTCAGAAATTTACCAGAGAAGTTTAACAAAGAGATTGAAACAATGAAAATAAATCAAACAGAAATCTTGAAACAGAAACACATTTGCTGAAATGAAGAGCTCATTAGAGACTCTGAATAGCAGACGGGACCAAGTGGAGGAAAAAAATCAGAGAGCTCGAAGACCGGCTATTTGAAAAATACATAGGCGAGACGTAGTGGCTTACACTTGTAATCCCAGCACTTTGGGAGGCTGAGGTGGGTGGATCACAAGGTCAGGAGTTCGAGACCAGCCTGGCCAACATGGAAACCCTGGTTCTACTAAAAATACCAAAATTGGCTAGGCATGGTGGTGGATGCCTGTAATACCAGCTACTTGAGAGGTTGAGGCACGAGAATCGCTTGAGCCTGGGAGGTAGAGGTTGCAGTGAGCTGAGACTGCACCATTGCACTCCAGCCTGGGCGACAGAGCAAGACTGTCTCAAAAAAGAAAGAAAGAAAAAAAAAAAAGAAGTCGGTGGAGGAAAAAAAAAGAAGAAGAATGAAAAGGAACAAAGACCACCTACAAGACTACAAGAAACAGAAAATTGCCTTAAAAGACCAAATTTAAGAATGATTGGCCGGCGTGGTGGCTCATGCCTGTAATCACAGCACTTTGGAAGGCTGAGGTGGGCGGATCACCTGAGGTCAGGAGTTTGCAACCAGCCTGACCAACATGGAGAAACTCCATCTCTGCTAAAAATACAAAATTAGCTGGGTATGGTGGCACATGCCTATAATCCCAGCTACTCAGGAGGCTTAGGCAGAAGAATCACTTGAACCCAGGAGGCGGAAGTTGTGGTGAGCCGAGATCGCACCATTGCACTCCAGTCTGGCCAACAAGAGAGAAACTCTGTTTCAAAAAAAATAAAAGAATGATTGGTTTTCAAGAGGGAGCTAAGCAAGAGCAAGGGTAGAAAGCTTATTCAAAAAAAAAAAAAATCACAGAAAATTTTCCAAAACTTGAGAAGAAAGAAATATCCAGGTACAGGAAGGCCTGAGAACACCAAACAGGTCCAACCTAAATAAGACTACCCTAAGGCATATAAAAGTCAAACTCTCAAAAGTCAAGGACAAAGAAAGGATCCTAAAATAAGCAAGAGAAAAGAAGCAAAGAACACATAAAGGAGCTCCGATTGTCTGGCAATAGATGTTCCAATGCAAACCATACAGGCCGAGAGAGGAATGACATTTTCAGTGTTCAAAGAAAAAAACCCGACATCTAAGAATACTGTACCCAGCAAGATTATTTTATTTTCCAAATATGAAAGATAGTCTTTCCCAGACAAACAAAAGGTGAGAGAATTTACCACCACCAGACTCATCTTACAGTAAGTATTAAAAGTAGTTCTTCGATCTGAAAGAAAAAAACACTAATGTGCAAAAAGAAAACTGTTTGGACGAACGGAGGCAAGATGGTGCACTTCCGGGTTCTTCATCCCCATCCCCAACTCTTCCCGCGCGCATGAAAATGCAGCCGGCCACCCGGGAAGGTGCAGACCAACTGGGCATGTGCCAGGTGACGTCAATCCGAAGAGACCAAGATTTACCTGGTCGCACCTGCGGAACGCCCCTGACACACCCGTGCCCCGCCTATTGCCCTCCCACTCCTAGAAAAGCCGCTCTTGGCCATTGAGCCACGCGGCCTTCTCACAGTCCCGCTGCTGTCGGGATGTCGGGACTGTGGGAAGTCCGTCTGAGAGCCCCACCGGGGGACTCTGCCGGCCTCTTTTGCCGGAGGCCGACAGACTTCTCCCCAACACCTTAGGTTACCAAAAATAAACTTGCAGTTTTGCTGTTACCCTTGCCTACTCGCTGGTTCTTTTGCGCCCGAGCGGCTGGTCTTAGAAAAACAAATCAGTTGGTGCCGGCAGGAGACCCCTCCTCAGGCCTCTAGGGGTTGAGGAACCTCCTCCTGCTCCCACACCGCAGACGGACCAGGACCTGAGACCCGCTTCCCTCACTCTCATGGCCTCTCTGGGGTAAGTGCCCTTGTCTCCTCTTTACCTCCCTCGGCCAGAAATCCTGCGTGGGTCCGAGGTCCATTTTGAGCTACCAAGTGGCTCGGGAGACCCCTTCAGGACGGAGACGTCTGCCTGAAGGTAATCTCCACTTTGGCTCCATGAGCCTCCAGTCTGTCTCTGCTGGTTCCAAAGGACGCTTTGAAGCCAGGCAGAGATCCACTTCCATTTCCATTGTGTCCATTGTGTAAGTAAAGAGGAAACAAATGGGAAACCCCCCCAGTCCAAATTTCCAAAGAGCACCCCCTTAGGGTGCCTCCTAGCCAATTTAAAAACCTAACAGCTTGAACAAGAACTTAGGAGGAAGCGGTTAATTTTCCTTTCCACTGTGGCATGATCGACCTCAGCACTTTCTGCCAGCGGCTAAGCAAGTGGTCCGAAATTTACATACAAGGCTTTTTGGCCTTGAGCTCTCGTCCCTATACTCCTCCTTCTCTCCACCCCCTCCCTTCCTGCCCAGACTCCTCCTCCTCTCCCCATCCAGACTCCTCCTCCCTCCTCCTTATCTACTAGTAATCCACTCGGTCCCATGCCTCCTTTGGGGCCCCCAACTGGCTGTCTTGAGTCCCCTATCTCTGCCCACACCCTCCTACAGTGTTAGCACCTTTGCGAGAGGTAGCTGGGGCGGAGGGGGTAGTCAGAGTACATGTCCCTTTTTCATTGGCCGATCTTTCCAAAATTGAGAAGCGTTTAGGTGATTTCTCAGCTAATCCTACCATATACATAAAGGAATTTAGATACCTTTGTCAGGCCTATGACTTAACTTGGCATGACCTCCAGGTTATCCTAGCCTCTACCCTAAACTGACTGAGGTTCTAACCCAGTATACCCGGTTAGATCCGGCCTCCCCCACAGGGGCCACCATTTTGGTGTCTTATTTCTCAATCAGCTCCTGACATTCGTAAAAACTTCAAAAGGTAGAGGATGGTCCTCAGACACCAATACAAGACCTAGTTAAATTAGCCTTAAGGTCTATAGCTCCAGAGAGGAGACGGCAGGCTTGCCATGAACAGAAGTTACAGCTCCTAGCAGCGGCTTTACAGCCCAGTCGTAACCCCAGGCCAGAGAGCACATACTCCGCAGACTCCAAGGCTACAAAAGGAGCCTGCCTGCTATAAGTGCGGCAAGGCAGGACACTATGCCAACAGGTGTCCGCAAGGTCCCCGAGCCCCAACGCAGCCTTGCTATAAGTGCAAGGCATCAGGACATTGGGCCAGTGAATGTCCTAACCCTCGTCCACCAGCAACCCCCTGCCCTGCTTGCCAGCAGGGAGGAAACTGTAAGTCTGATTGTCCCACCCTGAGAACAGGTGCCGTGCCTCCACATGACCCCCTTTCCCAGGATCCTGGGAGCTCCTTCCAGCTCCTACATCTGGACGATGACAACTGAAGGTGCCGAGACTCGGGGACCCCCATCACCCTCGCCAAGCCGCGGGTAACTCTCCTGGTAGCGGGTAAGACAATTTTTTAATCAACAGCGAGGCTACCTATTCTGTTTTGCCGTCCTTCTCTGGACCTAGCCTTCCATCCAATATCTCTGTAGTAGGAGTAAGTGGAAAGCCATCCACTCCACGAAAAACTCCAATCCTTAATTGCTGCCTGGCCAACAAGTACTTTGCGCACTCATTCCTCATTCCCAACTAAAAAGGGCCCCTACCGAAAGCAATCAGTGGAAATCAGTTCAACTTTCCCCCACTCGCCTCAAACTTACTAAATTTTCTTAACTATCTCATACTCCCCAACCTTGCCAGGACTATCCTTCTGGGTTTTGCTCATAATCCAACAAATGCTTCCATTCCTCATTCCTATACTAATACTGTGCCTTATTTTATTTTTCATCCATGCGTCCAAATACCAACCATGGGCCCCGACCTTAACGACGCCCCTTAACAGCAGGAAGTAGCCAGACAGACCACGGCGCCCCTTTATCACTATTATCAATAAAAGGTTGGACTGTTTGGACGAACGGAGGCAAGATGGTGTACTTCCGGGTTCTTCATCCCCACCCCCAACTCTTCCCGCGCGCGCGAAAATGCAGCCGGCCACCCGGGAAGGTGCAGACCAACTGGGCATGTGCCAGGTGACGTCAATCCGAAGAGACCAAGATTTACCTGGTCGCACCTGCGGAACGCCCCTGACACACCCGTGCCCCACCTATTGCCCTCCCACTCCTAGAAAAGCCGCTCTTGGCCAGTGAGCCACGCGGCCCTCTCACAGTCCCACTGCTGTCGGGATGTCGGGACTGTGGGAAGTCCGTCCGAGAGCCCCATGGGGGACTCTGCCGGCCTCCTTCGCCGGAGGCCGACAGACTTCTCCCCCACACCTTAGGTTACCAAAATAAATGTGCAGTTTTGCTGTTACCCTTGCCTACTCGCTGGTTCTTTTGTGCTCTCTCGGCTGGTCTTAGAAAAAACAAATCAAAAACTTTTCAAGATATAAAACTCAAGATGTAAAATTAAGTTCACAGACAAACCCAGAATACTACATTACTATAATGGTGGTGTGCAATCCACTTATAACTTTACTATGAAGCCCAAAAGACAAATCTATCAAAAGCAATAATAGCTATAGCAACATGTTAAGAGATAGTCAAAAACGCAGGAGCAGAAATGGAGTTAAATGTATAATTCCTGAGTGTGTTTTTGCCTTTGTTTTTGTTCTTGTTTGTGATATAAAATAAGCTGTCATCTCTTTAAAATACCTTATTCTATCTATAAGTTTTTTTGTGAATCTCATAGTAATTACAGCACAAAAACCTATAATATACTCACTAAAAATAAAAAGCATCAAATTAAGACATATTACCACAGAAAATCACTTAACCACAAAAGACAGTAAGAAAAGGAAGAGAGAAGCCTCAAAAAAAAAAAAAAAAAAAAAAAAAAAAAAAAAAAAAAAAAAAAAAAACAGAAAATAAGCAAAAAACAGCAGTAATAAGTCCGTACTTATCAATAACATCACTGAATGTAAATGCTCTCAATTCTTCAATTAAAAGGCATAGAGTGGCTAAACGGATAGAGAGAAGACCTAACTATATGCTGCCCTCAAGAAACCCATTTCACCCATACAGATACACATAGACTGAAAATGAAGTGGTGGAAGACATTCCATGAAACTGGAAACCAAAAAAGAGCAGGCATAGCTATACTTGTATCAGATAAAACAGACTACCAAACCTAAGACTCTAAAAAGAGACAAGGTCACTATATAATGATAAAGGGGTCAACTCGGCAAGAGGAAATAACAATTATAAATATCTGTGCACCTAACACCAAAGCTCCCAAGTATATAAAGCAAACACTAATAGATCCAAAAGGAAAGATAGACTACAATATAATAATAGTAGGAGAACTAATACTCCACTCTCAAAAACAGACAGATCATTTAGACAGTAAATCAACAAAGAAACAGTGGAGTTAAACTACACACTAGATCTAATAGCCCTAACTGAAATTTACAGAACATTTCACCCAATGGCTACAGAATATCCTTTTCATCAGCACATGGAACATTCTCCAGAGTAAATACTTTAGGCCACAAAACAAGTTTGAAAAAATTGTAAAAAACAAATCATATTAAGTATCTTTTTTGAACACAATGGAACTAGAAATAAATAACAAGGGGAACCTCAGAAAATACAAACACATATAAGTTAAACAACATGTTCCTGAAATGGATCAATGAAAAATTTAAGAAGGAAATTTAAAAATTGCTTGAGATGAATGAAAATGGCAATACAATGTATCAAAATTTATGGGAAACAACAAAAGCAGTACTAAGAATGAAGTTTATAACATAAACACCTATGTCAAAAAAAAAAAAAAGGAAAGACTCCAAATGAACAATCTAATGATGAATCTCAAGAACCTAGAAAATAAAAAAAAAAAAAAGGCCGGGCGCAGTGGCTCACGCCTGTAATCCCAGCACTTAGGGAGGCCGAGACAGGCGGATCACGAGGTCAGGAGATCAAGACCATCCTGGCTAACACGGTGAAACCCCGTCTCTACTAAAATACAAAAAAAATTAGCCGGGCGTGGTGGCCGGCACCTGTAGTCCCAGTTACTCGGGAGGCTGAGGCAGGAGAATGGCTGAACCTGGGAGGCGGAGCTTGCAGTAAGCTGAGATCCGACCACTGCATTACAGCCTGGGTGACATAGCCAGACTCCATCTCAAAACACACACACACACACACACACACACACACACACACACTCAAATTAGTCGGGTGTGGTGGTGTGCGCCTGTAGTCCTAGCTACTCAAGAGGCTGAAGTATGAAAATCACTTGAGGCCGGGTGCGGTGGCTCAAGCCTGTAATCCCAGCACTTTGGGAGGCCGAGACAGGCGGATCACGAGGTCAGGAGATCGAGACCATCCTGGCTAACACGGTGAAACCCCGTCTCTACTAAAAAAAAATACAAAAAACTAGCCGGGCGAGGTGGCGGGCGCCCGTAGTCCCAGCTACTCCGGAGGCTGAGGCAGGAGAATGGCATGAACCCGGGAGGCGGAGCTTGCAGTGAGCTGAGATCCGGCCACCGCACTCCAGCCCAGGCAACAGAGTGAGACTCCGTCTCAAAAAAAAAAAAAAGAAAAGAAAAGAAAATCACTTGAGCTGGGCGCGGTGGCTCAAGCCTGTAATCCCAGCACTTTGGGAGGCCGAGATGGGCGGATCACGAGGTCAGGAGATCGAGACCATCCTGGCTAACATGGTGCTACTCGGGAGGCTGAGGCAGGAAATGACGGGAACCCGGGAGGCGGAGCTTGCAGTAAGCTGAGATCGTGCCACTGCACTCCAGCCTGGGTGACAGAGAGAGACTCCGTCTCAAAACAAAACAAAACAAAACAGAAAGAAAATCACTTGAATCGGGGAGGGGGAGGTTTCAGGAAGCCAAGATCGAGCCACTGTACTCCAGCCTGGGCAACAGAGCGAGATCCCGTCTCAAAAAATCAGTGGCATTTATATATGCCAACAGTGAACAATCTGAAAAAATATCAAGAAATCCCATTTATAGTAACTACAAAAAATATAAAATGCCCAGGAATCACTCTAACCAAAGAAGTAAAAGGGCCATACAAGGAAAACTATAAAACTCCGAGGAAAGAAGTTGAAGAGGACCCCCGAAAATGGAAAGATATTCCATGCCTGTGGGTTCAAAGAATTAATATTGTAAAAATGACAGGGTAAATTACTACCTAAAGTAATTTACAGATTTATTGTAATCCCCATCAAAATATCAAAGACATTCTTCACAGAAACAGGAAAAAAAATCCTAAAATTTATATGGCAGCACAAAAGACCCCAAATAGCCAAAGCAATTCTGAGCAAAAAGAACAAAGCTGGAGGCATCACACTACCTGACTTCAAAATTTACTACAAAGCTAGAGTAACCAAAACAGTGTGGTACTGGCACAGAAACAGACACACAGACCAATGGAACAGAATAGAGGACCCAGATATAAATTCACAAATCTATAGCCAACTCATGTTTAACAAAGGTGCCAAGAACATAAAATAAAATGTTGGGAAAACGGGGTAACTATATGCAGAAGAATGAAACTCCTATCTCTCACCACACACAAAAATCAAATCAAAAAGGATTAAAGACTTAAATATAAGACCAGAAACCATGAAACTACTAGAAGAAAACATTGGGGAAATGTCCAGGATATTGGTCTGGGCAAAATGCTCATCACTAATTACCAGAGAAACACAAATCAATGTGTCCTTAACATGAAGGCTGAAATATATACACATATATACAGAAATAAAAGACATGCAAATCAAATCCATAATGAGGTATCATTTCACCACAGGTAAAATGGCTTGCATCAAAAGGACAGGCAATAACAGATGCTGGTGAAGGCATGGAGAAAGGGGAACCCTCCTACACTGTTGGTGGGAATGTAAATTAGTATAGTCACAATGGAGAATAGTATGGAGGTTCCTCAAAAAACTAAAAATAGAACTACCATATTATCCAGCAATTCCACTACTGGGTATATACCCAAATAAAGGAAATCAATATATCAAAGCGGTATTTGCATCCCCATATTTGTTTATTGCAGCACTATTCACAATAGCCAAAATATGGAATCAACTTAAGTGCTCATCAAAGGATGAATAAAGAAAATTACACATACACACACAATGGAATATTATTCAGTCATAAAAAAGAATGAAATCTGTGGGGAAAAGAGAGATCAGCCTGTTACTATGTCTATATAGAAGGAAGTAGACATAAGAGACTCCATTTAGTTCTGTATTTGAAATGCTGTTAATCTGTGACCCTACCCCCAACTTTGTCCTTGCAAGAGACATGTGGTGTGGTAACTCAAGGTTTAATGGATATTGGGCTGTGCAGAATGTGATTTGTTAAACAAGTGCCTAAAGGCTGCTTGTGGTTAAAGGTCATCACCATTCTCTTAAATCTCAAGAAAGAAAAACATTTGTCTCCTGCCCCTCCCTGGGATTGGAACATCTCTGGGTAATACCCATTGTGTGCCTTGTTTACTGAGCAAGGAGAAAACCGCCTTTAGGAATAAGGTGGGGCTTGCTGGAGCAATACTGCTAAAAGGTTTATGGAGATGTTCGCATATGCATCTCAAGGCACAGCATTTTCCTTTAACTTATTCATGTTACAGGGATTTTTGTTCATATGTCTTACTGCTGATTTCCTCCCTACAATGATCCTATTTTCTAGCTACTCCCCTATCTTTTAGATGGTAAAGATAATTATCAATAAATACTAAGGGAACTCAGAGGCCGGTGCCGGCATGGGTCCTCTGTAAGCTGCGCGCCGGTCCCCTGGGCCCCGCTTTTCTTTCTCTATACTTTGTCTCTGTGTATTATTTCCTTTTCTCAAGTCTCTCGTCCCACCTAACGAGAAGCACCCACAGGTGTGGAGGGGCAGGCCACCCCTTCAAAATCTGGTAATTTGCAGCAAAATGATGGATGCAACAGGAGGCCATTGTGTTAAGTGAAGGCAAGAACAGAGATAAATATGGCATATTCTCACTCATATGTGGAAGCTAAAAAGTGGATATTATTAAGATAGAAAGTAGAATGGGAAGGAGGGTGAAGGACGAAATGAAGGGAGGAAAACAGAATAGAAATATATTTATTACCACTTAACTGTACACATACATAAAAATTGTGAAGATGATATATTTTATTCGTAAAATAAATAATGTCTATGCTCCTGGCATTAGCATTAATTAATAGCCTGAGATAGAAAAATAGGTCAGAGTCCAGAAGACCTGCCTACTATACCTTGCTGGCTGGCAGTTTCCTAGTGGTGATAATGTAACCAGTTCACTCACCATTCATGCGCCAGATCTTCACTTGACGATCATCTGCCCCAGATACAATAAGGGGCATAGTGGGGTGGAAGGCCGCCCAGTTTACTCCACGATCATGACCCTGTAGAAAAAGAGTGGTTCTTCTAAAACATCTTTATAGCCATCACTCAAAGCAAATCAATGAATCAAGCTATCCGTTGTAAAAGATATCTGATTTATTCTTCATGTGAACAGATTCAAGAGACTATGCTGATCTAAAATTTTGAGCATCAGAATTATGTCTGTCCTCCAATATTACCCCAAATTCTCATGTGAATTTCCAAATACATATTTCTAACCCCAAACTCAGCCTCATTTGCATTTAGGATATTCTGCTTTGTTTTTTACTTGCCCATTTTTATCTTATTTCTACAAAAAATTATTAGTATCTCCAGACAAATTTTATTTTAATTTTTATTGTTTTTAGATGGAGTCTCGCTCTGTTGCCCAGATTGGAGTGCAGTGGCGTGATCTCGGCTCATTGCAACCTCTGCCTCCCGGGTTCAAGCAATTCTCTGCCTCAGCCTCCCAAGTAGCTGGGATTACAGGCACCTACAACCATGCCCGGCTAATTTTTTGTATTTTTAGTAGAGACAGGGTTTTACCATCTTGGCCAGGCTGGTCCTGAAATACTGGCCTCATGATCCATTTGCCTCGGCCTCCCAAAGTGCTGGGATTACAGGCCCAACCGACAAATTTTATAACTTAATGCAGAAATCTCAGTCTGATCTTGAAGGAGCTCTAAGATTCTTTTAAGAAATCTGCAAGGTGAAAACTATTTTCATAATATTACTAAGATATGGGCTTCTTCATTCTTTTTTTTTTTTTTAAGATGAGGTCTTGCTGTGTCACCCAGGCTGGAGTGCAGTGGTACAATCATACTAATTGCTCCCTGCAGTCTCAAACTCAAGTGATTCTCCTACCTCAGCCTCCCAAGGGACTACAAGTGAGCACCACCATGCCCAGTTTTTTTGTTTTTTTTTTTTTGGTAGAGACAAAATCTTGCTATGTTGCCTAGGCTGGTTTCAAACTCCTGGCCTCAAGTAATCCTCCAGCCTCGGTCTCTCAAAGTGCTGAGATTACAGGTGTCAGCCACTGCACTCAGCCTGTTTATCTTCTTCATTCTTATTATTTCATGAGTATACAATAGAGTTTCCCAGCACGATATGTGATATTATTGCTCTGACAGCTAATAGAATGTGTGCTGATACACTTCGCGTTCTTAAAAGTTGTTTTAATTTAAAATGTGGTAAAAAATTGACACACATACCCCACATAAACAAAAACTCTTTGGGGTCCTCAATAAATTTTAAGAGTCTAAAGACATCTTTAGACCAAAAAGTTTAAGAACTGCTGATTTTAAGATACTGTATACCCTATTTATACATTTATATAGTGTAGTGTGACAGAATCCTGGATAAGGCAGTTTTGAATTAGCAGTATTATTGAGATATATCATAGTGCAGTGAAAAGCACCTGGGTTTTGCAGTCAGATCCCAATTCAAATCTTAGTTCTTACATTTATTTAGTAGATACATGTAGATTTTGGTAAACTGCTTAATTTCTCTAAATCTCAATTTTTTTTTGTCTGCGAAATAGGGATAATAATATCTACTTCAGTGGGTAGCTATGAAGATTAGATAATTTTTGAAAGAAAAACTAGTTTTTTTCCCTTATGCTTTTCTGTTTTCTCACCTGCACAAAAGTTACACATGGCTGGTTCTCAATAACTTTGATTAAATTTCTTGCTGCTCTGCCTTACAGAAAGCTTGAGAATGGGCTCTGCTTTGGGATGGTGATGAAGTCTGCGCCTGGCCTTCTCCCTTTCCCCACTGGGTATCTCCCTCAGGTGGCACATAAGCTTCATTCCTCTGTTGGTTCACTCACAGTTTGATTTCTAGTACCTCAAACAGTGCCTGGCACTTAATAAGCACTCTGTAAATATTTGTTGAAGGAATGAATAAATGAACAGCATATTGTGACTTTCCCAAGAAGACAGCCCATATCCAGCCCCTGGCTGTAAAGATAAGTACCTCTAGTACATGCTTCACCACTGCATCTGTAGTTCCAAATAGATCAACCCCAGTTATTCCTCTTACATCCGATTCCACCGCACCAGGGGACAGGTTTTTTTTCCTTAGACCTTTGAAGGGATAAGGAGCAGGATGAAAGATGTAAACATAAATGTTATCTAAAGCAGCACAGTATCAGAAACACAGAAACTACAGTGAAAAAGAAGAGAAAAAGAAATGGAAAAGACTGAAGAAAGAAAACAGACTCAAGAATTCCTATTTCTAAAAATGTTCAAAATATTGAAGTACATTCACTATCTTCTCTTCTGCTCCCTTAGCACTTAAACAGATCCATTACCGGAACTTCTTTCCAGAGGAGGATGACCCAAATTTCTGGCACACTTTAACCTCTTCTTCCGCAAATCTTACCTCAAGAGGTGTCTGCTTCAGTTAACGCCCACTTTCCATTCTTCAGTGTTCTTGTGTTCTTGAAATGTGGCCCCAAATGGTAAACATTCAATTTCTACTCTCAACTTCATAAAATTTATAGCAGCTTTTTTCCCATCATTTCAGAAAATTTTTCTTTTTTTTTTAAAAGACTAGTCAAGTGCAGCAGTGAGAATGGGGAAAAGAGTGGAACAAGGAGTTCAATCTGTAACTGACTGTGAACAATCAACTGAGATAACTCACTATCTTCAGACTAGGCTCAAGAAACTTTAAAGGAAAGCCATTTGAGGCAGGCATGGTGGTTCAAGCCTATAATCCTAGCACTTTGGGAAGCCAAGGCAGGTGAATCGCTTGAGCCCAGGAGTTTCAGACCAGCCTGAGCAACATGGCAAAACCCCGTCTCTCCAAAAAAAAAAAAAAAAAAAAAATTCGCTGGGTGCAGTGGTGCATACCTATAGTCCCAGCTACTCGGGGGGCTGAGAGATAGGAGGATGGTTTGAGCCCAGGAAGTCGAGGCTGCAGTGAGCCATGATGGTGCCACTACACTCCAGCCTGGGTGACACTGAGACCCTATCTCAAAAAAGAAAAGCCATTTGAAGAGGCCACAGCACAGTGTTTCTCAACTTGAAGCCTTTCAACAGCTGATGGGAGAAGTTCCAAATGGGTTACAGAAACTAGGCCTATTAAGGACAAAACAGCTATTTGGTAGAAGATAATGTAAAACCACAACCCATGTAAAAAAGTGTACTCATGCCTACTACCTGACTCTTGGACAAAGAACAAGATAATTAAAACTGTCATGTCCTTTTAAGTTCCTGCTTAAAAGGATGATTATAGATTTGAATACTTGGATTTTGCCATTAAAACCTTTGGAGGCTAGTTTTACTGGGAGGAATTAGGCTGTAACTTAAAAACGAAGGAAAAAGACACCAGAATAATAACAGCCATATCCAGCCCCTCTATTTGTAGAGGACCCACGTATATGGCTCAAGTACAACTACCTTTAAAAGCTATTTGTGTTACAGTCAGAACCAAAATTATGATAACACTACTACTATCTCACATTCGAAAAGTACTTTGCAGTTTTCAGAGCATATGCTATGTAACTGGATTCTGATAACAAACCTTTGGAATGAGCAAGCAGGTAAAACCGTAACAGTTTGTAGATGAGAAAAAAAGAATTGAGACTAAAATCCTATCTTTTGAAGTATTTTAGGGGGAAAGTGGAAGATGAAATTACCTAGCACTTGTAAATGTTTTAAAAAAAGATAGTTATGTATAATGGAAAACCAAAACTCTTAACTGAAAATAAAACCTAAAGGCTGGGTGTGATGGCTCACGCCTGTAATCCTAGCACTTTGGGAGGCCGAGGTGGGTGAATCACCTGAGGTCAGGAGTTTGAGATCAGCCTGGCCAACATGGCAAAACCCTGTCTCTACTAAACATACAAAAATTAGTTAGGCATGGTGGCGCACGCCTGTAATCCCAGCTACTAGGGAGGCTGAGGCAGGGGAACCGCTTGAACCCGGGGGGCAGCGTGGCGGGGGGGTAGCGCAGAGGTTGCAGTGAGCCAAGATTGCGCCACTTCACTCCAGCCTGGGTGAAAGAACGAAATTCTGTCTCAAATTAAAAAAAAAAAGGAGGCTGGGCGTAGTGGCTCACGTCTGTAATCCCAGCACTTTGGGAGGCCGAGGTAGGTGGAACACCTGAGGTCAGGAGTTCGAGACCATCCTGGCTCAAACAGTGAAACCCTGTCTCTACTAAAAAGACAAAAATTAGCTGGGCATGGCGGTGCATGTCTGTAATCCCAGCTACTTGGGAGGCTGAGGCAGGAGAATCACTTGAACCTGGGAGATGGAGGCTGCGATGAGCTGAGATTGTGCCACTGCATTCCAGCCCGGGCAACAGAATGAGACTCCGTCTCAAAAAAAAAGGAAAGAAAACCTAAGTCATTTTAAGCCTAAACTTTGCCATCTGTAGGAAAATATAAGAACTTAAGTTTAATAACCGCATTTATATTTATTGTTTTAAAACTGTGATATATCTCTTTTGTTATAGTGGCACCTACATTTTAACACTGGAGAAGCAAGAGCTTAGAAGGCCACAACAATTTTAATTATTTTGTCCTCTGTCCAAGATGAGCATTTAGCCAGTAGGTAGACAGAAATAAAGCTGATGCTTTACAATATATTCTCCCAAAGGTTCATAAATACTTTATTGCTGGGATGCCTCCTTTCACTTACTACACTTGTCCCTTTAATAAGATCTGTCAACTTTTTCTAATGAGTCTGGTATATGAAACAGATTCAAAGGAAAATACAAAGATAGACAGCTGTGAGAAACTTCACCTCCAATAAGCTTCAACAAACACATTAAAAGGAAAGCTGTATGACAGAATGGAAGGCTGTTGCATTTGCGTGTAATGATCCAGGAAAAGGGGAAGGGCAAAAACAGACAGATGAATGGTGACAGGCAGTGAAAAGATACTTAGAGAAGAAATAATTGAGCCTTCAACAAGCCACTCGCTAGGACTGAACGACAGACGGAAAATTTCTACAGCAGCTACCCAAATCCAGAGGGAGGAGAGGACACTCTCAGAATGGACCAGTTTGATGCACACCTCCCAATACGGACCAGGGAAAGCAGGAAAAAGAGAGGGATGATAACAGGATTTGGCAGCAAATTAATACTTTTTTAGTAGCCATTTCAAAGACTGAGCCTGAATTACATGGGCTTGACATGCAAAGGTACAAGCCTATTAAAATAATTTAACTTGTCAGTTTACTTGGGAGCTCAAGTTAAGAAAGTAATCTTTTATATATAGGTTTGTAAATACATTCCCTTTTAAACAAATAGTTTTTGCCAGGCTAACACAAAAGATTCAGGTTAAGCTAAGCCCCGTGGGGCTCAATCCCCATGGGAAAGGTATCAAGAGATAGGTTTTCCTTTAAAGATCTCTATATTCTCTTATTGCTTAACTAACTCAGAGAGTGTCCCTTTCAAAAAAAGATAGTCAAAAAAATTAGAATTAGTCCTCTAAATTTGGGAGTATTCATACTCTTATTCAGAACTAACTTCTCCATTTTGGAAATATAAGCACTGGTCTTTAACAGATAGGAAAGCTAATTCCTCTTCCTGTTTTCTGACTTATTTGAACCCAATAGCAAAAAAGAACTCTGCTGAAAAAGAATATGCTGATTTCTAGAGAAGGAAAGCATAAAAGTCTAACCCAAAAGCTTCCTGCACTTTGTTAAATACCAAAGCATCTCCTTCCACTCTGGTTAAGGGGTTACTGGAAGTCAAGAGTTGTGGGTAAAGAACAACACTTAGAAATGGCATAGACAGCATTAACATTAGTACAGCAAGTTAGCACAAAATTCTCACTACCACATAAATAAAGTATAGCAATTGCAAGATTATTATATAGTAATCCATGCACTTCACACATTCAAGAGCAAGTATAAACCCCATGGTGTCACACTCTCTCCCTCTCTTCTCTGATCTAGGGCCCTTAATTTTGATGTAAAAATGTTCTCTGTCTGCAAAAGGTAAAGAAAAGTATTTCGTGCCTTGAGCATTTCATGATCACCAATAATCCAACCACCTGATTGCCCCCAAACTGCACTGGCTAGACTGCAGGGAACATGCTGGGCTGGCATCAGGTGGCACAAACATTACTCTTAGAGTGGAGCCCTTCTCAACCTGGTGTTCTGGAAAAGAATTAAGTCTTAATGCCTGAAAGCATCAGTTTAGGTATGTAATAAATTCTCTATGATCTAGAATAGCATTAGCTATATACCATTCTTGGAAGAACTATGGAAACAGCCACTGAAAGTACTTTCTTTTTTTTTTTTTTTTTTGAGACGGAGTCTCGCTCTGTCGCCCAGGCTGGAGTGCAGTGGCCAGATCTCCGCTCACTGCAAGCTCCGCCTCCCGGGTTTACGCCATTCTCCTGCCTCAGCCTCCCAAGTAGCTGGGACTACAAGCGCCCGCCACCTCGCCCGGCTAGTTTTTTGTATTTTTTTAGTAGAGACGGGGTTTCACCGTGTTAGCCAGGATGGTCTCGATCTCCTGACCTCGAGATCTGCCCATCTCGGCCTCCCAAAGTGCTGGGATTACAGGCTTGAGCCACCGCGCCCCGCCGAAAGTACTTTCTATAGCACTTAATTCTCTCACAGAATCCAGGTTGACAAAGGCTATTCTGGATAATTGCTGGCCGGGGGCAGTGGCTCGTGCTTGTAATCCCAGCACTTTGGGAGGCTGAGGCAGCCGAATCACTTGAGGTCAGGAGTTCGAGACTAGCCTGGCCAAAATAGTGAAACCCTGTCTCTACTAAAAACACAAAAATTAGCTGGGCATGGTGGCATGTGCTTGTAGTCCCAGCTACTTGGAAGGCTGAGGCAGGGTAATCGAACCCAGGAGGTGGAGGTTGTAGTGAGATGAAATCATGACACTGCACTCCAGCCTGGGTAACAGTGAGACTCTGTCTCAAAAACAAACAAAAAAATTGCCCCGATCGGCTGGAACAGCATGAATTGGGATCCAACCCCATCAGGCTCCTATATCCTGAGACAGAGAGAGTGCTTTGAATGTGTGCACAGTGAAAAACCATGGAAAGCCATAGTGAGGTTACTGGGAGAGTAGATGCTAAGCTCCCTGGTACTGGCAGTGAGGAGAGGACACAGGTTCACAGTGCCTGTGTCTAGCTCCTCCTGTTGGCATGGCTGGTCACATCTGGGTGTACTTCAAAAAACCTTGTCAGTCTGATGAAAAACTGCAATGGCAAAGCCCTAGGGAAGGAGAGTACAACTGCCCTATCTCCAATACCTCGTTTATACTACTCCCTTTCATTCTAAGCCTTTGAAAACGACGAAGACAGCATGATCTAGAGGTTCTACTCTACAATTGTCTCCATCTCCCCTTGTCTTGTTTCTATGCTACATTAACCTAAACAACTGCTATTGCAACATTCCAAATGCTGTAACCCAGAATCCAAATTTTCAGCTTGCTGTTCATTAATGGTCTATAAAAACAAGTGCCATTATTGCCCCAGCCCCCCATGCCACAATGGAGTTGGGAACAGTTATCACCTCCGCTGTACAATGCAGAGGATGACTCCTTTATTACAAAGAACCAAACAAAGATCTATGAAGGGGGCCTTCCTTTCATAGAATGAAACATGTTTTGTAGTCCAGTCATTGACATTTCAAAGAACTCACATCTCCAAGAATTTCTAAGGAAATGAATAGAAAGAAACAACAGGCTGGGCATTGTGGCTCGTGCCTGTAATCTCAGCACTCTGGGAGGCAAAGGTGGGCAGATCACCTGAGATCAGGAGCTTGAGACCAGCCTGGCCAACATGGTGAAACCCTGTCTCTACTAAAAATACAAAAAGTAGCTGGGCACGGTGGCACATATCTGTAATCCCAGCTACATGGGAGGTGGAGGAATGAGAATCGCTTGAATCCAGGAGGCAGAGGTTATAGTGAGCTGAGAATATAGAATGCCACAGCACTCTGGTCCAGGTAACAGAGTGATACTGTCTCAAGAAAAAATAAAAATAAAAAAAAAAAAAAAAAGAAAAAAAAAAGAAAGAAACAACAAATACTAACTGGTCAGGGAACTACAGCATTTAGTGTTTGATTTCCCTATTCCACCATGAAGCACTTCCATCATTCTCACAGGTACAGTCCACTCTCTGCATTTAAATTCTCTAGGTAGCACTTTCTTAGATCTCCTCTATATAAGACTAAACATTTAAATCCTTGTCTCAAAATAAAGATATGTAAACTATAAAAGGAGGAATTATCCCAACTATCCATAATCTATAAATGTTTAATTTCTAGTCCTAAATCTGTCCATTAAAAGGTATTCTGGGCCAGGCACAGTGGCTCACGCCTATAATCTCAGCACTTTGGGAGGGCAAGGTGGGTGAATCACCTGAGGTCAGGAGTTCGAGACCAGCCTGGCCAACATGGTGAAACCCTGTCTCTACTAAAAATACAAAAATTAGCTGTGCGTGGTGGCACACACCTGTAATCTTAATTACACAGGAGGCTGAGGCACAAGAATCGCTTGAACCCAGGAGGCAGAGGTTGTAGTGAGCTGAGATCGTGCCACTGCATTTCAGCCTGGGCAACAGAGTGAGATTCCATCTCAAAAAAAAAAAAAAAAAAGGCCAGGCACAGTGGCTCACACCTGTAATCCCAGCACTTTGGGAGGCCAAGGCAGGCGGATTACGAGGGCAGGAGTTTGAGACCAGCCTGGCCAATATGGGGAAACCCCGTCTTTAATTAAGACACCAAAATTAGCCAGGCGTGGTCACATGCGCCTGTAGTCCCAGCTACTCAGGAGGCTGAGGGAGGAGAATTGCTTAAACCCGGGAGGTGGAGGTTGCAGTGAGCCAAGATCATCGCACCACTGCAATCTAGCCTGGGCAACAAAGCAAGACTCCCTCTTAGGAAAAAAAAAAAAAAAAGGTATTCTGGACATAAAAGTCACCAACTCCTAGAACCCAACCATGCTCCTTGCACTAGAAGAAATGTAATAGAGAGATTTTACTATTTTTAAATAAAGCAACAGGGTCCAACAGTCTTGTTTCCCTATATTAATCTATTCTAAAAATTTCTTTTTGTCATAGATGTATTTTTTTCTTATTTGTAGCGCAAAGCCTGATTCTTAATCAAATGTCCCAACAGTATATAGATTTTAACTAAAAGCTGATCTAAGTAGAGTTAAAATTTCTCTTTTCTTAGAGAAGACTTCCAATATGAAGAACGATCAAAGCAGATTCAACACCCTCAGAAACAAAGACGCTATTATAAAACAGAATATTCTAAATTTTCCAGTTCTAAGTCAACTTTCCTCACTATTTTAAGCAATTGCAGTTTTGCACCAGACATGACCAGGTTGTCCCCTGAACTTGGGCAGCTCACCAGAAATATCCCAAACGCGCACAGTCTGGTCCAGGCTGGCTGATACTACCAAGTCTTCTGAGGGGTGGAATTGAGCACACATCACATAATGGTTGTGCCCTGTTAACACACTGCAAAAAAAAAAAAAAAAAAAGACAATACCAAATTAGAGGTGGAAGTCAACAGACTCCTAAACTAAATACCTTTCTCCATATTCAATAAATGCTTATCCAATTATATTTTTATGGAGACAAAGGTAGGTCATCCTACCAATTGTGAACTAATAATAATAAGCCCAGTCAGTTATTTTAACAACAGTTCTCTTCTTGCCTCTAATGCTTTAGTATTTAAATATTACTAATTTCAGGAGAACTGAGATTACATAGCTCTCCTCTCAAAAATATTTTATAATATCAAAATAAATGTAATCTCAGTAATTCATACTGTAAATTATCTGTGAGATTTTAGTAAGGTATCTCTTTTAAAGGCCAGCACTTTATTTGTTATTATTATTATTATGAGACAGAGTTTCACTCTGTTGCCGAGGCTGGAGTGCAATGGCACAATCTTGGCTCACTGCAACCTCTGCCTCCCCAGTTCAAGCAATTCTCTGCCTCAGCCTCCCAAGTAGCTGGGACTGCAGGCACGCGCCACCGCGTCCAGCTTATTTTTGTATTTTTAGTAGAGATGGGGTTTCACCATCTTGGCCAGGTTGGTCTCGAACTCATGAACTCAGGTGATTTGCCCGCCTTGGCCTCCCAAAGTGTTGGGATTACAAGCGTGAGCCATGGCGCCAGGCCAAGGCCATCACTTTAAATGGTCCCTAACTCTTCATGGAAGGTTCTATGTAAAGCTCCAGCTCCAAACACAAAATAAGATAAAGGTCTAGACCTTGACTCCTTGACTCGGGTTTTCTGGGAAAATAATTGAAAACCAGCTAAAAGTTCTTGTTCTAAAAGGCTGTATGACTTCTCTTCCTGGTAAGAAATTATTGGAAGATCCAGATTCATATATGGGATTGCCTTTACATTTATTATTTTGCACTTAAAAGCATCCTACAAATACAATCAGTAATTAATCAGCCGACATAGCCATTTGGGAAGGGAGAAGATTGTTGTAAGAGAAGCTGATTATGAAAAAGTAGGAAAAATGAAGACTCTTTTTGAGCCCTCTGCCTCCTGCTTTACCAAACACAGGTTCTAGATTGCCAATTCCACACTCGGATGGTCTGATCATCTGAGGCACTCAGAATCCAGGGATATTCCTGAAAGATATTCCAGACAAAGGCTTTAAACATTAAACAAATTTGTTTTATCAGCCTCTTGTAATCATTTTTCTCTAAAGAATTGCATTGCTTAACAGCTTAGCTACATTAGCAAAGGGGCTGCTGCTTTTGCTACCAGGTTAGCTGTCGTCTTTTCTCTACCACTCTAACGGCTTTTTTCAACTTCGGCACTTTCACCTATAAGACTTAAGAATGGAAGCCAGTCAGAGGCATAATAGATTCTCAGAGGCAGATAGTGACATATACATTTACATTTTCTTCTATATGTGTGTATGTGTGTGTATTATATATAATCATGTAAATTAAGATCCTGTGAAAGATTCTTCTACCTTTAACTCTAGGATGGGAATATTATTTTATTGTCTGACTTCTTTCTGTCCAGTTTCAAAAAATTCCCAGGTCTCAGCAACCAAAGCAGAAAGTAACATGTAAAGACAAATTAGCCTTTTTGGAATCTGTAGATTGTTGAGAAAAGGAAGTATTTCTTATTTACACTTCCTTCTTACTACACTTGCTAAGCTTTGTGTTAAACACTGAAGATAGACGGTATCCCTATCTTCATTACAGATAGGGATGTTAGTACCTCTAACATCAGTATTTAGCACAAAGCTTAGAAAGTATAAGGCACACATGTATTTACTGAGCTGGTAAAATGAAAGAAAATAAGGTTTTTCATAACTTTCCAGGTAGATGACAACTTGTTCTAGGCAAGGATCTTCAGGAAGTCCTTTATGGCAATGGCAAACAATTCCTACTTAAATTATCTTATTGAGTGGTTATCATTCTGAAATGTTTAAATTATAATTTTCTCATTCTCTCCTATCCTAAAATTTTTTAATTAAAGAAACAATGTATACTCAACCAGTAAATTATTGTTTATTTCATCATATTCTTTCCAACTTAATTCAAAGACTTAATTTACTGGCAATCAAAGAATAGTATAAGTTAATGCTAATACACAGAATTATAAGGAGATCCTCTCAGGTTGCAAATGGATTCAGAGGTTGGGAGTCTGTAATCTCACTATCTAAATCTACTATGATACCTGGCAGCTCAAAGAAAGTAGTAAGCCTGGCTAAGGGAACAGCCTCCACCAGACCCAAAAATCCTAGGATAGACAGACTGTTAATACTTCAAAACGTTTGTTAGCTCATCAAAATGGCATCTTAGTCTGATCTTCCAGACACACCTACTACTTACTAATAATACCCTACATGGGATTAGCTGGCAAACTTTTGGTTTTTGGTTCAGCAAACCTGAAATCAAATCCCTACTTTTCCCTACAGAGAAACAATGACTTCCCATAGAATCCACTGAATCCAATAAAATTAAATTCAGTACAATCCCAAGTGCTTCCTTTTGCAGAAAGAAACAAAGCAGAAAGGTCAATACCACATAGATTGTAGAAGAGCCACTCCAAAAACCACTCTGTTATTAAAACATAGGTTCTCAACGATCAAATAAAGATTACTATGGGGAAAGTAAGAATGCTCCAAAACTAGTGCCACCATGACTACTTACATGATGAAAAAACGTGGTGCGAATATAATCTAAGTGCCCAAGCAATGTGAAAAGACAGCGCCGAAGCTTGTAATTCCAAACCTGCAAAGACAGAAATCAAACTAAGAAACAGAAATATACCTATTGGGCCTCTATAGAGATAAAAATATGTATATAAATATGGGTTTACATACATATTTGTACTTTCGTATTTCTAAATAGGTAGGAACCTTGGTAGGAAGCCTTAAGATTTGAGGGAAAAAGAACAAGAATGAAACTATAAGTCAGATAAACAATGTGGGGTTGGGGTGTGATTAGGGAAAAGATAAATATGAAATTATTGAAGTTTTTCAGGCTGGGTGCAGTAGCTCATGCCTGTAATCCCAGCACTTTGGGAAGTTGAGGTGGGTGAATCACAAGGTCAAGAGAATGACACCACCCTGGCTAACACAGTGAAACTCCATCTCTACTAAAAATACAAAAAATTAGCCGGGCATGGTGGCATTCGCCTGTAGTCCCAGCTACTGCAGAGGCTGAGGCAGGAGAATCACTTGAACCCAGGAGGCAGAGATTGCAGTGAGCCAAAATCATGCCATTGTACTCCAGCCTGGGCGACAGAGTGAGACCCGGTCTCAAAAAAAAAAAAAGAGAAAAGTTTTTCTTTCTTTGGGAAGAAACCATCTGTATTTAGTAGCGGGAAATATTTAACCAGGGCTTGATTTGAAACTCTTTTTTCTATTGCATAATTGTGCTCTCAGCTTGAATACAGGCCCCTTAATGCTTTACCCATCACTTTTAAAAAGTATGACAGGCCAGGCATGATGGCTCATGCCTGTAATCCCAGCATTTTGGGAGGTCAAGGGGGGATCACCTGACGTCAGGAGTTTGAGACCGGACTGGCCAACACGGGGAAACCCCGTCTCTACAAAAATACAAAAAAAATTAGCCGATGTGATCCCAGCTACTTGGGAGGCTGCAGCAGCAGGATCACTTGAACCCGGGAGGCCGAGGTTGCGGTAAGTCGAGATCGCACCACAGGACTCCAGCTTGGGCGACAGAGAGGCCTGATCTCAAAAAAAAGTAGGACAGATAGATACCATGACTCCAAGGGAAACAGTAATATACGGCATCAGCTTCTTAGACTCCTAACCTGACGGCAAATGATGCCCATACATACGTGGTCTGTACTCAACTGTCAAGCAAACAGACTTTAACTTATTACATGGAAAATACTACACTGCTCAGTAAGGCTGAGCTAACCAGAGAAACAATATCATATTCAGATGTGAAGCTGAGTCAACTACCAAAGTACTAGGCATCAACGAACACAACTGAAGACACGAAAACCAGGAGCATAAATACAACACAGCTTATCTTCCTCATTCAGAAAATCCCCTAAAATGTACAAAAATAAGAGACCAGATGCATTTTTCTTTTTATTTCATTTAATTTTTAAAAATTTCTTTTTAATATTTGTTTATAATCAATCTGGACCAGCTCGTTACTATTTCTTATTTTTAACTTTTCTTTAGTAAATTATAAAAATATCATTTCCTGTAACAAATTCAGACAATTCAAAAGTATGACAAAAATGCTGAGTTCCTTAAAGGCAGGGTTCTTGCCCAGCATGCTCAACACTATACCCTTACCACCTAACACAGTGCCTGACACTAGGTAAGTGCTCAGCAAGCATTATGCATGGAAATAAGAATAACATGAAAAGTTAAAGTATGCCAATACCTTCGCCTCTATCTATTCAATCAGCTACATATAAATACACATGTACACAGTGGAGTTTCACATAAAAATTAGATCATACCATAAACACTATTCTTTAACTGACTTTTTCCCCCTTATAGAGTTCAGTGTTTTAAACTTTCATATTTCTAGCTTCAAAATGTCTTGACTCCTTCAATGGCCTAAGTCAAGCTCCAAAATTGTAAATCCTTAAAGACTTACAGGGGTTTTAGACCAATACTCTGACCATTTGCTGGGCTCCCCGTCTTACTCTTTGTAAATGAAGATTGTACTAATGCTACATTTATCTGGATATAGCAAGCAATATGATAGTCCACAGACATAACTTTTCTAGATAATCCCCCTTTTTATGAAAAAATGTTCAAGTTTATTAGTCATCAGAGAAATAAAATTAATGAAAACCACTAAATGGCTGGGTGTGGTGGCTCACGCCTATAATCCCAGCACTTTGGGAGGCTGAGGCAGGAAGATCATCCAAGGTTGGGAGTTTGAGAACAGCCTGACCAACACGGAGAAACCCCATCTCTACTAAAAATACAAAATTAGCCGGGCGTGGTGGCGCATGCCTGTTATTCAAGCTACTCAGGAGCCTGAGGCAGGAGAATCACTTGAACCTGGGAGGTGGAGGTTGCGGTGAGCCAAGATCACGCCATTGCACTCCAGCCTGGGCAACAGCGCAGACTCGGTCACAAAAAACAAACAAACAAAAAAACAAACAAAAAAACCCCCACTGAATGATAGCACTGTACACCTACCAGCTAGTAAAGAATTCCTTTGTTTTAATAACAGCTTTATTGAGATACAGTTCAAATACCATACAATTTATTCATCTAAAGTATAAAATTCAATGGTTTTTAGTATATTCACCATTGTGCAACCATCAATTTTAGGACATTTTTATTCACTCCCCTAAGACATTCATACCCATTGGCTGTCACTCCTCATTTCCTCCCAACCCCTCCAACCCTAGACAATCACTAGTCTACTTTGTGTTTCAATAGATTTACCTATTCTGGACATTTCATAAGTGGAAGATTATTTCTTTTCCAAAGTATTAGTCATTTTGGGAAAACTTTTTTCTTAATTAACACCCAGTTTTTCCTTTTTAAACAGATTTTAAGAATCCCAAGTTAACCATTCTTGATAGTCAATGTTCATCACTATAAACAACAAATACAAAAATATTATAATGAGGTGATATCCTTATGGGCTTCTGAGATCTATCAGGTGATTTGAGTTTTGATTGCCCCAGGATGTGGTGCCTAAAAACTAGAAAACAGAAATAAATGTCCTTCCTATAATTCCAATAGCTCTTTTCTCTGTAGGCAGCGGTCACTCATTACTCCTGTCACCTAAGTTCTGTGGTATAATCACAATATATAACTTCTTGAAGTTGCTTATGAAAAAGACTTTACCTTTTTATCAAGTAAATTTCACTGGTTTGGTTTGATAGATAGACTTAATGAAAACAACTAAAGGAAGTAAATAAAGGAAATTTTGATTTATTTTTATAGGTTGCTAGTCTCTGGCTCTAACTTTCACTATTATGAGTCAATCGTCTTCAAAGAATTGCCTATATTCTGTCTGCTTCCTCATTTTATACTAAGGCCTTCCAAATTAAGCACTTTAAAGGTTATTTCTCAGTCTTGATCTTATTCTAAACGCTTTCTCCTTCCCAAAAGTCTCTTCTTCCTTGGCATGCAACAGGCTTCTTCTCCCTCTTGGTTCATCTTGAACCCCTGAAATCACTGTTTCCCATACTAACTCTACTTCCTCTCTCTCCCTGAAATGATGGTCTGTCTTCTTATTCAACGTACTCCTTGAGCAATATCTTCTACTGCTTCTCCTTTGGCTCCTCCCTTCATGATGACAAATCACAAATATATTTCTAGCACAGACATCCCAACTAGACTGTCTCTTAGCTCCCTCAAAATTATCAGAGACAAGATGGAATTCATTACCCATTCTCTTCCACTCCAGAAAACTATCTACTCCTGATTTTCCTTTCCTAATTAATGACACCCCCTTTACCCAGTGACCTAAACTAGAAGCCTGAAAATCATCTCATTTATTTCTCCTTATTGTCCCTTATTTCTCCTTATTGGCCATCTCATTTATTTCTCCTTATTGCCCCTTATTTCTCCTTATTGGCCATCTCATTTATTTCTCCTTATTGACCATCATCTAACGGACATACTGATTCATTTCCTTAAATTCTCACATCCATCTCCTTCTCTCCATTTCAAATGCTACTACCTAAGCTCAGGTTTCCTGACTGGTATCTTTGTCTCCAGTTCTGCCCAAATCATCCAATCTTTTCTTTAATTGCCACCAAGTAATCATTTTAAAAACATATAAATCTGATATCACTCCTGTATTTAAGTTCCTTAAATTGCTCCTTGTTATCTGCATGATAACATCTAAACTCCTGAGTGCTGCAAACAGGTACTCCATGATCTGGCTCCTCTCATCTTCTGTCCCTTCTCTCAACATTTCTTCAGGTTTTCTCCATACAAAACTAGTAAGAGTTGCCCTGTATCTAGCTGTATCACGCCTTTTGTCTTTGCACCTGTACTGCTCTTTCCTATTTCACTGTGAATATCTATTACATCACTCACCAAACTATACATGCTATTACTTGGATATATGTTTATCTCCTCTATTAGAATAAAAGCTCCTTGAAAACAGAAGCCATTTCTTATTTATTTTTGAATTCCCAAAAAAGAAAACAGCGTCTGACATACAGTAAGCATTCAACAAATGTTTGCTGGGTAAGTTCTCCAGATAATGTTGTCAAAAGCCTGAGCTCTGTATGAATGAACTTCCCTGTCTTTCAGTCCCTTTCACGATTCCCAAACCTTCCCACATCCTCTGTCCTTTATTCTCAGTCATGACAGACCCTCTGTACCTTAATCTTATAGTCATCTCCTCCAGAGACGAACAGTGGCTGCTGCTTATGGAAGTCAATGCCTCGCACTGGACCTGGTGGAGAAGGCAGGCAATGTATGTTAGAGAGAGCTATCCTTTCTAATATCTAAAGTGATTCCTATTCAGGATTTTTCCGTTTTATCACTTCCACATTCTTTAATCATAGAGGAATCCATGTCAAACAAGGCTTTAAATACCCCAGGATATGATAAATACTTATACTCATTTAACTTCCTCCTAGAAATATCTCACCATCGTGTTCATCAAACTTGTCAATGAGAGTGCACATCCGATAGTCCCATAACTGGATGACCCCATTATGTAAACTAGTCAGGATCCAAGGTCTTTTGGGGTGAAAGCTGAGCCCTGAAAAAAATAGAAAATGATACAATGAGCTAACTAAGCCCCATGATGTCACCTTCTGTCAATTCTGATAAGAAAAAGAAACAGCAAGGTTAATCCTAGGTTCATTTATTCATTCGACACGCTTGATGATTTTTTACTGGATGCCGGACATCATGAATTTTATGTTTGGTACTAGATGTTTGTTATATTCCTTTAAATATTGTTGGGCTTTGCTCTAGGATGCAATTAAGTTACTTGGAATCAGTTGATCCTTTCAAGGCTTGCTTTTAGGTTCTATTACAGGGGGGCTACAGCAGCCTTCATTCTAGGCTTAATCTGGAACCATTATTAAAGCAATAGCCATCTGAGGTCTCTATTTGAAGCCCTATATTATTAGGAAGTCTTTCCATTCTGGCCAGTAGGAACACAAACTAGTCCCAGCCCTGTGTGAGCTCTGGGGACTGCTCTGCCTTCTCCTTTCCAGTGGTTCTCTTTCAGGTTTTGAATAGTTTTCTCACATGCAGATCAGTACTCAAAGACCCAAGAGGACATCCTGCAGATCTCTAGTGCTCTCTCTCTGCAGCCCCCTCTTCTCCGGTATTTTGCCCTGCAAAATCTAGCATCTTTGCTTCCCCACACTCTAAACTTTTGTCTCCTCAGAAAGAACAAGGGATTCCCCTCTTCACTGAAGCCTGAAAACTCTCTAGGCAGCAATCTATGACAATCATAGGACTCACCTTGTTTATTTCCCTTCTCTCAAGAATCATTTTCCTGCACTGCGTGTCACCCAACGTCTGTGAGCAATGTATGAACCTTTGTTTCATACATTTTGTTTGTTATTCTATCAAGACTGGAAATGGAAGTCCCCAGAGGTAACAACTACTAACAGTTTGGAGTGTACCCTTTCAGATTTTTAATGCAGTTACACATAGACATAGGCCTTAGTATTTTATGAAAGTGGGGATCACATTATGATGTTGTTCTGCAAACTTTTACATTATTCTAACAGGCATTTAACTTTGTCCCCCAATTTTTGGCTATCAGAAGAGCCTACTGAAGATACTTGTACACATAATCTAGCCTATTTGCATTATTATTGCTCTAGGCTAAAGACCTGTGAGATTGCTCAGGAATAGAATATGTGCACTTAACATTTTAGTACATATGTTTAAATGTAAAAACACTGTATCAATATACAGTCTCATGAAGTTTATGGAGGTGCCCATTTTGCACCCAGGATGTTATCAGCTATTTGTTGTTTTGTTTTATAAATCTAAGACCCTCCCCCTAAGAAAGTAACTTCACTTTTTTTTTTTTTTTTTTGCATTTCTTTCATTACTAGTGAGGTGGAACTATTTTAATTATTTATTGAACATTTACAATTTTTCTTCTAAATTGTCTATTTTTCCATTAGGTTCTCTTTTTTTTTTCCATTATGATATATAAGTACACTCAACAATGGATGTTTGCCCTCAATTATCACAACATCTTTGTTTTTCCTTCTCTACTGCCCAGCAAGAAATTAGGAGCAGAAAAGAAAACTGAAAGATTATGAAGACCCATTTCACCTATGCAGGTCTCAGAAATTCTTAATGGTACCCACCTTTCAAGGTCAAGTTTCCCAAGAGACTTAGAAACTGCTCAGAATATATTCACACATTGATAGCAGCCTCCACTTTTTGCACTACTGAGTCTACACCAGGCGCTGTAATAAATACATTCCATACTTTCTCATTTTAATTCTTTCTATAAAAGACCATTTTACAGATGAGGAAATAAGAGACTTAGAGACCTTAAGTAAGTCACCCAAGTCATACAGCTTGTTAGTGGATGTCTCAGGATTCCAAAGCAAGCCCATCTGACTTCAAAGACCAACCACTTCAAAGACTAACCACTTTGTTACGCTGCATCTTACTACATACTCTAGATACTATTTTTCCAGGTCTCTGGAGACCTTACTTCTCTCTGCCTTTCACATTTTAACATTCTGAGGCTAATATTGCGATCTCAGTATTTGCCCTCCACCCCCAACGACCCACACTGGAGCTCTGGAGTCGCCATACTTAGCAAATAAAAATACGAGATGCCCAGATATATTTGAACTTTTGGTAAGCAAGGACAGACTAAAAAAACTATTCATTGTTTACCTGAAATTCAAATTTAACTGCGTGTCCTGCATTTTATCTGGCAACCCTATCAAGTTCAGACTTTATTGGGGTTATAAGCCTCAAAGTACTATTTCCGGGTAGTGAATAAAGCCGAATGGAGGTACTGATGTTGAGATGCTGCAGCCAAGGCCTCCTTAAGTGAGGTAGCCACTACACGTCTCCAAAAAATCTACTGACTCGGGTGCGAGTTAACAGAGATCGAGACTCAAGCCCCAGGGCCACTCCATATAACACAATCAAAAAGCCAACAGGTCACAGGGCCTTTGGAGCAGAACAATACAAGTCGGGAGCACAGCAAAGAGGGAAAGGGAGAAGAAAGAATAGGGAAGAGGTCTAAGGAATCCCCTGCAGTGTGGGAGCCACTTTATAGGTAAATCGAAGCCCAAGGACACACCAAAGAAGAGGGGACTGGAGAACCGCTAGCCAGGCCTAACTTCTCTCCCACCCTCCGTCTTCCTCTGGGTCCGTCTGGTGGGCCCACTTCGGCCAGCTCGTCTACCCATTTTCTCTTCCCCGGTGTCTGCGCCGCTCTTGACATCCAACCTCCATGTTCCCCTTTTTTTTCTCCACTACCTTTGACCCGCGCGCTCTTGGTCTCGAATTTGGTTAGCATCTCTCAGGTCTCCGACTCCGATGTTTTAATCCGAGCCCCGACACACCCTGCTGCCCTTCGGACGCCTCCACGTCAGCTACGCTCTGCCGCGGTTTCCGGAAACTCCTGGAAACACGAACTTCCGGTCTGTTGGGCTCCGGGCCACAGAGATGGTGTCAGTGGTAGCCTAGAGAGGCCACTACCCGGCAGGAGCCGAACTGGGGCTTCCGCTCAGCAGAGAGGCAAGATGGCCACGGCAGGGGGTGGCTCTGGGGCTGACCCGGGAAGTCGGGGTCTCCTTCGTCTTCTGTCTTTCTGCGTCCTACTAGCAGGTGAGGCCTCCCCACCCGTGAGCTCCGTTCTCTAAGGGGAACTCTCCGGATCGGCCCAGCTGCGAGCGCCACTGTCTCCCTTCAGGTTCCTGCTGCCCCTGTCCCGCCACCCTGTAAATCCTCTTTCTCTTTCGTTCCCACGACAGAAGTTCCCCCTTTGCCTGGACCTAAAGGTCCCTTCTCCCCCGCAGCATGTCGTGTCGCTTTACTCCCTTCTCTAGGCCTCTTCCTGGACTTCGAACCCGACCCTCTCCCACTTTGTCCAGATGCCTCGTTTTTCCCACAACCCTAGCCACCACAATCGAAAGGAACAGGTGTGAAAGTTAGCTTTCTTCCCCCTGTTTAGACTTTTTGAGACGAAAGCAATCTTGTTCTGTGGGTACTGTGCGGCACTTAAAAGGTAGATTTCTTATTTCTTCCCCTATTGGTTACACCCAAAGTCTGTGTCCCTCTGCCTTGCCTCAGGTTTTGTTTTTGTTTTTGTTTTTTAAATCAGTAAAGCAAGAGTAAGATGGGTACTCTTAACTGTCAAGACCGTGAAGTAACGATTCAAGGAACTTTCGGCATGTATAATGTACTTGACTGTTTGCTTATACGCGTTTATTTACTGATACATGGCTTTTTAGTTGGTCACGCCCTAAAATGCAAATGTCTGTATATAACTATGACTGTGCCTTTCCCCAGTTCACATTGTTTTTAAAGATCCTCAAAGGAGAAACTACAGCTGCCCCATACTGTGGGCACACAAATGACCTACTGATGTTAAATTAACTGACCGGTGTATGTCATAAGGTTTCTCTCAATTCTGTTCACACTTTTGGAAAAATGTCTCAGAAAGTTTTCTTAGCCCAGCACCTTTGTATTAACTGATTAGTAATATACGTACAGGATATATAAGCAGAAGTGTGGTCACCTGTGCAACCAGAATCTGGCAAATCTAAGGTCAAACACCTTTCCTTTGACCAAGTTTTCTCTCTTTTGGTGTCACTGTCAATGGCACTACATGGACTTTTTAATAACCCTTTGAGGCACATAGCTGAGTGCCATGTAGAGCGTGTATCTGTTACAATAATGTGTGCAAGAAGTAAGAATAATGGACTTTAATCTCATTTTAGAAAGTATGATATTGAATGATTTACCCAAGCCATACGTCAGGTTAATGACATGATAAAAGCTAATACCTGTGTCTCTCAATTTTTTCTAACACTTTTTATCTTCCGATCAGGTTTGTGCAGGGGAAACTCAGTGGAGAGGAAGATATATATCCCCTTAAATAAAACAGCTCCCTGTGTTCGCCTGCTCAACGCCACTCATCAGATTGGCTGCCAGTGTGAGTTGAGACTGGGATTCATGTTTATGGACATTGGTATTTGTCTGTGCCCTAGATAGTAAGTAACATTCATGTCCTGCTTAGGAGTTCTGACACTCATACTGGACTGAGAGTAGGCAGTTGTAGAGAACGGTCTGTCAAGCTAGGCAAGATAATTAATAAGAACTGACATTTAGTAAATGCTGCATACCAAGCTTTTTACATGTGCATCTCATATAACCCCCACGACAACCCCATAAAATAGGTCTTACTATTGCTGTCACTTTATAAATGATGAAACTAAAACTTAAAGAAGTTGAGTAACTTTCCCAAGATCATACTGGTAATAAGTGATGACGCCAGGATCTAGTGGCTCAAGCACTAAACTGAGACTCTTATTTTTTTTTTTTTTTTTGAGACAGAGTTTCACTCTTGTCCCCCAGGCTGGAGTGCAGTGACACCATCTTGACTCACTGTGACACCATCTTGACTCACTGTGACCTCTGCCTTCCGGATTCAAGTGATTCTCCTGCCTCAGCCTCTTGAGTAGCTGGGATTACATATATCTGCCACCATGCCCAGCTAATTTTTGTATTTTTAGTAGAGGCAGGGTTTCACTATGTTGGTCAGGCTGTTCTCAACTCCTGCCTCAAGTGATCCACCTGCCTTGGCCTCCCAAAATGCTGGGATTCCAGGTGTGAACCACCGTGCCCAGCTGAGCCAGGACTCTTAACCATCTTATTACACTTTTTTTTAAGGAGAAAAAAAGTCTCATATTCTATGGTGTCCAGTCATCACTTGCACTCTGAACTTTTTGGAACCAAAATGGGCTTCTTAAAGGCAATGAACTATTTAAAGAGAAGGCATTGAAAATGCCATATAGACTGGGTGCAGTGGCTCATGCCTGTAATCCCAGCACTTTGGGAGGCCAAGGCGGGTGGATCACTTGAGGTCAGGAGTTTGAGACCAGCCTGCCCAGCATGGTGAAACCCCCCATCTCTACTAAAAATACAGAAATTAGCCGGCTGTTGTGGCGTGCCTATAGTCGCAGCTTCTCGCGAGGTGGAGGAAGGAGAATCACTTGAGCCCAGGAGGTGGAGGTTGCAGTGAGCAGAGATTGTGCCACGGTACACCAGCGTAGGTGACAGAGTGAGACACTGTCTCAAAAAAAAAAAAAAGAAAAGAAAAGAAAATGCCAAATAATTGCAGGAGGAATTAGTGAAGCATTCTATTTATCCTTTTTTAAAACTTTGTTTTTCCTTAAATTCAACTGACATTGAGGCCACTTATTTTTACGCTTTGTGTGTTCCAAAAGAAGGTGCCACGATACTATGGCTTTAAAAACTGTTAAAATCATAGGGCAGGAAAAGTAGTAATCTAAAGGCTAACCTGCTGTCTTCAGATTTTGTTTCCTGTGGACAATAGCTCTGTCAGAAAGTAGTTTTGCAGATAAGCAGGAAACTTGGGGTCTGATGTTGGCTTCCTCATCGTCAAATTGATCACCTCTGAATTTCATTTTACCCCTGGAATAATGGTTGGAATACTTGCATAAAGCTGAAAGTCAAATATCTCTTAATAGATGGTTATTGATGATGCTAGGTAAAGAGAGTGATCTCAGAAGTGCTGTATAATTTCCTGAAGCCTTCTTCCAATTTGGTAAGAGAAAACTGGGACACTGAGAAGTGAAGGACTTGTTCATGGAAGCAGTTACTACTTTTTTAGCCATCTTTCCCTGAGCTATAGTATCTGTTAATTGTCCCGTGTCCCTGCTATACAGAGCACTGGGAGTAGGTTGAACTGGTTCCAATCAGCCCCGAATAAAGTTTTTGTTGTACTTAGTTTCTTTTTTTTTTTTTTTTTTTGAGATGGAGTCTCGCCCTCTCACCTGGGCTGGAGTGCAGTGGCACCATCTCAGCTCACTGCAATCTCCGCCTCACAGGTTAAAGTGATTCTCCTGTCTCAGCTTCCTGAATAGCTGGGATTACAGGTGTGTTCCACCATGCCCGGATAATTTTTTGTATCTTTAGTAGAGGCGGGGCTTCACCATGTTGGCCGGGCTGGTCTCGAACTCCTGACCTCGTGATCTGCCTGCCTTGGCCTCCCAAAATGCTGGGATTACAGGCATGAACAACCCTGCCCAGCCCTCTGGACTTAGTTTCTGAACTGATTTGTAGTTAGAAGAGAGCTAGGTCCAGGGTGGGCTAAGGTCAGACTGCTGGTCTTGCTGGAACCTCACGATAAAGTACAGAAGGCCAGGACCCCATCTTCTTGTAATTGGGCTCTAAGAAAACTCCTCTGGGAATGAGTCATTCTGCTCTATGTTCTTAAAACAGCTCTGTGGGAAGCAAAGCCTCTGGAGGTAAAGCCAAGTGCCAGTACAGAGAAACAAGAGGGGGCAAGCGGGACTTTGGCCACTTCCTCATTGTTTCCTTTTCAACGTACTTATTTCTAAGTCTTACTTTGTCATATCTGTCTTTTCTGAGCAGGCTGCACCCTTTTTAATTAGTGTAGCTAACATGATAAAACTAAGGAGAAAAAGTGATACCCAGGTGTGATTTCTCATTATAATGCTCTGCTTCTCTTGGACGCTTTAAAGTTCTGAAAGGGGGCTATAAATAGGTTTCTTTTCCCTCCCTCCCTCCTTCTATCCTTTCTTCCTTCTTTCATCTATCCCCACAGTATGAGATGAATAGAGGTAGAAAACCTCCTCATTGAAGGCCCGGAGAAAATAAGCAAGTTACTTAAGACTACTCCATTGCTAGTTGGAATCCAGATTAGAATCCAAGTTTTTTTCAGTCCAGTTATCATAGTTTGTCTTCTTCCTGTCCTCCCTGGTGTTGAAGTTTTGGGGTGGTTGTGTGTGTGTGTGTGTGTGTGTGTGTGTGAGTCGGAGTCACACTGTGTCACCCAGGCTGGAGTGCTGTGGGACAATCTCAGCTCACTGCAGCCTCCACCTCCCCGGTTCAAGCGATTCCCCTGCCTCAGCCTCCTGAGTAGCTAGCATTACAGGTATGCGCCATCACACCTGGCTAATTTTTGTATTTTTAGTAGAGATGGGGTCTCGCCATGTTGGCCAGGCTGGTCTCGAACTCCTGACTTCAAGTGATCCAACCACTTCGGCCTCCCAAAGTACTGGGATTACAGGCATGAGCCACTGCACCTGGCCGAAGTTATATATGTTTTAGTTGCCACACTATCTGTTCCTTTTCCCGTGTTTTAAATGCTATGGCAAGGGCCAAGCATGGTGACTCACTCCTGTAATCCCAGCACTTTGGGGGGCCGAGGCGGGCATTTAAAACTCTAAAGTGATTCTGATACACAGCCAGGGCTGAGAACTACTGGTCTTAAATAATTTATGAATAACACATCCAATTTTCTGTGGGGGGAAGACTCACAGGGAGACCCTAGGATATCTCTACACACATCACTAGGGACTTAAGGAGTATTACCTAATGTGTTGAATTATGTAGAATTCAAAGTATTCTGGACTCTGGGTCATCCATCCTCTAATACAGTGCTTCCCAATCTTTATCATGTCATGAGACACATAGAAAATGTTATTTGTATGGCATCCTGGCACATAGAGAAATGGGTGATATTTTCAGGGCATCCTGGGGTAAATGATAAGTAGACTCCTGGCTGGAGGTGACTTTGGAAAGAAACCCTAGGTTTCCTGGAATGAGGAGAACCAATGAGAGCACATCTGTGATCCATTCAAGGCTTATCAATTGGGAAGCTCTGTTTTAGAAACCTCAGAGTTCTTGATTAACCTCATCTAAAACCGGCCAGAAGCAAGTAAAGTCATTCCCAAAAAGGGCAAAAGGAATGATGATCTAGGAAGGCTCCTGAGGCCAAGGGCATCTATGCATGTGTTTTCACAAAGGAAGATTCAAAGCTAAAACCCTGAGCTAGAGATTTAGTGGCATTTCCTGGAGAAAATATAGGTTTGAAAACTTTGTTGTCTATTGTTGTAGAATCTTATGTATATGGCTAAATAAGGTTGGGGTCAGAAGGCAAGAAAATGAAGTTCACAGAACCTTTCTGGCATATAATGAGTCCTCTTGTGCTCTTTTATATTCCATTCCCTCCTGATAAACTTCAGATGAAGCTGGGGCAACAGCTTTTCAGTTCAAATCTAGAGGTGCCTGTATTCACCCAAATATGTTGTGACATCTTTAGGGATAAAAGATACGCAGAATCAGTGAGACAGAGTCAGAATTATCAACTGTGGGAGCTTTAATTTAACTCATTCTGTCCTGGCAGCTTCAATTAGTGGAGACACAGGGGTTATCCACGTAGTAGAGAGAGAAGAGGACCTACAGTGGGTATTGACTGATGGCCCCAACCCCCCTTACATGGTTCTGCTGGAGAGCAAGCTTTTTACCAGGTAAGAATAGATATATCTGCTGGGAAAACATCCATAGAGGGAAAGTTTCAGTGAACAGTCCTCCCACTTATTAGTGAAAACTTCCCTTGGCTGCCCTGGTCTGGTCAGGGGAGAAGGCAGGGTGGTCCTCAGAAGGAAAGGTGTACCATCAAAAGAAATGATCTTGAGCTCAGGGCCAAATTTCACCTATCTTGTCCCTGAGTAACCCTGGGTACCCCTCCCCTTCCTTCCTGGGGTGCTGACTCACTAGAGCTCTACTTTTTAGAGCAGATCATAGTCCAGACTCAGAAGTTAGAGACTGAAAGGGAAGAAATAAGTCAACAGTATGATTCCCCTAGTTCCCCATTTGTTTCCATCCTGGAGGGCAGGATGTCAGGCTGTCCGATACCTTCCTGTGTTCCTTCATGGAATTCCTTTCCTATTCCAGGGATTTAATGGAGAAGCTGAAAGGGAGAACCAGCCGAATTGCTGGTCTTGCAGTGTCCTTGACCAAGCCCAATCCTGCCTCAGGATTCTCTCCTAGTGTGCAGTGCCCAAATGATGGGTTTGGTAAGTGTCCCAAAGGATCAGGAGAACCTACTGTCACCTAAGGCTCATTGTTGCTTCAGTCTTATGTCTTAGTGAGGGATGTATGTGTGTTTGTGTCTGTGTGTAGTGTCAGTAACTGACTCCCAAACAGGAGGTAGTGTTTATTTGTCCTTGCTGCTCATCCCTTCCCTTTCCTGCTTCCCCTTCCTTTGCCTTACCTGGCATCATCTCTTTTTGTCACATGTTCACATCCCTAATCTTATAGCCTAAGACTCCCTGATACCATTGTCTTTCCATTTTAGTGTGGATGGTGATAGACATCATGCCTGCTTCTTTGAGTCACCACCTGCTTTTGAACTCTTAGTTCCAACTGTAAGATTCTTCCTCCCTCACCGGGTTCCTAAGTACTTGGTGTCCCAGTAACCAGTCCCCCTATTCCCCATCCTTCTCTTCAGGTGTTTACTCCAACTCCTATGGGCCAGAGTTTGCTCACTGCAGAGAAATACAGTGGAACTCGCTGGGCAATGGTTTGGCTTATGAAGACTTTAGTTTCCCCATCTTTCTTCTTGAAGATGAAAATGAAACCAAGGTCATCAAGCAGGTAATAACTCTGCCAGCTCCTAGCAGTTCCAATTAGAAAGAAGATTATTTTTCTAGCCAGGTGTGGTAGTGTGTGCATATAGTCCCAGCCACCCAGGTGGCTGAGACAGGAGGATCACTTGAGCCAGGAGGCAGAGGTTTCAGTGAGCTGAAATGGCACCATTGCACTCCAGCCTGGGTGACGGAGCAGGCTGTCTCTATCTCAAAAAAAAAAAAAGAAAGAAAGAAAGAGGATTATTTGATAGACTCTCCTATTTGGAGGGTGGCTCATTCTACTAGTACACCTGCTGAAAGATGGTTGCTCCAAAAAGAACCAAGACGTTTATTTTTCTCACATTCTCTCCCCACATTTTGCTCCTGCTCCTTTAATGCTCACAGCATTAAAGCCTTTTAGACTGGAAGAAAATATAAAGAATATCTGAAAGAATAATATGAAACAAGGTACACAGCCCACGTGAAGAACCACTAGTATCGTAAAAAAAAGCATTGGACTAGAGATTGAGAGATTCAATTTGGTAATTTCTGGGCTTCTTTTTAGCTCTACTGTGCCTTAATTCTGGCCTAGTATTTCCATTTTGACTCATAGAGTAGTTAAGAGATTTGTCCAAAGTTGCATGGTGAGTTGATCTCCTAGCTGTGTCATGTCTGATTTTCTATCTCTAGTTTGGTGCTCTTTGTATCAGATCACACTGAGTCTTTTCAGTGGCTGAAACTTTCAATTGGGCCTGGCCATCTGGAATGGGATAATTTCATCTCCAGCTAAACCATTGAGTCTGCAACCCTTTGTACCTCTTGATGAGTTTTTCTCTTTGACCTTATAGATCCTATGGTTGTACCAGATAACTATTGCTCAGGGACAGATGTCTCTGTAAAGGGTGTGGCTTCATCCCAAAAGGATGGAACTGGGCCCTCCTCCTTCTGGGACGTAGGGGAGGGCCTCCACCAACTAGCTGTCTCAGTGGGGTCCATCTCCCCTTTCAGTGCTATCAAGATCACAACCTGAGTCAGAATGGCTCAGCACCAACTTTCCCACTGTGTGCCATGCAGCTCTTCTCACACATGCACGCTGTCATCAGCACTGCCACCTGCATGCGGCGCAGCTCCATCCAAAGCACCTTCAGCATCAACCCAGGTAGGGCAGATCCAAACCATGAAGGTAATGGAATAAGGGGCAGAGGGAGAGTGGAACCAGGCCGGGGAATGTTAGAGAGACTATAATAGGGAAGGAGTAGACACCATGAAGGAGCTCTGCGTGGGAGAACTAGAAACAATTCTGAAAAAATTGAGGCAGCTTGTTCCTAAAGCGGATGGTGGCAGAGAAGCCAAGCCAGGACTATTGGAAGTAGAGAAAATGACTTAGAGTCCGTGGGGCACTGGTCAGAAGTTTTCCAGTGTTGCCTTTATAGCTACTGTCTCCTTTAGCCTTGTTGATCTCTCATTGTTTTCATCCTGCTTAGAAATCGTCTGTGACCCCCTGTCTGATTACAATGTGTGGAGCATGCTAAAGCCTATAAATACAACTGGGACATTAAAGCTTGACGACAGGGTTGTGGTTGCTGCCACCCGGGTGAGTGTTGGCTTCTGATCAGGATGGGCAGGGCTGGCACAAAAAGAGCTGGTAGGCCCCTCTCTAGCATATCAGATTTCAAAGTTGCTAAAGTGGGAAGCCTCAAATGGGGAGGAATCTGGGCTGTGGGACTCCTGGGTTGTCTCTGTTGCCGCAGGACAGGTATATTCTCTTGACTGGAGCAAGAAAGGAGGTTTGGGGCCGGTTTTAAAGTATATATCCCCTGACTTTTCTTCTGTTGTACCTAGCTGGATAGTCGTTCCTTTTTCTGGAATGTGGCCCCAGGGGCTGAAAGTGCGGTGGCTTCCTTTGTCACCCAGCTGGCTGCTGCTGAAGCTTTGCAAAAGGCACCCGATGTGACCACCCTGCCCCGCAATGTCATGTTTGTCTTCTTCCAAGGGGTAAGGGCTCTTTGCTGGGGTGCAATGGCAGGAAAGAAAGAGGATAGTAAAGATGAGAGTGGCTACTGGTTGGAGAAGACCTCAGCACTTGACCTAAGTTGTTAACCAGCATAGAGCTTCTGGATGTGTCTACATGTGTCTCCCCTTTAGATTCCTCCATTTTAGGAAGCTTAGATTCCTTCTTTTTAGGAAGCTTTTACACCCTGAATTGGTATGTAACCAGCCCCTTTTTTCCCCCACTGATAAGATATATTGGAGGTGGCCTTTTACTTTTACTCTCTGGACTCCTTTACTGCTGTCTCCATCCAGGAGCCCTGAGGCTCCTGACTCTCATCACTAGGACCACAGCCCTAAACTAAGGGAACAGCATCTGTGGCTGAGTCATTGGAGGTGGGGGACAGTTAAGAAGCAGACACATTATAGCTGATGTTCATCTTAGGCCTTTACTGAGGCTACTTTCCCCGTTTCTGGGCTTGAGAAATCTTGTAATACATACATATGAGGGATAGTCACAGCTGGGATGTGGGGCCAAGAGAAGCACAAAGTCGCATGACTGTAAACTGACTAGCAGTTGAGGTGACCTGAGACAGTCGTCTTGCTTACAGCTTTGATGATCTGGCCTTCCTCAAGGCTCTCCTAACCCTTTGGAATCTCTGTTCCCCCTCCCACCTACCTCCATCTCTCAGGAAACTTTTGACTACATTGGCAGCTCGAGGATGGTCTACGATATGGAGAAGGGCAAGTTTCCTGTGCAGTTAGAGAATGTGGACTCATTTGTGGAGCTGGGACAGGTATGTGGCATGTCCCCCAGCCCCTTCCTTTTTAATTAAAACTTCCTCCTTTGTTGTTCTGTGCTCTCAATTGCAGGAACCACCACCTTTTCCCTTGACTTCTGTCGCCTAAGTATGGCCCAGAACAGGAGACTGATTCTAAGTGTTGTTTCTTCATCCTCCCCCCAGGTGGCCTTAAGAACCTCACTAGAGCTTTGGATGCACACAGATCCTGTGTCTCAGAAAAATGATTCTGTACGGAACCAGGTAACCTGAGCATCTCCCCTCATTTCCTGTTCCTACAGCTCAGAATCCAGACCCCAACCCCTGCCCTGTTTCCACTAACCCCCAGGGCCTGTGAGACAGGGTAAGAGACAGGATTGGATTGGGTGTTGGCCAAAGGATGAACACCACAGCTGTTGTTGCTGCTGGGAAGAATCAGGAGCTCAGTGGCATTCCATTGGTTCCCTGGACTGGGTAGTTCTCTGATCATTTGTTGCCTAGCAGACTACCACTGCCCATTAAGGATAGGTGAGTGACTAGCTCTCTTCTTGCCTTGCTGCCCCATGGATCCAATTGTCAAGGCTGCTCTGCCCAACTCCTGGCTGTGTTACACTCCCTATCCGACTTGTCCTCCACTTTCCTCACTGCTTGTTCAAAACCTTCCCTTCCCTCTAGGTCCACCTTTAGGTCTGCTTTTTTCCAGGTGGTCCTCTTTCTGTAATTCCAGCCTTCGGCATCATCCCTGCTGTGGAATTCTGTAGCATTTAAAGAATTGGTTATCTGTTTGGCATTCAGCACTCAGTTTTCTATTATTATTTGCTCCCTGCAATTCTGCACAATAAGTAATAAGTGAAGCATCCACCAAGGATAAAGCAGAGTCTTGAAGACGGTAGAATTTCCTTATAAATATGAAAAAAAAGGTCTCTTCTTTATGCCCCAATTTTCTCATTCTAAAAAGAATGGTGGAAGCTACAGGAAATCCAGAGAACCTTGGTCCCAAAAGGCTTGAGGGATAAAGGTCTACTAGAGATAGGGTAGCTCCCCAAGCAGTGGACTTGAAGTATAGAGCGTTTCAGGCCTAAAAGAGACCTCCTGCTTCCCATTCCCCAGCCTCCCATCAGTTAATCTCCCTCGTTCCACCCAGGTGGAGGATCTCCTGGCCACATTGGAGAAGAGTGGTGCTGGCGTCCCTGCTGTCATCCTCAGGAGGCCAAATCAGTCCCAGCCTCTCCCACCATCTTCCCTGCAGCGATTTCTTCGAGCTCGAAACATCTCTGGCGTTGTTCTGGCTGACCACTCTGGTGCCTTCCATAACAAGTAAGAATCACTTGGCCCTGCACCCTCTTCATTCTCGAAAAGAGTCTATTTTGCAGTCTGGGAGGAAGGTTATTACCCTCCACTTTCCCACACTACCCCCTCCAAAACCTCCGGTCCATCTGTATTCTTTGCTCAGTGGCCTTTTCACATCTGACCTGAAACCCTTATTTGTTTGACGGTCTAGTCATCTTAGAAAATCATCCTCACCCTTAGCCCTTTCCTGTCACAATCCTCGGTTATGGTTCCACTGCTCCCAAGCTCTCCAGGGTCCTGAGTTCCTCAGGGCTGCCAGCAGAGGGCATCATCTCAAACAAGCACGGGAAGGATGGTGGGGGCCCTTCGACTAGAGGACAAAAAGCAGTCCTTCTCTGGAACTCACCCAGAGGTGCCGGAAACAGTATTCATACTCTGTGAAATGTACCATGTTCTTGACATGTGGTAGGTGTCCATGGTTCAGTGTGAGGGTAAAAGTGCCTCCTATAGCTGATGGAGCTCCAGAGATAGTCAGGCCCTGTTAGTCACCTCTTTCTTGGTCTGGGTTACCCTTAAACTGCTCCTAACTTGAGGCTTCGGATAACGGGGACTTCTTACTCAGGCTGGATTGCCAAGCTTCCCTGGGGCCAAATGAGTTTCGAAGTGAAAATGCCTGAGCTCTGTTTCTGACCCCAGCCAAGTAGCACCTTCTCATTCATTTAGGGGAGTGACAGTCCTAGCACTTAGGGTTAGCTGTCTTCTCTAAAGCAACCCTTTTTTTTTTTTTTTGAGACGGAGTCTCGCTGTGTCGCCCAGGCTGGAGTGCAGTGGCCGGATCTCAGCTCACTGCAAGCTCCGCCTCCCGGGCTTACGCCATTCTCCTGCCTCAGCCTCCCGAGTAGCTGGGACTACAGGCGACCGCCACCTCGCCCGGCTAGTTTTTTGTATTTTTTTAGTAGAGACGGGGTTTTACCGGGTTAGCCAGGATGGTCTCGATCTCCTGACCTCGTGATCCGCCCGTCTCGGCCTCCCAAAGTGCTGGGATTACAGGCTTGAGCCACCACATGCGGCCTCTAAAGCTATCCTTGTACCACTCTGGGGCAAGTGAGGATTCATCATTTGAACACATTTTGGATTTGATTATGTGCTGACTTGACTTGTGTAAACAGGGATTTACTGATGGTAAAGACTGTGGAGTTCAGTCCCTCTTTTAAGGTCTATCTCCTTGGGGCTCCATAAGGATCATCATGGTGCTTTTATCAGTGCATTCTTACATATCTATGAGCAGACCTGATCCTAAGACGTGCTAATCACCTCCTGCTCCCAGCCACCGTAAATATAAATGTTCATTGGAACAGTTACACAGTTGATCTCATGGTATATGGCAGAGTTCTCTGAAAATCATCTTAGCCGTCCCCCATATCTCCAGCCCAAATGATACAGAAGAGACTCTCCTGTGTTTAAAGATCTGAGCTCATTCACCTTTTCTACCTTGTCTGTCAGGAAAATCTTTAATTTTCTGTAACTACCTCACCCTCACTCCTACTTCCCTGTTCTCCACACCTTTTTCAGTATGGGATCCTGATTTTCTCTTACCCCTTTTTTCTGGATGCTGAAAATGAGATACTGAGTTCCTGCATAAGAGGGCATTTGAGGGAGGAAAGGGGCAGAGCCCTGGCTAAATGTAGCCAAGGCTCATGCCGGCTTTCCTGGCAGATATTACCAGAGTATTTACGACACTGCTGAGAACATTAATGTGAGCTATCCCGAATGGCTGAGCCCTGAAGAGGACCTGAACTTTGTAACAGACACTGCCAAGGTAGCATTGAGTCAGGCCGGGTGGGAGCCTGGGGCACAAGTGAAGAGCTAGCATTTGAGGATAGGAGAGGTGGGCCATTCAGCCCCCTCCTCACCTACCACAGGCCCTGGCAGATGTGGCCACGGTGCTGGGACGTGCTCTGTATGAGCTTGCAGGAGGAACCAACTTCAGCGACACAGTTCAGGCTGATCCCCAAACGGTAAGAAGATGGGCCCTAGCTCCTTCTTTCTGTTTACACAGCAAGCTGTCCCTATCCTCCCTTGCCCTAGTGTCCCAAACTTTGGAATTCCACGTTACTGTTGATGCCGGTGAGAATGCCTGATGCCCCAGAGAGCTCTTAGGTGGGCCTCATCTGCATCTTATGAGCCAGCCACTGTCTCCCAACTCCAGTGTATCTGGCCAGTCTGGTTCCTGCCCCGTGACTGGGTCTCCACTGAATTCTTTCCCTGGGCTCCCTTCAAGTCACAGGGTTTTCTCTCCTCACTGTTCCAATCCTAGGTTACCCGCCTGCTCTATGGGTTCCTGATTAAAGCCAACAACTCATGGTTCCAGTCTATCCTCAGGCAGGACCTAAGGTCCTACTTGGGTAAGCATCTGGTGTGGGAATGGGACCCTTAGCTGAGGAAAGGGATAGAGAAAAAGTCATTTTGGTTTAACCTTTATTGTTTTTTTCTTTTTCCACTCTGTTTTTCTTACCCCTTGTTTTCCTTTCTTCTCATATTTGATGGATCCTTTCCCCTTGCCCTCCTTTCTGGCTGCTGCCAATCTTGGGCTTTTCCTGTTTCACCCACCATCCACCCACCAAATCTTCCCTTCCCTTTGGTCTGCAATCAGGTGACGGGCCTCTTCAACATTACATCGCTGTCTCCAGCCCCACCAACACCACTTATGTTGTACAGTATGCCTTGGCAAATTTGACTGGCACAGTGGTCAACCTCACCCGAGAGCAGTGCCAGGATCCAAGTAAAGTCCCAAGTGAAAACAAGGATGTGAGTGGTGGTGGGTGTCGGAAGTGCCCTGGGGCCCCTTTCCCTTGGGAAAATTGGAGGTTCTTCTAGACCCAGTTAGACCCAGGGGTTGGGATGGAGAGGTGAAGAGATGCAGTCCTTAGCAATTGGGTGTTGAAGAACCTGGGTGAAAATGGACCATCTAAAGGATAAAGGGACAGCAACCAGTTAGCTCAATTGGTTAGAGCATGGCACTGATAGAGGGTAGAGGGAACGAGTGAGAAGAGGATCACCCTAGCCATGTGTTGTGGCCCATCTTCTGTGCAGCTATATGAGTACTCGTGGGTCCAGGGCCCTTTGAATTCCAATGAGACGGACCGACTCCCCCGGTGTGTGCGTTCCACTGCACGATTAGCCAGGGCCTTGTCTCCTGCCTTCGAACTGAGTCAGTGGAGCTCTACTGAATACTCTACATGGACTGAGAGCCGCTGGAAAGATATCCGTGCCCGGATATTTCTCATCGCCAGCAAAGAGCTTGAGGTGAGATAGGGCAGGAGGGGAGGTGGCAGGGATCTGTTTGACTTCTTTCTGCTTTCTTGTGTCACATAGCCCCTTCCATCTCCCATTTGCCCCACATCTGTAGCAAAAGCTTACTGCAAATCTGTCCCTGGTCAGCCAGCGTGTTCTCTTAGGAGGCCTCTTTCTTTCTTTCTTTCTTTTTTTTTTTTGAGATGGAATTTCACTTTTTGCCCAAGCTGGAGTGCAATGGCGCGATCTCGGCTCACTGCAACCTCCGTCCCCCAGATTCAAGTGATTCTCCTGCTTCAGCCTCCCAAGTAGCTGGGATTACAGATGTGTGCCACCATGCCCGGCTAATTTTTTTTAATTTTTAGTAGAGATGGTTTTCACCATGTTGGTCAGGCTGGTCTTGAACTCCTGACTTCAGATGATCCACCTGCGTTGGCCTCCCAAAGTGCTGGGATTACGGGCATGAGCCACTGCGCCCAGCCAGGAGGCCTTTCTTCACAGATAGTTTGAGTAGGTGTTCATTCTGGAGAGCCCCTGTGGATCCCAGAACTCCTTCACAGTTTCCACCTCCCATCTGGCATTCCCCATCTGGCACAGCTGGGATGAGTCAGTCTAATGTACTGAGCTCCTGTCACAAGTCAGTAATGTAAGTGCCGCAAGAGAACCAAAGCCATGGGTCCTCCTTTCAAAATGCCTAAAATACGAGACGGAAGCGAGAACAGAGATACTTCACTTCTCTTTTCAAATGGTGAGAGAAAGTCTGTAGGCTGGGGAGATGTTGACCATGGTTGTTCCATACTTGGTGCTTAGAGCCAGCATCCGAATTCCCATGGCTCCAAACCCCAAACAATTATCCAAAAAACGGCACTAAGTTCTGAGAATGCCTTTCTCCTTTCCTGCCCTCCCTCTCCCTGCAGTTTATCACCCTGATAGTGGGCTTCGGCATCCTCATCTTCTCCCTCATCGTCACCTACTGCATCAATGCCAAAGCTGATGTCCTTTTCATTGCTCCCCGGGAGCCAGGAGCTGTGTCATACTGAGGAGGACCCCAGCTTTTCCTACCAGCTCAGCAGTTCACTTCCTAGAGCATCTGTCCCACTGGGACACAACCACTAATTTGTCACTGGAACCTCCCTGGGCCTGTCTCAGACTGGATTAACATAAAAGACTGGAACTATCCAAAAGAGACAGGGAGAGATAAGTAAGTTGCCTCCCTTCCTCCACTCCACTTGCCCATCTCCCCTTCCCCATTTCCTCCTCCTTCTCTACTCATGCCAGATTTTGGGAATACAAATAGAAGCTTCTTGCTCCTGTTTAACTCCCTAGTTACCCACCCTAATTTGCCCTTCAGTATCCTTCTACTTTTTCCGTCCTGCCCTGTACCTCTCTCTGCTCCTCACCCCCACCCCTGTACACAATTACCTTCCTGACTGGGAAGGACATAAAAGGTTGAATGTCAGAGTCAGACTACATTGAACCCCTGAGGAGGACAGGGGCATCTCTGGGCTGAGCCTACTGTATCCTTCCCACCGCCCTTTCTCCAGGCCCTCAGACGGCACATTAGGGTGGGTGTGCTGCGGGTGGGTATCCCACCTCCAGCCCACAGTGCTCAGTTGTACTTTTTATTAAGCTGTAATATCTATTTTTGTTTTTGTCTTTTTCCTTTATTCTTTTTGTAAATATATATATATAATGAGTTTCATTAAAATAGATTATCCCACATTACTTGTACTGCTACAGTTATTCTTCCCAGGCCACTTTGTTCAGCGAGCCTAGACTGGAAGTCATGAAGTTGTTATCTTTTATGCTATCGTCTTGGGCTCCAGAGGACCCAAGGGGTAAGGCTTTGTCAAAAACAGTTGAAGTCCTTTCAAATTGCAGAGCCCTGGGTCTCCTCTTATAAGAACAATGTTAACATAGTTTCTTCTCACTTTGTAATGAACAGGCATGTCTTTATTCACTCTGAGACACTGGCTGGGGTACAGAGATGAAGAGAATATAACCCTAACCCTTGAGTAGCTCACAGTTGGGATGAGAGAAGAGACAGACATTCTCACAGCTGCATGTAATCCAGTGTAATAAAAGGAATAATCGCAGTATATCCCAAGTGCTCTGGTAGCACATAGAGGAATTCAGGACCATGTCGGGGGTGACATTCAAGTGATGATTTAAAGCGTTCACCGGGTGTGGAAGCACAGAATCAAGAAAAGGCGTGAGTCACGTTTGGGAGATGGTAAGTTCAGTGTGTCTGAGCCATAAGGATCAGCAGGAGGCGAGACTAGGCTGAATCCCAAAGTTCTTGGCTGGCATGCTAAGGAGTTTGGATTTCTGTTAATGGTGGGCCTTTTGTAGGCCAAAACAAGTTTGAACTATTTTAGAAAAAGAACCTGACCTCTGTAGAGATGCTCAAATTCCCTAGGTCTTCACGGAGGCAAAATTCTGGAGTAGAGCAGCCCTGCTAAATGATCGTGGGCAATGGCTGAGTCAGCCAAGGGGGAAAGAGAACCTGCAGGAGTAGAAGCTTAAACCCAGCCTTCACTCGACTGCTGGCCAGGAGGCTGCCTCTGACACGTGCCTGAATGCCAGCAGCAACGGAAAGGGACTGGCTGGCAGTATTCACAGGGTTTCAAGCACTCCTCTTAGTTCCCTGATTGGACTATTTACCTTTTCAAATCCTGCTGAGAAGAGGTGATTTTTCTCCAGGTTTCTCTCCAAGTTCCCCTGGGGGAAGGGAGACATGTTTGGAGTTCTGAGAGATGAAATATACCCTGCTACTTCTCCCCCACCCCAACCCTCCCAGTTTGAGCTGGAGAGGCTGTGTGGTGCTGGCGGGAGTCGAGCACAGCTGCCACCATCGACTGGGCCGGGCTCCACACCTCCCTTGGCCAATAGGTCTCCCAGCGGACAGAGCAGTAAACTCCCTCATCCTGCTGGCAGCTTCAGGAAGCAGAGAAGTGGCTGGGAACCAATGAGGGGGCTGAACAGGGAAACAGGGTTGGGCGGAATCGTGATCAACGGGTAAGTAAGAAGTTTCGAGATGTAGGACTGTCACTACTTCAATCTCTGCCTAGGGAAGCATCCTGAACACAAACTTGTCTGCTGCCTTCCATGCTCCCTTACCTTCCACCTCCTAAAAAACCAGCTTAGCTTTTTCCATGGCTCATGGAGAGGCCAGGCCCCATAGAAGGAGCACAGCCATCCAGATGACCCACTGGTCTCTCAAACACCCTCCCTTTCTGAGACCATGGTTCTGACTTCTTACCAGTTATCTCCTATGCCCTGAAGACCATGTGTGACTGGCTGGAAGCATCTAATGGGCCATGTACTTCTCAGTTCCTTAGCCTCCGCCTCTCCCTTGATCTTGGCCTTGCCTACCCATGCCTTCTGAAATGTTTCATTTTCCAGCCCCTTTCCTTTCCCCAAGGGTTTTCCTCCCTATCTACTCCTGCCTGTTGTTAGCTGACACCGTACCTTCTCTTCCAACCCATGCCAATACTGGAATAACTGACCACTCCTGCCCCAAGACCAAGCCTGCCTCTGCCTATTGTGATATCTCGTCTCTCAAGACGGAGGCTTTCCTACTCACTGGTGTTTCTTGCCCAGCTTCTCTGGGTAAAGGGATTTTTTATTTTTTTCTTTTTCACCTCTGGGTCACTGCTCTCAAAGGTACATCCTGCGATGAGATACTGTTTACCCAGAGTGTGGTGGTCTGTAATCTGTGTCACTATTATTCAGTAGGACTTTTGTTTCTTCAAGGGATCTTAGAAATCATTTGCATAGTCTAACTCAGTTGATTGAAGAGGGAAAGAGCCCAGAGGAGTGATGTGGCTTGCCCAAGGTCACACAGCAAATTAGAGACAGAACTAGGATTAGAACCTTCTGTACATCTGCATGGGCAGCCACAGCAGTAATAAGCATTTATTGAGCATGGTTCTGGGTAGGGCATTCTGCCCAGCATGGGGGAAGAGATAGAGCACCTTCCCTTGGAGATTTGGGACCCAGAGTCTAGATGGCAGGACGAGACATAAGATAAATAACAGGCAAGGCAGCATAGTCCCCATGCAAAATCAGTGCTATAAACAGGTTCTACAGAGAAGTTCAGAGGATGAAAGGTTTGCTTCAGCCAGGTGAGGCCAGTATGGAGGAACGTCATGGGAAAAGGTCAGGACCAGGATTCTGCCACTAATGCTCTTTGTGGCCTTGGAAAGGGCATTTCCTCCTTCTGTAAAATGTAGTTAGACAAGGGACTGCTCCCAGGTCCCCCCAGCTCTGTCAGTCTTGTTCTTTGAAGAGAGCCAGAGTTGAAGCCTTTTCCTTCTCCCTTCATCTGAAAACTCGGAACAGGGAACGTTTGAGAGGTTGATCAATTCCTGAACTCTCAAAGGTAGCAGGAGAATCAACTCTAGGGAGGAAGGCCTGAGGGGCACTATTGCCGTATAACCCAGGGACAGCAGGAATATGGGGAAACTGTGGCATAACACCAGAGAAAAGACCCTGTCACCCAGCATCCCATTCCCAAAAAAAGTTTGGCAGGAATTGAAGTTAAACTGGGGAAGCAGGGACCCCTGGAAGGTTGGGGTCCCAGTGGGCCTCAGATTGGATTTTTATTCCTTCCTGAATTCAAACTCCAAAGCTAGAGGAGCTCTCCCACTCCTATTGTGGAAAAGGGCAGCTGTTGCCCCTGTCCCCAATCGGGGAAACTTGGAGCAGGAGTGGAGGGGTCATCTCAGGAGGCCTAAGGAGAAGTCATTAGTCTGAGATGATGCAATTGTTGAGTAAATGTTACAGCCTCTGGCTCAGGCTGGTTGGATGCTCACAGGCTGGGGGCTAGGACCCCTAGAGTCCCCACTATCTCCCTCAACTCACAACTGAGGAGTTAGATAAACTGAGGGAAGAAAGCAAAAAAATGAGAGGGTATCCAGAAAAGGAAAGCTAGTGAAAGGAAACTAAGGAAGCAGGGGGTTCCTGGAAGGACTGAAGGCAGAAAGGGAGGCTGAAAGCTGTACTGAGAGGGATGGGAGCCTGAGGGGAGAAAGGCCAGGCGGGCGTGGCCAGGAGGGGAGTAAGCCCAGAGCTGGTGGTGACAGATGGGTGGACACAAAGAAGAGAGCTTCAGGGAAGACAGATGGATGGGGGAGGGAAGAGAAGAGGTTGGGGGGATTTGGGGGGAGCCCAGTAGTTGGAGGCCATAATGAGATTGGAGATGGGCTATGAGCTGAGGAGAGGTGAGTGGAGAGGAAAGAAGAAAGGGGAGGCCGCCTTAGGAGACAAAGGCAATACAGCCTAGAGGGCCGGGACGAGAGGGCTCGGTTGGGCACTGAGAAGGGGGGCTTCCAGCCGGGCTGGCAGCAGAGAGAGTGACAGATTGTGTAGTGAGCCAGGGTGGAGACCCGCTGTCACCTTCCAGAGGCACAGAGAGGTGGAGACAAGAGAAAGACAGACTGACAGGGACCATGTGGAAAAACACAAGGAGAGAAGCTAAGATGAAAGACATCCAAGACAGGCTGTCCCTTCCCAGAAACAACAGCTCCTGCCCAGGAGGAGCAAGCTCTGCCTGTCTTGCTCCTGTGACCCAAAACACTGCCACTGTTAAAAAATAACACCCTAGCCATAGGCCACTCCCGGGAAGGGTCAGGCAGTGTGGCACAGCAAGGGTTAATGTCGTCTGCTCTCCCTGCCAGCCGCTTGCCTGGTTGGGTCCCCAGGGCTCCCCACATATGTCACCCCCTCTCCTGCCAAACCCACTGCTTCCCAGCTCCTCCAGGCCCTCCCCCCACCCTCGAGGACAAGGCCCAGGCCCCTGTGTCTTCCCTACACACCAACCTCCCTCCCACAACGATCTACCTCTCAGGCCATGGGGAAAGATTTGCGAATCATGATCTGAAAAAGTGAGTGCCTGTAAAATGTAAAATAGCAGGAACACTCATTCTGTTGTATCAGGTGTTGCCTGATTATTGGATTATCACAAACAAAAGCCAGTGGAGATTTTTAAACAACAAAAAGAAAGTAAAGTAACAAACTATGAAGCCATAATCATTCTCCTTATCCCCAGGCCCTGGTCTTCCTGCCCTCCTTGCAGCAAAGACCCATACACAACTCCAGGGGTTCTCCCTTCCCCTGGGGTCAGAGGCCAGACAAGCTGGGTTGGCCTCAGAACTCTCCCCAGCCTCCATAATCATAATGCCACAGATACATGTGTGTATGAAACTTCTTGCCACTTTAAAATCACCATAGGAGGTTGGGATGAGCACTTTATACAGTTTACCCAGCATTTTCCCATGCATTATTTCACCTGGGTGTCACTACTCTGACAAAATAAAACTCAGTCAAGGTTAAGTGACTTATCCAAGGTCACCAGGACTTAGAACCATGTCTAACTGCCCCCAAATTTAGTAGATGTAGTTCTTCCCATCATTTCATGCATTTATGTCCTCTTTATCACAATTGTGTTTAGCTACTCCCCTAAGGAGCAAATTCTAAGTGAAGTCCTAAGTGAAAACTGGGGCAGGAGGCCCCAGAGTCCAGGATCCTGGGATGCCAGATGCAGAGGAGGAGGAGCGGCCCCCAGAGCACTCTTGCACCCTCCTCTCCCATGGAACCTTAGCTTGAACTGGGACAGGTTCAGGCCGGGTGCTTCCGGGATGGAGGCTGCAGAGCTTAAGTATCTGAGCAAAATGGCCTGAAAGGAGGGAGCCCTGCAAGGGGTTTGGCTTCTTCCTGCATTCTCTATGCGATTCTCAAGGTTCCTTTCTGCTTAGGGGGTCTCTCTAGATTCTGCTTCTGTTTTCCTCAATGTCTTACTTTTTGGGATCTGGCCTCCCTGTTTCAGTAATAGTCCCTCATCTCCATCGTTCAGTTTATCACCTTTCCGCACCTTGTTCTCTTTGTCTCTGGTATTTTTTGTTTCCTCCCAACTGTCTGCTCTCTGCTTACCCCGCACCTATGTGGCCCCACCCTGCCTTGGGGCCTCCCTCAGGACTCTGTCTCATGGTGTCAGTATTTCCCTGTCACTGAATGGCTGTGTTTCCTCCACATCTGTATTCATCCAAGTCTGTGTCTCTCTTTTTTTTAAGACGGAATCTTGCTCTTGTCGCCCAGGCTGGAGTGCAATGGCACAATTTCGGCTCACTGCAACCTCTGCCTCTCGGGTTCAAGCGATGCTCCTGCCTCAGCCTCTCGAGTAGCTGGGATTACAGGTGCCCACCACCACGCCCAGCTAATTTTTGTATTTTTAGTAGAGACGGGGTTTCACAATGCTGGTCAGGCTGGTCTCGAACTCCTGACCTTAGGTGATCCACCCGCCTTGGCCTCGCAAAGTGCTGAGATTACAGGTGTGAGCCACTGTGCCCGGCTGCAGCATCCTCTTTTAAAGCCTCTCCCCAAGTCTCTATCTCTCCCATAGCTTGGGTCTCCAAGTCTTCCCCAAAGCCTTGGTAACCTGGCAATTCTGTTTCCATTCTTTTTTTTTTCTTAAAAAAAAATCTTTTTGCCTCCTTTGTGTGTCAATCTCCCCATGAGACTGTGTCTTCCCATTTCCCTTTGTCTTCCCCATGTCTGTTACCCAATGACTGTGGTTTCTCATTTTCTTCTCTCCCTGAGTCTCGGTATCTTCCCGTGTCTTTCTCGTCGTTTTCCTCCACTTCCCCTATCTCTGTTCATCTCCCCTTCTTTCTGTATCTCTCATCTCCCCCATGGCACTCTCTCCTGAGTCTCTTGGTCTCCCAATTTCTTGGATGGGGTGGAGGGCAGGACAGTGGAGGAGGTAGAATTGTTGTTGCTGGGGGCTCATTAGGTGGAGATTGGTTTTTAATCAGCACCATGGCAATGATGATGCAAGAACTGAGATGCCACCTGATCCCCTGCCCCCCAGCCCCCCTCCTCAAGCCTCCTTTCCCCTCCAGCTCAGCCCATCTGCTGGCGCCTGGGCACCTGTCTGGGCCTGCCCAGGTGGGAGTTGGCACCTCCCAGACTCAGGGGTGGGGGCAGGTGGGGGAGCTTGGGGAGGAATTATGGGACTCCCCTTAGGGAATGCTTCACCCAGGAGAAAGCCCAGAAAATGTTGACCAGCAACAGAGAAATGACAAGTTCCTCCAGCCTGAAGGTGGGATGTGCTCCTACTAAGCTCTAGGCCCACTACACATATTATCTCCCTTAATTTCCATGGCAACCTAAGAAGCAGCTATTATCAACCCCATTTTACAGAAAAAGAGGTCAAGGCTCAAAAGATTGTTATTTGTCCAAGGTCACACAGCTGACAGAGCCTTTTTCACTGTACCACACTACCTCTCCAGCCATGGTTCTTTTGAATACTCGCAGAGATTCAGTGAAAACGTCGAACAGCTGAGTAGGGAGAGAACTTCAGGTACTGAAACCCTGTGTGCACTCCCTCTCTATGTACCCTGGTCCCTGTGCTGCCCATCCTCAATCCTGCCACTCGGCAACATACACACACACACATTCACACTCAAACTCACACACACTTGCATATACATGCTGGAGGCTGCTGAGCTGTTGATGGGAACTTAATCAGTGGCCATTTGCATATAATTTTGTATCTGGTTTTCTTATTGCTGATTTGATGCCCTCAAAACTCAGAGCCTACCTAGGCTGCCCTGCCCTCCTCTCCCAGTATCCTTCCAATCCTGGTTCTTCCTGTCTTGGCACTCCTCCACTCCTCTCCTTTTAGCCCTTACCTCTTCCTAAGAGCCCTCTAATTCCCAGTGGTTCAGGTTGGGCTGGCCAGCCTAGAAAAACTCCCTGTGGGATCTGTGTCCCAAATTTGATCCTGCTCCTCCCCTTGGTGATGGGTTAGGTAGAAAGATAGGGGATGGGGTAAGGAGGGTGTGGGGGTGATTGAGTCCCAGGGTGATGAGGGTAGGGGCTTGAACAGTTGCTACAGGCAGCCTGGCAAACAGTGGGTACCAGTTTTATGAAGGATAAGAACTTGAGGGCCAGGACCCTAGGGTCCTCTTCTACATTTTAGTGCAGTCCTCTTGCTGTTTTCTCGGTTTCCCTGTTAGTACCTTGAAGAGTCTTCCTCTCAGGAAAAAGGAGACACCAGGAAGGGGCTGTCCAAGTCACGCTGGGACTCAGAATGGGGCCATGGCACTTAACCATAGCTTGCTCGGAGCCTCTGCCCTGCTGCCTCTGGTGTGGGAGACTGAGGGGGTTCATCTGTGGTCCTGCCCTGGCTCTCGCCCCAGCCCCACCCCTTCCCCAGCTCTCCATTTCTTGCTTATGAAATATGCATGGAGAACAGATGTCCCTGCTCCCCCACTCCCCGCCCCCCCAGGGCCAGCCCCCGCCCCCAGCTCCCGGGGGGTTCCCAGATCCCTCTGCCAATGGCTGCGTGGCCTGGCTGTTTAATATTGATGAAGGGGGGTGGGCCTGGGCCAGCCAATGGAGAGCTGGGGGTGTGTGTGTGTATCTCCATATATATACATAGGGCTGGGCCAGCTCAGGTGTGTATGTGTCTGAGGGTGTGTGTGTGAGTGTGGCTGGCCTCAGTACCCTGCCAAGCCTACCACCTCCACCTGGGCCCTACACCGCCACAATGTGTACCCCTCTTATCTGCCCTGGAGCCTGTACAGCCATGCCACGCTGCCCCTGAGAGTCTAGAAAGCTGGTCACTAACTTTGCAGACGGATGAGCCCTGAGCACCCAGAGGAGACTGGGGCTGTCAGCGCTGCCCCTTGTGCTGCCGGCTTGGATCCCCTGACAGGGTCCTTCTAGGTAAAGGGGAAACCACGGGCGGGGAGGGATGGGCGTGTCCCTCCCATTCTCTGGCTCAAGCCCCTTCCTAGAGCCTCCCTCTAGTTCTCTCTCTCATGTGCTGTGTCTCTCTCTGTCTCCGCATGTCCCTCTTCTCCACTCCTCCCCTTCGACTCTTTGTGCCTATCTATCCTCAGTCGGGTTAGGGCTGGCAGAAGTCGGGTGGGAAGTCCTGTCCTGGAGGCTTGGAATTGCTGCTGCCCTGATCCTCGGACCCTGGAACTTTGAGACCAGAAGTGGATTTGGGGGTGAGGACTTGATAGGTAAATAGAAGCTGCTGCCGGGACTGGAACTGGGGAGGACAGTGGGGCCAGGTGGAGATGAGACTGGGGCCAGATGGAGAGCCCAGAGAGGGGAAGGAAGGGCATGGCAAAGTGATGAGGGATGAAGGAACGTAGGCAGCAGGCAGAGAGAATTAGCCTGTGATAGATGTGATAAATGTGTTGGGAACCCCACAGCTGAACTCCTGCTCCCAACTCCAGCATGGGGGTGGGGAGTTGGGGGCACTAAACATGTACTGGGAGGTGCTGACTTTGGGGCCTCCCACACTATTGCCATCCCCTCATAGTTCATTTGAACCCCAGAACATGGAATGTGTTCTCAATTTCAGCACTAACCACCTTCTGTTTCCTGTTAAGATTGTGTGTACTTATCATCAGATGTGGATGACTTTGCATCCCTCCAGAGCTTCATAGCTGTTTGTTGGCTTGATTTGAACCTATCTTCTGTGTGATGGGGTGGGGGGCAAGGCTTGGGAGGATCCTTACCCCTGTGAGAGTATCTATCAGGCAGGAAAGCCAGGGCAGGGAAAGAAGGGGAGATAGTGACGGTGCAGGCACCTTGGGGCTTCTGTTTCTAATCATTCTTAGTTGAGCTGATGGTGAGTGGCCACTGTTCCCCTTTAACACTGCAACAAGCAAAGCCCTTTCCCCAGCTTTTCCAATGCCATATTTGTGCTGCCCTGCCCTGATCTCCTCTGGTCCTAGGACAAGCAAACCTTAGCTGAGTCCCATAAGGGTAGCTCCAAAAATCTGTCTGTGTCCTCCTCTGCAGGTCATGTCTGAACCTACCCTGGGCTATGGGAGAGTATGGAGGTAGAAGGTTGATTATGTTCCCTTTCCCCAGTCTTCCTTGCAGAGCCTCCAAAAGGGCCAGGGAATGGCAAGGGCTGAAAATTTCAAGGACAGAGGTGGAGGAAGGGGCTGGTTGTGCATAGTGGGGTGGTGGTGAGAAGAGATATCTTCCCCTGGTTTTAGTGGACAGGATCTGACATCCACAATGGTTCTGCTGGAGCGGTTTGGGGGAACTGGGAAGGGAGCTGTGCAGAGCTGGGGCAGCTGTGCAGAGCTCCATATGTCCTAGTCTACTCTACAATGGGCAATCTGTGTGTTTATCCACTCCTCTACCCCAGGCAGCAAGGGTGGAGAGGGGCCCTGAGAGGGAGGGGACCACAGGACCAAGGCTTGTATTCTCCCCTCACAACTGGGAAGCATCTAGAGTCATAGCTAACTTCTCTTGGAGCTGTGGCTGTGGTCTTGCTCAGATTTTTTCCTCCTTTTATTTATTCATTTAGGTAAAAAACAACATAAAATTTATAATCTTAACCATTTTTAAGTGTACAATTCAGTAGTGTTCAGTATATTCACATTGTTGTGAAACAGATCTCTAGCACTTTTTCATCCTGCAAATGTATAATTCTATACCCACTGAACAACAACTCCCCTTTACCTACTCCCTCAGTCCCTGGCAACCGCCATTCTACTTTCCGTTTCTATGAATTAGACTACCTTAAATACCTCATATAAGTGGAGCTATACAGTATTTGTGTTGCTACTGGTTTATTTCACTTATCATCATATCCTCAAGGTTCATTCATGCTGTAGTGTGTGACAGAACTTCCTTTTTAGGGCTGAATAATATTCCACTGTACGTATATACTACATTTTGTTTCTCTGTTGTCTATTGATGGACATTTGGCTTGCTTCTACCTCTTGGCTATTGTGACTAGTGCTGCTATGAACATGAGTGTGCAAATATCTCTTTGGCTTGTATATATACCCAGAGGTAGGATTCCTGGAGCATATGGTAGTTTTATTTTTTTATTTTTTGAGGAACATTTATACTGTTTTCCATGGTGGTTGCATCATTTTGCAGTCCCAACAAGGCATAAGGGTTCTGATTTCTCCATATCCTCGCCAAGACTTATTTTTTGTTTGTTTGGTTTTTGTTTCTATAGTAGCCATCCTAATGGGTATGAAGTGATATTTCATAGTGGTTTTGATTTGCATTTTAATGATTAGTGATGTTGAACATTTTTTCATATACTTGTTGGCCATTTGTATAACATCTTTGGAGAAATGTGTATTCTAATCCTTTGCCCATTTTTTTTTCTTTAAAAAATTTTTATTTACATAAATTTATTGGGTACAAGTGCAATTTTGTTACATGCATAGATTGCATAATGGTCAAGTCAGGGGTCTTAGGATGTCCATCACCTGAATAACATACATGGTACCCATTCTGTAATTTCTCATTTCACCCCCCTCCCAATCCCTCCTTTGCCCATTTTTAAATTGGGTTATTTTATTTTATTTTTGTTATTGAGTTGTAGGACTTATTTATATGTTCTGGATATTAACCCCTCATCAGATATATAATTTGCAAATATTTTCTCCCATTCCATAGATTGCTGTTTTACTCTGTTGATTATGTTCTTCAATACATTAAAGTCTGATGTGGTCCCATTTTTTCTATTTTTGCTTTTGGTGTCACATCCAAGAAATCACTGCTGAGTCCAACGTCATGAAGGTCTCTCCCTGTTTGCTTCTAGGAGTTTTATGGTTTTAGATCTTCAATCCTCTTGCTCAGTTTTAACCTGCCTGGTGTATCCTTCTCATCACTTCTGCTCCTTTCCTGTTACTCGTTTTCTCTTCCCTTCTTATTACCTTTCCTCCTCCTCTTCCTTTCACCCTGTCCACCTGCCTGTCTGTCTCTCGGCCTCTCCCCACCCCGACCCACACTCGTTTCTGCTGTTCTTCCCTCACACTCACAGTTCCTTACCCCTCCCAGCCCACCTCAAACCTGCTTTCCTACCTCTGAGCTGAGCACTCCCTCCTCCCTCTGCTGCTACCACTTCTCTCTTCTCTTTTTCAGGCTTCAGACTAGAACCCTGACCATGGAACCCTGAAGTGGCAGTGACTTCTAGAGCTCAGTGGCAGACCCGACGACCCCAGGCCCTTCCTCCCCCTCCCACCACCAGCTTTCAAGCTCCCAGAGGGAGGGGTGGGGAGGGGATCCTGATCTCGCAGGGCAGGGGGCTTCCATCATGATGCTCAACTCAGACACCATGGAGCTGGACCTGCCGCCCAACCACTCAGAGACTGAGTCGGGCTTCAGTGACTGTGGGGGCGGGGCGGGCCCTGATGGTGCTGGGCCTGGGGGTCCGGGAGGGGGCCAGGCCCGAGGCCCAGAGCCGGGAGAGCCTGGTCGGAAAGACATGCAGCATCTGAGCCGCGAGGAGCGCCGGCGCCGGCGCCGCGCCACAGCCAAGTACCGCACGGCCCATGCCACGCGAGAGCGCATCCGCGTGGAAGCCTTCAACCTGGCCTTCGCCGAGCTGCGCAAGCTGCTGCCCACGCTGCCCCCCGACAAGAAGCTCTCCAAGATTGAGATCCTGCGCCTGGCCATCTGCTATATCTCCTACCTGAACCACGTGCTGGACGTCTGAACTCGGCCTGTCTCCCACCTCCCGGACTTCTCTGGGGCCCCTTTCCACCGCTCACTGCTTAGAATGGCCGCATCCTCCCTGAGCCCTTAAACCTTGGCATGGAGTCCCAAAGGCCCTGGGCCCAGGCAGAGAGCCCATGGGCTGGTCATGAGGGCATCTTTCTTTCACTGACCCAGGCACCTCGAGGGCTTTTCTCCTGGGTTCCTCCCGGGGTTTATTGCTGAGGCCCTGCTGTGCAGAATTGTCTGCTAGTGTGGTTGGTATGGAATCCTTGCTAGCTTTACTAAGCCAGCCGCACTTGGAGTCTGCCCCCAAGCTCTCCCACGGAATGCTGCCTCTTCCACCCCTATGTCCAAATTTTCAGGGACTACAGACCCCAGCTGTGTATCCTAACTGTTCTAGCTTCTCCTGCCCTTGGTGGGGATGGGCTGTCAGAACTGCAAGGGAGGAACACTGGGATTAGAGTGGGAGTGGGCTTCTTCCTTCAAGATCTCAGTCTCTCAGTGCTTGGCAGAGGGGCAGGGCCCTGGGGAGGCAGGGGTTGGTGCCCTGACTCCCGTGAGGGGAATCTCAGTAGCTGGGAATTATGGAAAAACTCTTCCTGTTTCTGCCCATCTTGTTCCTGTGGCTTAGCACATACAGACCTCAGATCTTACTTGGTAGTGAGTGCCTTGCCCTCTCCGAGCTATTTGGCCACTTCCCTGCCCCTCTGACTCCTACCGTCCCAATTTGCTCCCTCCCTGTGTGTCACTAGAGAAAAAAACAAAAAAACCTAGATCCCGGATTAGGGGATGACATCCCAAACAGCCTGGAGTATTTGAGAAGGCTCAGGCAACGAGTGGGCCACATCTCACTTCTGCTTCCTCCATCTCAACCCACCCTGAAAATGTGCAGCACCCTCACTGGTTCCTGCCCCTCGCAAGGAGGGTGCCTGAGTGTTGCCCTCTGGGAATGCTCAGTTCTCCTGGCCCTAGGACCTACTTATTAAACTTTTTTTTTTTTTTTTTTTTTCCTTGATCTGCTTTTGGCAAGGGAAGAGACCCCCAACTCTGTGTCCCTACTCCATGTTGCTGATCCCCACCTGCACACTATAACCCAGGGTCAGCAGTAGAATGAAGGGCCTTAGAACCTGCATAGAAGAAATGAACTCACTGCATTTCTGTATTCCCTTCTCCCTCGCAACAAACTCCTAGCTCTACAAGTATATTTATTTATTCATCTATTTATTTACTTATTTATTTATTTATTTATAAATATTGCTATTTATTGCCGAGTTGTGCACTTTGGGATAGAGTGAGGGGCTCCCAGCAGCTCTCGCTGGGTCTTTCTTGCTTCCTCCCTGTTACTCCTCTCCTTTTCTTGCTCCTTCTTCAACTCTTGGTGTGTGTGAGCATGCCCTTTGCTCGCCACACCATATCCTTTCCCCAGATCCACCTGTCCTGACACTGTAGTCCTCCAGGATAGTGCTCCTCCCCCAGCTTCGGGGCTCCTGGATGTCCTTCCTCAACGCCCTCCACCCCTAGACAGTCCCACCCGGTCCCGTCTGCCTATTTTCTCTCCCCAGCCTGCCCTGTGACCCTTGCTTCTTCCTGATACTCCCAAGAGCAGGCCCCAGGGGTCTGTGTCCTATATCTGTGTGTGATTCCTTCTGGTTGCATTCCCAATTTCATACAAAAGGAAAAATAAAAGTGACCTCGTTCTAGCACCAGGTATGGTTGTGGTTCATTCAGTTGGGTTAGGAAGCTGGCCTGCACGTTATGGTAGTGTGGGCATTAAGGGTCCTAGGCTTCGTAGGCTTTTCTGATGAGGTCAGAGAGCTCAGTTTGGGGAACAAATGAAGACAGAGAGAAGGGGCCACAGGGAAAAGAGGTTCAGGGGAGAGTATAACATACAGATCCAAGATTGCCCCACCAAAATCTGGGTGCCAGATACTCCCTTCTTGGTACTTATTTAGTGACACTATCTGACTTCTCTGATGTTGTGCTTTTGCTCCTGCTCTCTATGGCCTGAGAAAGAGGTGAATATTCCAGTGGAACCTAAGTTAAACATGTGTCTGTGGGTCTGTGCTGCTGGGAAAAGCTATGGTATGAAACTGAGACATTGCCTTCCCCTTTATTGCCTCTAGGCTGGGTCAAAATTCCCTGCAATCTCAGTTCTTGGCCTATTTTGTGTTCCCCAGCCTTAGGATACTGGGGAAAACAGACGGCAGGCCGGGGACTCACAGAGGAATATGGGCAGGGATTAAAAAATAAAGAGTGCTGAAGGAACCCTCAAATGAATTTATAGATGGGAACACTCAAGCTCAGAGAAGGTCAGAGTCTTGCCCAAGGTCACACAGCTAATTGGGAGCACAGCTAAGGCCCAAATCCAGGTTCTTTGTACCATATGCTGCTAATTCCCCTCTGCCTCCTTAAAATGACCCAGCCTAACAGCCCTCTTTTGGACCCCATATTTTCATATGTGCATTTATAAACTAGAGAGGATTTAGGGTTGTGTGGCGAAGAAACCAAAAGGTCTGGAGACCACTTTATAGAAGGAATAGTTGAAAAACTGAGGATATGTGTCTTGATCAGAGTAGACTTGGGGATAATATGACACCCACTTTTAAATATTGGAAGAAGAATCAAAAATGGATATTCTTTGGGGCCCCAGGAGGTAGAACAAAACCAGTGAGTAGAAGTTAGAGGAAAGTGGATTTTAATTGGAAGAAAAATTTTGCAATACCTGGAGCTGTCCAGCAATGACAGTGACTGCCTCAAGAGGAGAACTCCAAATAGAGAAGCTGGAGCATCAGCCACACGCAAAGAAATCATAGAGCACATTCCTGCCTCTGATGGAAGACTGGCTAGGGTCATTAGAAGATCCTTTCCAAACTTAAGGTCATACGAGAAGGCTGAAGGCAAACAGCAGGAGGGAAATGCAGAGACACCTTTCAGTCCCTGAAGGGTTTCCTTCCTTCCTTCCTTCCTTCCTTCCTTCCTTCCTTCCTTCCTTCCTTCCTTCTTTCTTTCTTTC
>NC_045434.1:97928647-97941226 GCF_002776525.5 Piliocolobus tephrosceles
CTTTCTTTCTTTCTTTCTTTCTTTCTTTCTTTCTTTCTTTCTTTCCATCGTGTTGACACAGTCTTGCTTTGTTGCCCAGGCTGGAGTGCAGTGGTGGGATCTTAGTCCACTGCAACCTCCACCTACCGATTCCAGCTCGGGATTTTCGCAGCTCGGCCTCCTGAGTAGCTGGGATTACAGGCGCCCGCGCCATGCCCGGCTAATTTTTGTGTCTTCAATAGAGATGGAGTTTCACCATGTTGGTCAGGCTGGTCTCAAACCCCTGACCTGAAGTGATCCTCCTGCTTTGGCCTCCTAAAATGCTGGGATTACAGGCATGAGCCACCGTGCGCAGCTATGGATTTTCATCTTTGATGAACAAAGAATGACATAAACAGCACGAGGGGCTTAAGTTAGACTTACGGAGGAGCTTCCATACAGGAGGACTTGACCTCTTCCCCTTCCCATGTGAGTTAAATGACATGTGCTCTGCCCAGAGCCTGACAAAAGGGAAGGCTGAACTGAGATCAGGGAGAACTTCAGGACTCCAAAGGGCCGGAGTTGGATGGAAACACAGAAATCACTGAATCCAACAACTTTATTTCAAAGGCAGGTAAACTACTGTCCAGACAGGTGACATAACTCACCCATGATGATGGCCTGGAATCAGAAGCCAAATCTTCCATTCCTGGTCCTGAGAGCTTTGTGCTTCTCTGTGCTCAGCAGCCACAGTCCTCTGGGCTCCCTGCCTCCCTCTCTTGTCTCTTTGCCTGAGCTGGAGAGCAGAAGGGGTTAGGGGGCCCCTCCCCTCAGGGATCCCTGAGGGCCTGGGGGTGGTGAGAGGGGGAAGCTGCAGCTGTTCTACTGCTAGCTCCGAATTTCTTCAGATAATCAATTGGCCTCGCTGCCGCTCGCTGCCGCTCTTCTTGCTCTTCTCGCTCTGGGCAGGACAGGAGAAGGAGGTGGAGAGTGGGAGGAGGAGGGAGCAGGGGACCAGGCACTGGGGGAGGAGGGAGAGGGCAGGGAGATGGAAGTCCCTAGGCTGAGGGGAAAGTGAAAGCTTTGGGGCTAGCAGACAGGGAGGATGGAGAAAAGGGATTGTTAGAAGAGGATCTGCTCTACATCCCTCATTCCACATCCCTCTAAACCCAACTAGTGGGTGGTGGGGTGGGGGAGGGGCAGCTTGGGGGACCCCAGAATGGGACTCTTGCACTTCACCTCTGCTTTTCTCCTCTATCCCCTTGCCAAGTATCCCATGCATGGCCATAGCTCCCCCAGCTGTCCATGCCCTCTTCCAGCTCTAGTGACCACAGATGCCTGACCCTCCAGTCGTGTCTTCATCAATGCCCCGCTCTGTCCGGTAACTCAGCAAACCCCACCACCAGTGACAGAGCAGAAGGCAAAGCCCCAGGGGCTTGGGGGGATGCCTAAAATAACACACACACACACACACACACACACTGTCATAGGCTGCCAGGCATATGGCCTCTTTGTGCCCACACAATGGAGGCCCTGTCTGTGCCCTTTCCCAAGGCTGGGCACAGGGTGGAGAGTGCTCTGCTCCCTCATTCCACCTACCTCCCTTCCCTCTCCACCCCCGGTGCAGGTCCTGCTTTTTTTGTCTTTGCTTCTTCCTCTATCTGGAAAGCCCTTTCTACCACCCAGTTCCTTTATCTTTCTGCTTTTTTCTTGTGTTCTTTCCTGAGCTTTTGACCTCTCATTGGATGAGGATTATGGGCAGAAGAAAGAGGCTCACAGCGCTGGGATGTCAGCGAAGGGAGGAGAAGGGAGCAAACAGAGATAAGCCTGAAAGGCTGAGAGGGAGTAGAAGAAGGAAGGCAGTAGTGGCAGCTCAGCCACACTGTGCTAGAGGGGAGAAATCCCACAGCCGGCAGCGGGAGGACCCATGTCCCTGCTCTGTCTCCACCTCTCCCCTTTGTGCGACAGTGAGCAAACCGCAGGCCCTCCCTGAGTGACAGCTTTTTCATATGGAAAGCAGAAAGACAACAAGAGCCACCCGGGTGTGATGAGGATTAAATGAGATCATCGTGAAAGTGTTCAGCATCCTAAAAGCTCATCAGATGCTATCTCAGGGGCAGTAAGTAGCAGGGTCAACTGTACTTTTACACAGTTTGTGCACCGTACAAAGCACCAGGCTAAAGGCAGTGTGGGGGCCTGACTCCCAACCCCCGCTCTACTAAACCAGCTGTGTACCAGGATGCAAGCATTCCCCGAGAGGTGGCCCTGGAACTGAGCCCCTCATGTGGGTTCCTGAGCATTGGTCAGGAGTCCAGATGAAAACTCCGGAGTCCTGACCACCTTGGGAACCAAGACAGAATGGAAAGAGACAAGAGGCTATGGGGAATGCCTCTCCCTGAGGGGGAAATTCCTGAGCTCAGTCTTCTCTGAACAAATAGACAATCTATGAGATCTACTAAACGAAGGATGGAGAAACTGCAGCTGAGGAGAAGAAGGGGGCTGAAGAAGCAGAAAAAAAAAAAGGGAGACGTGAGTCGAGGGTGTGATCAGAGCAAAGTGTGTTGGTCTGAGGACCTTTCTCTAGTTCCCTCCTCCTCCATTCCCTCCCTTTAGCAAGTTGAAGGCTGATTTGATTATTTCTTGTTGAACACTGCCCCCTGCTGGCTACTAGCAGAAACGGTTTCCCTCTTCCCTATCCCCAGCTAGGAGCTGCTGAGAGCCTGAAAAAGAGAAGAAAAGACCTGACTGAGGACAAAGCACGAAGGAATTGCAATTCTGCAATCTGGAATTTTCTACTTGTCAGAGATTTCTGGAAGGTGAAGGAGGCTTGAGGGCTGACTAGGGATAAATAGAGTTTAGAATCCACAGGTGGTTCATTTAGCTATGTTATGACCTATAATTTTCAGATTGATTTTTTTTCTGGTCTGTGCCTGTTTCATTTATTGTGCGTCTGTGTTATGTGTGTGCTCTGTATCTGGGTATGCTTGCCTAATTCTGTAGTTTTTGAACACGTCTATGTCTGTGTACTTTGTGTGTGTGTGCTCTTTTTAATGTAAGAGTCTGAGTGACAGCTGTCAGGTATGGAGCAAGGACAGGAAGCTGTCTAATTTCCTCTTTCCTAGAAGCCTGTTCTCCCCTTGAAGTTTTACCTTTGTCTCCCAGTTCCATGAGCTATAACCTATGGCTATTTATAGGTTACAGGTTTTATTCTGGCTCCTGCCCCTCTTTGGACAGGGCCTTGATTTGCTCTAACCTGAGACTCTCGGACCTCCCAAGCAGGGCCTCCAGTGTGGTTCCCAAGTGAGAATCTCTACTGTCTACTTCCCTTTTATCCTTTCTGGCGGTAAACTCCAGCCTCCTTCTTTCATAAGCTTGTAGCTACCTCTTTCATTGGTTGATCCAATTTATTCAGTGCAACATGCATTTATGGAATAGCCAATGTATACCAGGCACTGTTCTGGATTCTGAAATACAGGGTCAGGCCCTCCCCACCATCTGCTTGGGAGAGAGTGTGGGAGACAGGCATGTAAACATATCAATTTCCCAAAAGGGAGAGGCATCTGCAAGGAAGAGAAGTAGTGCAAGGAAGCGAGTGATTACCTCAGAGAGGGTGTTGGTGAGGAAGGCAGCCAGTAAAATCTGAGCTGGGTTTTGAAAACCATGAGATGTGTACAGCGAATTCTGTGGTGTGCAGCCAAGACCCTCCTTACAGATTTCCTCCTTCGTTGGACAAGCCACTCACTCCTCCAGCTGTGGAAGTGTTGACTCACAGCTGAGTCCCTCTCCAGGAATTGCCTTTGGAGGAAGAAAGCCACCTTGCCTGAGGTGCTGCTCTCTCCCTAGGGTAATGACTGGTTGATATGGAGTTACAAAGTTATCCCAGCTTGAGAGCCCCATGGGATGGACAGAAGCCTCCATTGCCATTGTGTTGCTTTTCGGTTTCTCTCTCTGCTTATTGCAGCTTCCCTCACACCTCACAGGTGTTCTCAAGATCTCTCCTGCTGGCACTCCCCTGTATACGATCTCAGAGTTCAGGAATCTGCTTCCCAGGGAACCCCACCTAAGATGTAAAGGCACTTTAGGTATGAAGGCATGGAGCCCTGAGAAGCTCTGGTGAGTAAGAGCACACTATAAGCAGTGTGGTATTGTTGGGACATTAAGCGCAAGGGGCTGATGGGACAGGAGAGTGACAGAATGGTCTGGAGAGGTAAGCATGGGCCAGGTCAGGAGAAGCATAATAGGGAGTGTTGTGCTTGGCCACACAGTGATGGGAAACCAAAGAACGTTCTCTAGTAGGGTAGATAAACACCATCACCAGATGTACATTTTAGAAATATCACTTTCAGAACATTTCTTTTTTTTTTTTTAAGAGAGAGTCTCGTTCTATCACCCAGGCTGGAGTGCAGTGGTGCGATCTCGGTTCACTGCAACCTCTGCCTCTGGGTTCAAGTCATTCTCCTGCCTCAGCCTCCTAAATAGATGGGATTATAGGTGTGCGCCACCACGCCCGGCTAATTTTTTATTTATTTATTTTTTGAGACGGAATCTTGCTCTGTCACCAGGCTGAAGTACAGTGGCATGATCTCCGCTCACTGCAATCACCGTCTCCCGGGTTCAAGCGATTCCCCTGCCTCAGCCTCCCAAGTACCTGAGAGTACAGATGTGCGCAACCACACCCGGCTAATTATTTGTACTTTAGTAGAGATGGGGTTTCATCATGTTGGGCCAGGCTGGTCTCGATCTCCTGACCTCAAATGGTCCGCCTGCCTCGGCCTCCCAAAGTGCTGGGATTATAGGTGAGAGCCACCATGCGTGGCCACTTTTAGGACATTTCTGAAGATAGCTGCATAAAGGTAAGCTCTGTGCAGGGAACAGTTTTAGGAGGCTATCGAAAAGTCAGCTGCAAGAAGATGAGGGTCTGTATTTAGGTAGTGGCAGTAGGAATGGGGAAGGCAGGACAGATTTAGAAAGCTATTTAAATGGTAGATTCAACAGGATGTCGTGATTCATTACATGTGACAGGCTAGAGGAGAACTCCCAGGTTTCTGGCCTGGGAGCCTGGGTGCACAGTGGTGCTACTTTCCAAAGTAGAGCACGTGGGAGGAGGAACGTTGTAGGGAATTACAGTGGAGATGGTGGCAGTAAGGTGGTGTAATAAGGACAAACTGAGTGAGAGCCCCCTAGGAGCCTTCCTGTGGAGCTGCCCAGAAGGAAGTTGGCTTTCTAGGTTTGTAGTTGAAAAGTTGTACCGCTTTACTAGGATGTCTCTCAGGAATGTCCAACTCCACATATCTCAAACTGGCCACCTTATCTTCTCCCCTCCTCAGCTCTCCTCCTCTCCTGGTATCCCCACGGCAAAACATGGTACCATCAGCATTCAGTTGCCCTGACTATAAAATGCAAACTGAACCGGGACACTTCTACACTATCCTTTAAATGATTCCCAATTATTTCCCCAGAATAAAACCCAAGTTCTTCAACATGGTATGAAAGTCCCTTCACAGTGCAGCTCTGCCAGTTTGTCCAGCCCCATTGGTCATTCTGTCCTTTATACTTTTTGCTCTAATAATTTGAAGGCACTCAAAGCTCTTTGGCACAGTCTGTACTACTCCTGACTGCTGTGCCTTTGCTCCCGTGGTTCCTCCTCCTGTACTTCACCTGTATGAGTCCTATTCATCCTTCAAGACAATGCAGATGTCCTTGCCTTCAGAAAAGTGCCACAGCTTGCTGTGTCTCTCCTATAGCCCCAGCTTGGCTCCTCATGTGCTCCCTGGTCTTTCTATGAATATCTCTGTCATTGCACTCACCACACTGAAGTTTACTGAAATCATCTATCTGCTAGCACATGGGTTTCAGTGTGACCTGGGGTGAGTTACATCAAATCTCTGACTATGTTTTCTTTATTTGTTTGTTTGTTTCTTTGTTTTTTTGTTTCGAGACACAGTCTCCCTCTGTCACCCAGGCTGGGGTGCAGTGGCCCAGTCCCAGCTTACTGCAACCTCCGCCTCCCAGGTTCAAGCAATTCTTATGCCTCAGCATCCCGAGTAGCTGGGATTACAGGCATGCGCCATCACGCCTGGCTAATTTTTGTATTTTTAGTAGAGATGAGGTTTCGCCACATTGGCCAGGCTGATCTCAAACACCTGACCTCAAGTGATCCACCCACCTCGGTCTCCCAAAGTGCTGGGATTACAGGTGTGAGCCACCGCACCCGACCCTAGCTTCACTTTTTAAACGTCTGCATAGGACATATGTATATAATTCACTGAGCTTTCCTCCTGCTGATGGTTTCAATCTTCCATTATTAAAAATGCTGCAGTGCACATCATCCCATGCATATACTTGTGCATTTATACGAGCATTTCTTTCTTTCTTTCTTTTTTTTTTTTTGAGATGGATTCTCACTCTTTCGCCCAGGTTGGAAGGCAATGGTGCAATCTCGGCTCAGTGCAACCTCTGCCTCCTGGGTTCAAGGGATTCTCCTGTTTCAGTCTTCTGAGTAGCTGGGATTACAGGCATGGGCCACAACGCCCAGCTAAATTTTGTATTTTTAGTAGAGGCTTGGTTTCACCATGTTGGCTAGGCTGGTCTCAAACTCCTGACCTCAAGTGATCTGCTGCCTCCCAAAGTGCTGGGTTTACAGGTATGAGCCACCGTGCCCGGCCTATATGAGCATTTCTAGATTCCTAGAAATAAAACTGCTGGATTAAAGATAATGTACATTTTACATTTTGATAGATACTTGCAATTCTTCTCCAGTAAGGCTTTATCAATCCACACTATTTCCAACCACATGTAGGAGTCTACATTTCTCCCTACCCTTTATAACAATGAATATCATCTTTTTTTTTTTTTGCCAGTTTGATGGGCAAAAGGAAATGTCACATTTTTCTTTAATTAGAATTTTTCCTATTATTTGAGGTTGATGGTAATTTCATGTACTTATTAGATATTTGTTTTTCTTCTGTGAATTTCCTGTTCATATCCTGGGCCTATTTAAAATTTGTTTTAATCCTTTTTAAAATTTAAGCAATATTTATTTTCTAAAAAATACAATTTATTTTAGGTAAAATAAAAATGTTTTTATTCCCCCCTTTTTTTCAGAGATGGTATCTCACTCTATTGTCCAGGCTGGGGTGCAGTGGTGCTATCCTAGCTCACTGCAGCCTCAAAATCCTGGACTCAAGTGATGTTCCTGCTAGAGCCTCCTGAGTAGTCTCAGTGTTTTATTTGTTTATTAATTTTTTTGGCACACTAAATAATTGGTTCATGTATCCCTTTTTGTTGCATTCGATTTTCCTGTCCCTAATCTTATTCTCTTTATTTTTATTTATTTATTTTATTTTAGATGGAGTCTTGCTCTGTCACACAGGCTGTAGTGCAGTGGGCACCATCTCAACTCACTGCAAGCTCTGCCTCCCAGATTCAAGTGATTCTCCTGCCTCAGGCCACCAAGTAACTGAGATTATAAGCGTGTGTCACCACGCCAGGGTAATTTTTGTGTTTTCAGTAGAGACATGGTTTCACCATGTTGGCCAGGCTGGTCTTAAACTCCTGACCACAAGTAATCCACCTACCTTGGCCTCCCAAAGTGCTGGGATTACAGGTGTGAGCCACTGTGCCCAGCCACCTAATTCTCTTTTTCACACCCCATAGGCATTGACTCATTTATTTAGTGTGCGTCTTTGAATCTACCTTTTATTCCTTTATTTTCTTTGTGTATCCATGATCAATACATTAGATTATTTTGCATATTTTACATTTCAGAACAATATTGTAGTGTACATCTCACTCTGCTTCTTTTACTTTTCCTTCTTACCAAACATTTGTTATTAAATTCTATTCTGCTTTTATATGAGTTGGAATTTAAAACAATATATGGTGACTTAATTCATTCTTTTTATCTACATTTACTATATGTATAACATTCCACAATATGTTTATCATAGAAGATACTTTTCCTAATTTTTTGCTGCAATGAATAGCCTTGAGTATGTAATTTTACGTATCTTTTGCAGAATTATTTTTGTAATATATTCCTAGATATTGGAACTAGATTATAGGTTACACACGTATTCAATTTTACTAGACACTTCCAAATTACCCTACAAAAGGTACCAATTTATACTCACACTAGCAGCTCACGATGCTCTTCATTTCCTACCACTTCACTAGTGCTTGATTTTTTTTTTTTTTTTTTAATTGAGATGGAGTCTTGCTGTGTTCCCCAGACTGGAGTGCAATGGCATGATCTCTGCTCACTGCAACCTCCACCTCCTGGGTTCAAGCAATTTTCCTGCTTCAGCCTCCCAAGTAGCTGGGATTACAGGCCCCCACCACCATGCCCGGCTAATTTTTGTATTTTTAGTAGAGACGGGATTTCACCATGTTGGTTAGGCTGGTCTCGAACTCCTGATCTCAGGTGATGCACCTGCCTCAGCCTCCCAAAATGCTGGGATTACAGGCATGAGCTACTGTGCCCAGCCACTAGCACTTGGTATTATCCAAACTGTAAATCTTGCTGCTTAGGTAAAGTGATGTAAAGTGAGAGGTATTTTTTTCCACTTTCTGTTTGATTGTTTGGAATTTTAACTGATTTTAGGATCTCTAGAATTATTAAACTGAGGATCCATAGGTTTATAGACAGTAACACTTGCCATGCAGAAAATTTTTGTTTAGTCAAATGTATAATCTTGTCTTCTATTACTTCTGTATTTTGGGCCTTGGCTTTCCCTGCTCCAAAATCACAAAAGAAAAAAAAACTCCTTTGTTCTCTTTTCATACTTATATGATTAACTTTTTGTGGGTAGTATTTTACCTTTAACACTTTAATACATCTGCATGTTATTAGAATAAGAAATGAGGTAGGAATCCAGCTTTACTTTTTCCAAATGGCTCGCCAGTTGTTCCAACACCATTTATTGAACAATCCATCTTTTCTTTATTAAAATAATAGTTTTATTCTCCCTTTGCAATACTTTTATATATTATTCTCTTTTTTCTTTCTTTAGTTTTGAGAGTTATTTATGTAATGTGAATACAAGTTTTTAAAAAATCAAATACGTGATTTGCAAATGTTTTCCTCTAGTCGGTGACTTGTCTTTTCACCTCTTAAAAGCGTCTTTTGAAAGTGGAAGTTCTTAATTTTTAGTGAAGTCCCACTTACCATTTTATTTATTTTATGGATCATGCTCTTGGTGTAAGAAATCTTTGCGTCACCCAAGTTCACAAGGATTTTCTTCCTGTTTTTGTCAGGAAGTTTTATAGTTTTAGGTTGTTTTGTTTTTGTTTTTGAGACGGAGTCTCGCTCTGTCGCCCAGGCTGGAGCTCAGTGGCGCGATCTCGGCTCACTGCAAGGTCCGCCTCCCGGATTCACACCATTCTCCTGCCTCAGCCTCCCAAGTAGCTGGGACTACAGGCGCCCGGCACCACGCCTGGCTAATTTTTTTGTATTTTCAGTAGAGACAGGGTTTCACCGTGTTAGCCAGGACGGTCTCAATCTCCTGACCTCGTGATCCACCTGCCTTGGCCTCCCAAAGTGCTGGGATTACAGGCGTGAGCCACCGCGCCCAGCCAATCAACTTTCAGAGAAGTAAAATCTTAACAATATGAAATCTTCTAATCCATAAACAACGTATAGTATATTGCCCCATTTATTTAGACCTTCTTTAATTTCTTATTTTATTTTATTTTTTTTACTATACTTTAAGTTCTAGGGTACATGTGCACTACGTGCAGGTTTGTTACATAGGTATACATGTGCCATATCGTTTGCTGCACCCATCAACTGGTCATTTACATTAGATATTTCTCCTAAAGCTATCCCTCCACCAGCCCCCAATCCCACAACAGGCCCTGGTGTGTGATGTTCCCCGCTCTGTGTCCAAGTGCTCTCATTGTTCAGTTCCCACCTATGAGTGAGAACATGTGGTGTTTGGTTGTCTGTCCTTGTGATAGTTTGCTAAGAATGGTGGTTTCCAGCTTCATCCATGTCCCTGCGAAAGACATGAACTCATCCTTTTTTATGGCTGCATAGTATTCCATGGTGTATATGTGCCACATTTTCTTAATCTAGTCTATCATTGATGGACATTTGGGTTGGTTCCAAGTCGTTGCTATTGTGAATAGTGCCACAATAAACATGCAAGTGCATGTGTCTTTATAGTAGCATGATTTATAATCCTTTGGGTATGTACCCAGTAATGGGATTGCTGGGTCAAATGGTATTTCTAGTTCTAGATCCTTGAGGAATTGCCACGCTGTCTTCCACAATGGTTTAACTAATTTACACTTCCACCAACAGTGTAAAAGTGTTCCTATTTCTCCACATGCTCTCCATCATCTGTTTTTTCCTAACTTTTTAATGATCACCATTCTCACTGGTGTGAGATGGTATCTCATTGTGGTTTTGATTTGCATTTCTCTGATGACCAGAGATGACGAGCATTTTTTCATGTGTCTGTTGGCTGCATAAATGTCTTCTTTTGAGAAGTGTCTGTTCATATCCTTTGCCCACTTTTTGATGGGGTCCTTGTTTTTTTATTCTTGTAAATTTAAATTATTTGTAGATTCTGGATATTAGCCCTTTGTCAGATGGGTAGTTTGCAAAAATTTCCCCCATTTACTCCTGTTCACTCTGATGGCAGTTTCTTTTGCGGTGCAGGAGCTCTTTAGTTTAATTAGATCCCATTTGTCAATTTTGGCTTTTGTTGCCATTGCTTTTGATGTTTTAGTCATGAAGTCTTTGCCCATGCCTATGTCCTGAATGGTATTGACCAGGTTTTCTTCTAGGGTTTTTATGGTTTTAGATCTAACATTTAAGTCTTTAATTCATCTTGAATTAATTTTTGTATATGGTGTAAGGAAGGGATCCAGTTTCAGCATTCTACATATGGTTAGCTAGTTTTCCCAGCACTATTTATTAAATAGGGAATCCTTTCCCCATTTCTTGTTTTTGTTAGGTTTGTCAAAGATCAGATGGTTGTAGATGTGTGGTATTATTTCTGAGGCCTCTGTTCTGTTCCATTGGTCTATATCTCTGTTTTGGTACCAGTACCATGCTGTTTTGGTTACTGTAGACTTGTAGTATAGTTTGAAGTCAGGTAGCATGATGCCTCCAGTTTTGTTCTTTTTGCTTAGGATTGTCTTGACAATGTGGGCTCTTTTTTGGTTCCATAAGAACTTTAAAGTAGTTTTTTCCAATTCTGTGAAGAAAGTCATTGGTAGCTTGATGGGGATGGCATTGAATCTATAAATTACCTTGGGCAGTATGGCCATTTTCACAATATTGATTCTTCCTATCCGTGAGCATGGAAGGTTCTTCCATTTGTTTGGATCCTCTTTTATTTCATTGAGCGGTGGTTTGTAGTTCTCCTTGAAGAGGTCCTTCACATGCCTTGTAAGTTGGATTCCTAGGTATTTTATTCTCTTTGAAGCAATTGTGAACGGAGTTCACTCATGATTTGACTCTCTGTTTGTCTGTTACTGGTGTATAGGAATGCTTGTGATTTTTGCACATTGATTTTGTATCCTGAGACTTTGCTGAAGTTGCTTATCAGCTTGAGGAGATATAGGGCTGAGATGATGGGGTTTTCTAAATATACAATCATGTCATCTGCAAACAGGGGCAATTTTACTTCCTCTTTTCCTAATTGAATACCCTTTATTTCTTTCTCCTGCCTGATTGCCCTGGTCAGAACTTCCAACACTATGTTGAATAGGAGTGGTGAGAGATGGCATCCTTGTCTTGTGCTGGTTTTCAAAGGGAATTTTTCCAGTTTTTGTCCATTCAGTACGATATTGGCTGTGGGTTTGTCATAAATAGCTCTTACTATTTTGAGATATGTTCCATCAATACCTAGTTTATTGGGAGTTTTTAGCATGAAAGGCTGTTGAATTTTGTTGAAGGCCTTTTCTGCATCTATTGAGATAATCATGTGGTTTTTGTCATTGGTTCTATTTAAGTGATGGATTACATTTATTGATTTGCATATGTTGAACCAGCCTTGCATCCCAGTGGTGAAGCTGACTTGATCGTGGTGGATAAGCTTTTTGATGTGCTGCTGGATTCAGTTTGCCAGTATTTTATTGAGGATTTTCACACCGATGTTCCTCAGGGATATTAGTGTAAAATTCTCTTTTTTTGTGTGTGTCTTTACCAGGCTTTGGTATCAGGATGATGCTGGCCTCATAAAATGAGTTAGAGAGGATTCTCTTTTTCTATTGATTGGAATAGTTTCAGAAGGAATGGTACCAGCTTCTCTTTGTATCTCTGGTAGAATTTGGCTGTGAATCTGTCTGGTCCTGGACTTTTTTGGTTGGTAGGCTATTAATTATTGCTTCAATTTCAGAGCCTGTTATTGGTCTATCAGAGATTCAACTTATTCCTGGTTTAGTCTTGGGAAGGTGTATGTGTCCAGGAATTTATCCATTTCTTCTAGATTTTCCAGTTTATTTAAATAGAAGTGTTTATAGTATTATCTGATGGTCATTTGTATTTCTGTGGGATTGGTGGTGATATCCCCTTTATCATTTTTTATTGCCTCCATTTGATTCTTCTCTCTTTTCTTCTTTTTTAGTCTTGCTAATGGTCTATCTATGTTGTTGACCTTTTCAAAAAAA
>NC_045434.1:97941326-97947327 GCF_002776525.5 Piliocolobus tephrosceles
TAGTTCTTTTAATTGTGATGTTAGGGTGTCGATTTTAGATCTTTCCTGCTTTCTCTTGTGGGCATTTAGTGCTATAAATTTCCCTCTACACACTGCTTTACATGTGTGCCAGAGATTCTGGTACGTTGTGTCTTTGTTCTCATTGGTTTCAAAGAACATCTTTATTTCTGCCTTCATTTCATGATTTACCCAGTAGTCATTCAGGAGCAGGTTGTTCAGTTTCCATGTAGTTGAGAGGTTTGAGTGAGTTTCTTAATCCTGAGTTGTAATTTGATTGCACTGTGGTCTGAGAGACAGGTTGTTGTGATTTCTGTACTTTTACATTTGCTGAGGAGTGTTTACTTCCAATTATGTGGTCAATTTTAGAATAAGTGCTATGTGGCACTGAGAAGAATGTATATTCTTTTGATTTGGGGTGGAGAGTTCTGTAGATGTCTATTAGGTCCACTTGGTGCAGAGCTGAGGTCAAGTCCTGGATATCCTTGTTAACTTTCTGTCTGGTTGATCTGTTTAATATTGATAGTGGGGTGTTAAATTCTCCCGCTGTAATTGTGTGGGAGTCTAAGTCTCTTTGTAGGTCTCTAAGGACATGCTTTATGAATCTGGGTGCTCCTGTATTGGTGCATATATATTTAGGATAGTTAGCTCTTCTTGTTGAATTGATTCTTTACCATTATGTAATGGCCTTCTTTGTCTCTTTTGATCTTCGTTGGTTTAAAGTCTGTTTTATCAGAGATTAGGATTGCAACCTGTTTTTTTTTTTTTTTCTCCTTTCCATTTGCTTGGTAAATCTTCCTCCATCCCTTTATTTTGAGCCTACGTGTGTCTCTGCACGTGAGATAGGTCTTTTGAATACAGCACACTGATGGGTCTTGACTCTTTATCCAATTTGCCAGTCTGTGTCTTTTAATTGGGATGTTTAGCCCATTTACATTTAAGGTTAATATTATGTGTGAATTTGATCCTGTCATTATGATGTAAGCTGGTTATTTTGCCCATTAATTGGTGCAGTTTCTTCATAGCATCGACGGTCTTGACAACTTGGCAACTTGGCATGTTTTTGCAGTGGCTGGTACCAGTTGTTCCTTTCCATGTTTAGTGCTTCCTTCAGGAGCTTTTGTAAGGCAGATCTGGTGATGACAAAATCTCTCAGCATTTGCTTGTCTGTAAAGGATTTTATTTCTCCTTCACTTACGAAGCTTAGTTTGGTGGATATGAAATTCTGGGTTGAAAATTCTTTTCTTTAAGACTGTTGAATATTGGCTCCCACTGTCTTCTGGTTTGTATGGTTTCTGCTGAAAGATCTGCTGTAGTCTGATGGGCTTCCCTTTGTGGGTAACCCAAACTTCCTCTCTGGCTGCTCTTAACATTTTTTCCTTCATTTCAACCTTTGTGAATCTGACAATTATGTGTCTTGGCTCTTCTCGAGGAGTATCTTTGTGGTGTTCTCTGTATTTCCTGAATTTGAATGTTGGCCTGCCTTGCTAGGTTGGGGAAGTTCTCCTGGATAATATCCTGAAGAGATTTTTCCAACTTGATTCCATTCTCCCCGTCACTTTCAGGTACACCAATCAAACTTAGATTTGGTTTTTCACAGAGTCCCATATTTCTTGGAGGCTCTGTTCATTTTTTTTTTTTTTTTGAGACAGAGTCTCACTCTGTCACCCAGGCTGGAGTGCAGTGGCCAGATCTCAGCTCACTGCAAGCTCCGCCTCCCGGGTTTATGCCATTCTCCTGCCTCAGCCTCCCGAGTAGCTGGGACTACAGGCACCTGCCACCTCGCCCGGCTAGTTTTTTGTATTTTTTTAGTAGAGACCGTGTTAGCCAGGATGGTCTCGATCTCCTGACCTTGTGATCTGCCTGTCTCGGCCTCCTAAAGTGCTGGAATTACAGGCTTGAGCCACCACGCCTGGTCTTGTTCATTTCTTTTTACTGTTTTTTCTCTATTGTTGTCTTCTCACTTTATTTCATTAATTTGATCTTCAATCACTGATACCCTTTCTTCCACTTGATCAAATTGGCTACTGAAGCTTGTGCATGCATCGTAAAGTTCTCATACCATTGTTTTCAGCTCTATCAGGTCGTTTAAGGTCTTCTCTGCATTGTTTATTCTAGTTAGCCATTCGCCTAACCTTTTTTCAAGGTTTTTAACTTCCTTGCAATGGGTTAGAATATGCTCCCTTAGCTTGGAGAAGTTTGTTATTACTGACCTTCTGAGGCCTGCTTCTGTCAAGTCATCAAAGTCATTCTCCATTCAGCTTTGTTCCATTGCTGGTGAGGAGCTGCGATCCTTTGGAGGAGAAGAGGCGCTCTCGTTTTTAGAATTTTCATCTTTTCTGTTCTGGTTTCTCCCCATCTTTGTGGTTTTATCTACCTCTGGTCTTTGATACTGGTGACCTAAAAATGGGGTTTTGAGGTAGATGTCCTTTTTGTTGATGTTGATGCTATTTCTTTCTGTTTTTTAAGTTTTCCTTCTAACATTCAGGTCCATCAGCTGCTGGTCTGATGGATTTTGCTGGAGGTCCACTCCAGAACCTGTTTGCCTTCGTATCACTTGCAGAGGCTGCAGAACAGCAAATATTGCAGAACAGAAAATATTGCTGCCTGATCCTTCCTCTGGAAGCTTTGTCCCAGAGGGGCACCTGTCTGTATGAGGTGCCTGTCAGCCCCTACTGGGAGGTGTCTCCCGATTAGGCTACACAGGGATCAGGGACCCACTTGAGGATGCAGTCTGTCTGTTCTCAGAGCTCAAACGCTGTGCTGGGAGAATCACTGCTCTCTTCAGAGCTGTCATACAGGGACATTTAAGTCTGCAGAAGTTTCTGCTGCCTATTGTTCAGGTATGCCCTGCCTACACAGGTGGAGTCTACAGAGGCAGTAGGCCTTGTTGAGCTGTGTTGGGCTCTGCCCAGTTTGAACTTCCAGGCTACTTTGTTTACCTACTCAAGTCTCAGCAATGGTGGACACCCCTCCCCCCACCAGGCTGCTGCCTTGCAGGTTGATCTCAGACTGCTGCGCTAGCAGTCAGCAAGACTCTGTGCGCATGGGACCTGCTGAGTCAGGCATGGCGGAGAATCTCCTGGTCTGCTTGTTGCTAAGACCATGGGAAAAGCACAGTATTTGGGCAAGAGTGTACCGTTTTTCCAGGTACAGTCTGTCATGGCTTCCCTTGGCTAGGAAAGGGAAATCCCCCAACTCCTTGCACTTCCCAGGTGAGGCAACACCCTGCCCTGCTTTGGCTTGCTCTCCATGGGCTGCGCCCACAGTACAACCAGTCCCAATGAGATGAACCAGGTACCTAAGTTGGAGCTGTTCCTACTCAGCCATCTTGGAATGGACTCCAACTTTTTAAAATTTCTTTGAGCAATATTTTATAGTTTTCAGTGCATCAGACTTGCACATCTTTGGCAGGATTTGTCCCTCAGTGTTTTACATTTTTTGGCATCACTGTAAATGGTGTTTTAAATTTAATCTTTTGAGTGTTCATTGTTAGTGTTATGGGTTGAATTGACCCTTCCTTCCAAGAGATATATTGAAGTCCTAACCCCTGGTACCTGTGACCCTGAGTTTGTTTGTAAATAGAGGTCTTTGCAGATGCAATTCATTAAGATGAGGTAATGGAGTAAGATGGGCCCTTAATCCAATATGGTTGGTGTCCTTTAAGAAGAGGGAAATTTGGACATAGACACACAGGGAGGGAAGATGATGCAGAGATCCAGAGAGAGAATCCAGCCAAATGACAATGGAGGCAGAGAACGGAGTGATGAATTTACAAACCAAGGAGTGCCCTGGATTGTCAGAAAACACCAGGAGCTGGAAGAAGCAAGGAAGGACTCTCCCCTAGTTCCTTCAGAGAAAGCATGGCCCTACCAACACCTTGATGTCAGATTTCTATCCCCTATCACCTTGTTAATGAGTGTTTATCATTCTGAAGTTCTGGTATCATTTCAAGTCCTCTCCTCTAGTTACTTTGAAATACACATAATATTGTTGCTAAGTATAGTCACCCTAGTCTGCTATCAAACATTAGAACTTATGTCTTCTGTCTAACTATATGTTTGTGCCCATAATCAACCTGTCTTCATCCTTTCCTTCCCCTCCACCCTTACCAGTCTCTGGTATTATATTTGGAGATTTTCTAGATATCTTTCTATTATCGATATTTACTTTAATACCACTGTAGCCAGGGAATATGTTTTATATAATCTGATTCTTTTAAAATTGATCACTACTTATTTTATGGCTACCTTGGTAAATGTTCCAGTGAAATGTTATTGGAAAAAATTCAGCTGTTGGATGGAATGTTCAATAATCAATTGAGTCAAATTAATTGATACTATTGGTCAAATCTTTTATATCTCTACTGATTTTCTATTTGTTCTATAAATTATTAAGATATGGACATTGATATTACTGATTATCATTGTGGATTTGTCAGTTTATCCTTGTAGTTCTATTGGTTTTTGCTTCATGTATATATACATACACATACACACATATATATACACACACAAACATATATACATACACAGAGAGAGAGAGAGAGAGATAAAGAGAGAGTCCTACTCTGTCACCCAGGCTGGAGTGCAGTGCCACAATCATGGCTTACTGCAGCCTTCACCTCCCCAGGCTCAGGTGATCCTCCCATCTCAGCCTCCCAGGTAGCTGGGACTACAGGTGTGAGCCACCATGCCCAGCTAATTTTTTGTATTTGTATTTGTATTTTTTTTTCTGAAATGGAGTCTCACTCTGTCGCCCAGGCTGGAGTGCAGTGGCATGATCTCAGCTCACCACAACCTCTGCCTACTGGATTCAAGCGATTCTCATGTCTCAGACTCTACCTCCTGAGTAGCTGGGACTACAGGTACACGCCACCAAGCCTGTTTAATTTTTGTATTTTTAGTAGATATGTGGTTTCACCATGTTGCCCAGGCTGGTCTTGCACTGCTGGGCTCAAGTGATCAACCCACCTTGGCCTCCCAAAAGTGCTGGGATTATAGGTGTGAGCCACTATGACTAGCCCAGCTTTTTTTTTTTTTTTTTCCACATTCAGTCTTCGTAAACACTGTCAAAAATTGTCAATGCTGACTATTTTACAAGTCATCACAGTGGGCTATTGGGAAAAGTTTTCAATTAGCAATAGTCGTGCCTCAGATAAACCTCATTGGCTATGATACTTGCCATTGTGCAAAGCTGCTTCATGTACTTTGAATATCTGTTATTGGGTACATAAATGTTTGGAGTTATTATGTCTCCTTGATGAATTGACCTCTTGATCATTATGAAATGATCCTTTTTTATCCCTGGCAATATTCTTTGCTCTGAAATCTACATTATTATTATTAGTATAGCCATTCCAACTTTATTTTGATTAGCATTAGCATGGTACATTTTTTCTATCCCTTTAGCTTTAATCTATTTGTGCCTATATTTAAAAGAATTTCTTTTAGGCAGTTAGATATCGCTTTTATAATCTAATCTGACAAATCATGCTTTTATAATCTAATCTGACAAATTATGCCTTTTTTTTTTTTTTGAAATGGAGTCTCACTCTGTCACCCTGGCTGGAGTGCAGTGGTGCAGTCTAGGCTTACTGCAACCACCACCTCCTGGGTTCAAGTGAGTCTCCTGTCTCAGTATCCCAAGTAGCTGGGATTACAGGTGTACCCCACCACGCCTAATTTTTGTATTTTTAGTAGACACAGGGTTTCACCATGTTGACCAGGCTGGTCTCGAACTCCTAACCTCAACTGATCTGCCCTCCTTGACCTCCCAAAGTGCTGGAATTATATGCATGACCCCACTGCACCTGGCCTTTAATTTTAGTATTTAGACCATTTATATTTAATGTGATTACTGATATAGCCTGGCTTAAACTTTTGTCTTGTTATTTGTTATCTATTTGTACCATCTGTCCTTTGTTTCTTCTTGCCCCTTTTTCTCAGGAACATAAATAACTGAAATTCAAAATAGTGAATATGGCCAAGCATGGTGGTTCATA
>NC_045434.1:97947427-98000192 GCF_002776525.5 Piliocolobus tephrosceles
AAAAAAAAAAAAAAAAAAAAAAAAAAAAAAAAAGACAAAAAGTGAATATAGTGGGAGAGATTCAAAGAAAGATTTGGGACTTTACAGAAGAGAGATATTAAGTCAAACTGATGATGTCAGGAATGACTTAAGAAAATATTCAAATTGAACCTTGAAATATTTTGGATATGAGTGATGGTGTAAGGAAGGTGCTCTATATAGAGGCAATAGGATGAACAATGGGATTGGAGGCAGTAAAGCATGTGTTTGGGCTAGGGAATAATAGATTGTTCCCGTGGCCTGAAAAAGAGTGGCAGGAGAGATGTGGAAAGTACTTATGTTATTAACAGCTTCCTACGGATGTCCCTACCCTCATAACCCACAGATACCTGAGATACCTGTCAAATCCCACATATTATCTGCTCTTTAAACCTGCTCTCTCAATAGCCCCTAATTTTATGTATGGTATCACCAGCTTCCTTAATATACATACCAGATAGTCATTTTAAGTCATTTTAAATGCCTCTTTGTTCCTCAACCCTATTCATCCCACCTGCAGGTCATCTCTTCCAAATTTCAGTTTTTTTTTTTTTTTTTTTTTTTTGAGATGGAGTTTCGCTCCTGTTGCCCAGGCTGCTGTGCAATGGAGTGATCTTGGCTTACTGCAACCTCTGCCTCCCAGGTTCAAGCAAGTCTCCTGCCTCAGCCTCCCAAGTAGCTAGGATTACAGGCATGCACCACCATGCCCAGCTAATTTCGTATTTTTAGTAGAGGCAGAGTTTCACCATGTTGGCCAGGTGGTCTCGAACACCTGACCTTGTGATCATCTGCCTTAGCCTCACAAAGTATTGGGATTACAGGTGTGAGCCACGGTGCCTGTCAACGAGCTTTCTTTTCTATCCTTATCTAACCCAACAGCCTTGGAGCCAGGCTCAACTCCCCTCCCCCACCCTGCCCCCCAAACTGTTTAATTAGCCTTCTTACTGGTTTTGCTACTTCTAGATTCTTCTCTCTTTAAACCAATGCCACACATACCCCCCTGTGTGCCCTGAGATTGATGTGAAGTTCTGTGTGTGTACATGTGTACATTTTTCTGGGGAGTACTTGTAGCTTTCATCAAAGTCTCGAAAGTCCACAAAAGGCTGGGAGTCACTACCCCGTATCTTTATTTCAGATGAAACCGTGCTCAGTTAACGTGGTGCAGTTGACAGACTACTGAACAGTAAGTCAGGAGACCTGGGGTTTAGTTCTGGTGCTGCCACTAATTAGCCATATGATTTTGGGCAATGAGGCACTTACTTTGCACCTGTTTCCTCATCTGTAAAATTCAGAGTCTCTTCCAACCTCAAAATGCTATTATTGAGAAATTACCATTCAATTATTATGAAGAAATTACCATACAATGTCATAAATGCTAAAACAAAGGTATGCAGAGCTTTGAGAGCACAAAGGAGGTTCTCTGGGTGTGGGGCCATCTAGCTTTGCTTGGGAAAGTTGGTAAAGAGTTGCAGAGGAGGCTACAGTCGAGTCTTGAAGGATGAACAGAACTTTCCAGGCAGAAAGAAGGAGGAGGGCATTTTAGGCAAAGGAAACTTTGTGAGAAGGCAGAGAAGTAGTAGAGCCTCAAGTTGGCAGAACAACGAGTAGATGGTTATAGCTTGGATATATGTGTGCTGAAAGTTTGGGCTTTAAATGCACAGGGAACACTAGGAGATAAGCCTGCAGAAGGGGAATGAGTTGGGGCCTGAAGTTTCTTATATATGGTGCCAAAAAGTTTTGACTTTATCTTGTAGACAGTGGGAAGCCATGGGTTGTTTTAGGTAAGAGAGTGACAGGCTGATTTCCCTTTCATAAAAATCACATTGGCAACAGGGAGGAAGATGGATTGAAGGAGAATGAGACATGTTTGGAAAAGATGAAGGTCTGAATAAGTCAAGGGGATAGAGGTGGAAGGAAGATAATGTTGTTCCTTTTAAACCTATTACATTGAAGATACCCAAGGAATATCCAAGTTAAAATGTATGGTAGGAAGTCGGAAATTTGAGTCTTATGCTCACAAGTTAGACCTGGATTTAACAGCATTCATAAGTGAGCACTGACTGAAGCCACAGGAGTGAATGACATTGCTTTGGAAAAGCATGTGGAGTGGGGAGTAAGGGGGCCAAAGGCTAAATTCTGGGAAATAACAGTATTTGGAGTCAGGAGTAGAAAACACATTGGAAGGGTGGCTGGGGTTCAAGGAGCTAAGGAGTGAAGGAAGGAAGAGAGATAGTAGTGAAGAATCTACTTTTTTTTTTTTGAGACGGAGTTTCACTCTTTTTGCCCAGGCTGGAATGCCATGGTGTGAACTCAGTTCACTGCAATCTCCGCCTCCCGGGTTCAAGCGATTATCCTGCCTCAGCCTCCCGAGTAGCTGGGATTACAGGCACCTGCCACCACGCCCGGCTAATTTTGTATTTTTAGTAGGGACAGGGTTTCTCCATGTGGATCAGGCTGGTCTCGAATTCTCGACCTCAGGTGATCCACCCGCCTCAGCCTCCCAAAGTGCTAGGATTACAGGCATGAACCACCAGGCCTGGCCTAATAATCTACTCTTTTAAGAGGGTTAGATGAGAAAGAAATGAAAGCGAAGGCTAAAGCAAGAGGAGACTACTGAGTGGAGGAAGGTACTTCATTTTATTATGTCTGCTGGGCAAAGATCAGTGAAGAGCCGAAGTTAGTTACAGGAGAGATTGGGAATAACGGATGGAGGTGGGAAAGGACAGGATATAACACACACCTGAAGGGCCTGGACCCAGGCAAGGGAGGTGGAGAGTGTTTATTCTTCCCTAGAAGGAGGAAGGAAATCAGAATGAGTTTAATTCAGTGGTTCTCACATTAGAATCACTGAGGTATCTTTAAAAAATGCCAATAGCTGGGTCACACCTCAGAAGTTTCTGGTTTAATGAGTCCGGGATGGTCCTGGGCATAGATGTGTTTTCAAAGCTTCCCAGGAGATTAAAATCTGCAGTCAAAGTTCACAACCACTGGTTTAATTGTAGGTAACATTTTAGATTCATGATAATAGGATTGGATTTGAGGAAACTCACACTTAATAAAGGTTTGATGAATAGGGAGTGATCAAGGTTTCATAGATGAGGAAGGGAGAAAGAGAAGGAAGCAAGAAGGGAAGGCAGCTAATGCTAACTTAGTGTATTTTATGTGCCAGAGATATAGAAATGAATGAGGTGTGGTCCTTCTTAGAGATCAGGATCTCAAATGAGAGACACCTCACCACAAGCCTTTGATGTAGTACAGTTCTTGACCAGTTAAGTTTCTTTGTGTGTGAGCAGTTTTTTTTGTTTGTTTGTTTGTTTGTTTTTTTTTTGTTTTGTTTTTTTTACTAAAACTGAGCGGGGGAAACCCCTCACCCTCAGAACCCACGTATTTCACAACATAGACTGGGTCTGGAAATCCTTTTGTGAGCATTGAGAGTAGCCTTTCTGGGAAGGTGGGTGCTAGGGAAAGATCTCTAACTATTCTGGGAGATTAACTCATCCCCAGGCTCATCAGCAGGGCTGGAAGTAGATGGTGATTGTGGCCCTGCATGTGGGTACATTACTGTAGTCACCTGTACCTGGGAGGTGGTTAAAATTGCTAATTGCTCACATGGAAACACTTTGATGGCCATTCTGCTAGTGTGAAGCTTCTATGAGTAAGGTACCAAGGATTCCCTTTCTCTGAGCAGCATTGTAAAAAGGCCCTACTTTTCATCAGAGCAGAAAACCTAACTTTTGCTACTGTGGTCTGGGCCTGACCTCCAGGGACAGCTTCGACCACACAGGAAGTAGGTAGGTGCTTCTCTATAGTCTGGACCTTCCCTCAGAGATAGTCTACTGTCACTTCTTGAGCTCCCTGAATCTTCCCCAGGAGAGTCCAACTCCCAGGGCTCCTGGGAAGCCTCTGATCTGACTCCGCCAGCCCCACCTCCACCTAGTGAGCTGGTGAGGCGTTGAAAGGGCTTTAATGGAGAGCCCTGGCTTTTAGCTAGGGCCCTCCTTCTCTGAGGAAGAGTACTGAAAGAAGTGTCCTAGAGAAGTGTTCTCTCCTAAGAGGAGTGTCCTAGGCACAGAACAGAGAGGGGAAGCTCGATTGGGAATTGACTGTGGCACTATGGGTATGTGGAGGGTGTTCCTTCGGTTACTTCATTAGACCCTTTTTATACAAGCAGAAATTGAGGCTTGAAGAAATCAAGAAACTCGACTATGTCCTCAAGGACAGGAGCTGTCCAAAATCCAATCTGTTCCATTCTGTTGTCCCTCAGGCTCCTGGCCTCCCTCTGTTTTTGTAGGTTGACCCCTTTGGGAAAATCTCAGTTGAATGTCATTTCAGTGCTCTCCTTCCTTCTAAAGAATTAAGCTAGGTCCCTTAGACTGTAGGGCACATGGGCCTTCTAGTTAGGTCTCTGTTTCCTTAGTGACTTGGGGACGTGTGAAATCCAGATGGGATTCTATCCTGGGGTGAAGGTAGAAGGTAATACAGAGAATTGCTGAATGGGACAGACCACACCAGTAAAATTTATTGTTGGACTCTGTAATCCAATGTTTTCATTGCAGAGATGTAACTGAAAGCCCCCAACCTCACCCTCAGAGAAGAGAAAGGAGGGACCAAACTTATTCTAGCCTGATGCCTGATACCTGTTAATTGGGAAGCCTCTTCTGTTAACATCCTGACTTAGGTTTGAAGCTTTCAGTGGGGCCAGACTATGGAATTATCTGTAATTCTGGCATCAGGAGCCCTTTTTCCAGTTTTTCGGGCCCTTCTGAGGTCTGAGAAACAGGCTAGCCGCATGTGAACATAATTCACACTGAATCTGCCTGACAGACGGTGCCATGGCAGCCCTGACTCTGTGTCAAATTACACACTAGCTGCCCAGCACTGGGGTGTGCTCTGGGGCAAGGCTGGGGACACCTACGTCCTCCCTACTTCCCTTAACCCTTCCCCAGCTCTCCTGCCACCCCCTCATACGAGCCCTAGTGCAGCCCGGTGGCTGCACATGATAGGCACAAGGTGAATGAGTGCCTGGACGCATGCAGGGACTTGGGTACATGAAATGATGATTCTGCATATTTCATGTAGTCTTGGTGCTGAGTCACCTGCTTACCCATACTACTGGAGGAGGGGATGAAGAAAGGCAGAGTTTGGGCAAAGGAGAAAGGAAGTGTGTTTTACTGTTCTGCAAGATGCAGAACAATGCAGTGAAGTTGGCTCTGTCCTCATCTTTGGACAGGTTAGAATGAACCATCAAAAGGGGTGAGATTAGGTCTCAGGAAATAATTTTCATTAGGGAGGAGCAAAAATTCCGAAACAAGTGAGGAACAGAGGCTGCGAGCCTCCTTCTCTGGGATTCCTTAATCACAGGGTTGTTAAGAGCAGGTGCCAGAACTGGAAACTGAAGGAGGCTGAGATGTTGAAAAGGCCTTGGCCTGCTTAGGGAGAAGTATGTGAAGATGCTTTCGAAATGATACTACTCTAAGTGGCTGGTTGCACGCCAATAACACTAATGATAATTGAATACTGCTTTCACTTACTCCAAGGGGAACATGGACTTCCCACAGCCCAGGCTTTTACGGTGTGGTGTCACTCTTGTAGGGTCAGATATAAAAGAACCCTAACTGATTTCTTGGCATACTGGGAGGCAGAAATGCCCCAGACGTGTAGGATATTTTGTGAGACCCTACAATCCCTGTGTGACACCTTCAACTCTAAAGTATCTGAAACTCCTGGGATGCACAGTCTGCCTGCTTGGGGTTGGGGACCCAACAGGCCAAGGCATTTTTCCTCTTGAAGGTTTCCTGGGAGAAGGCCCCCTCTCCTCCGCCATCCAAACTCCCAGGCGCCCGCGTCGTCTCCTCCTCCCCTTCTTCCCCAGGGCAGGGTTCCCTTTGTAATTAATCCCAACACTCAAACCAGAGGGGAGGAAAAACGTGTTAATGAGGGAGCGTCCCAGACTGACTGGGGCGGTCGCTACTCGCAGCTAGAACTCCAAGTAATTAAATTATTTTTGGAAGGAGGGGATATGGTGGTGATGGTGTCAGGGAAATCCCCGTATGCATGGGAAGAGGCGTGCGTCTCTCGCCACTAATTAAAATCAGGGATGACCCTCCCTTCTCGCACCCCTAGGGGGAAAAAAATTCAGTCTTCCCACGTCCCAGATTCCATTGGATTTTGTGCAGCCGGGTCCGTGGCCCTAAAGAGAATATGGCCAGCCCCGGGGATCTGGGAGTTCCGTCTCCGACAGGAGGGGTCGAGGAAGACAGCCCCAGGAGGGACTGCGGGCTGGGCCAAGGCCAAGAATCGAGGCATTCTCCTGCCCACCGTTGGGGATCCGAGTGTTAGCCCCACCGCGGATTCCCAGGATCGCTGAGGGCCGCCGGGCATCTGAAGGCGCAGGGCTGGGGGAGCGGCGACTCCGGGAAGAGCGGGGCCGCAGACAATGGATGCGGCGGTAGGAGGGGCGGCGGCTGCGGGAACAGCCGGGAGGCGGCACCCGGGAGCTCGCGCTCCCCCGCCCCCTGCACCCCCCACCCTCATCCCCTCCCCCTCCGCCCCCTCCCCCCTCCGCCGCCGGCTCCCGATCTGATTCCTGATCCTTGATTCCTTGATCCTTGGTCCCGCCATGGGAGCCTGAGCGCCCCCTATTCCCCCCTGGCCCCCAGCCCCCGGGGCCTTGAGGGGGAAGAGGCAGCGGTCTGGGACGGAGCAGGGGGTGACCAGACTCAAGAACCCCCCGCCTCAACACCCCCATCGCCCGCGCTGCCTGTCCGGGAGCGCCGAGTTCGGAGCGACCCGAAGCGCTGCGGATACAAAGGCGACGGGCCGAGCGGGGCGCCCGCTGAGCCCACCCGGCAGTTCGCAGCGGCGGGTGAGTGCCGGGCCGCGGGGGCGCGGGCAAAGTTTGAAAAAAAAAAAAAAAGAAAAAGAAAAAGAAAGAAAGAGAAAAAAGGAAACGGAAAAGGAGGAAAATCATGCAAGGGGCCAGGGGGTGCCTGACCCCAGAGCGAGCGGGGTGGCTTATGGGGGAAGGGGGGCTGGGCTCCGGGCAACCCCCTTCCGGTGCGCTTCCCCACGGCTCAGCGGAGTACCCCCCCCAACTTTGGGGAGGAGAAGGGGCTCGTGGGGGAGGGGGCGGAGCCCAGGCCTGGAGAGCCGGGGACTTTCCTGGGCCCGGGCAGGGGCCTTAATGATCCCAGGGGAGCCGGTTGAAGCCGGAGACTGGGAGCTTGTGTTGGAGGTGGGGGGAGAGGCGTGGAAGGATCGGAGTCTGGAGGTATTGGAAGCCAAGGGTGTTTTGGGGTGCACACACCCCTCAGGAGCGTGGGGAGGGACGGAGGCAGGTATGCATTAAGGGTTTAGAGTGGAGTCTGTGGGGCGGGCTGGGCAAAGTAGATAGGGTGTGTGTACAGCCAGAGGATGGGGCTGGAAGCGGTAGACTGTGTATACGGGCCGAGGGAACAGACGCTGGCATCCTTCTCCCCACTCATATTTACCCATTTAGGGGACTGTGGGCTCTGCGTTAGTGAGTTTTGAAGGGTTGGTGGAGGATCCGTGTGCATGATTCTTTGTTTTGGTGTGTGTGCATGCCTTGATGTGCTGCATGTTCCTGCAGGTGGGCCCCTGGTTTGGATATGTAGGTGTTTTTCTGTGCTTGACTGTGTGTGCACCCAAGGAGTGGCTGACCACGCATCTGCTGTGTTTGGATATGTGTTTATATGTATACTTAGGGGAAGGCGTGTATGTCTATGTGTGTGTACTGGGAGAGGGATTCATGGGAAAGAGGTGTGTAGGTACCAAGGAAGGTGGGTGTGTAAAAGCAGAATGGAGTGTATGTGGATAGGTGCGTGTGCACCTGTGTACTGGGAAGGGGTGTGAATCTGTGTTCTCTTGTGTGTAACCTGTGTTGATGGGTGTCAGTGTGTGTGCCTGCCTTAGCTGGTATGTATGTTTCTGAGTGTGTGTAAGGGGTACCTCTTGTCTCTGCAGGCAGATTTTCCTGGCAAAAGTCCCGAAAGGAAGGCTGTCTGCAGGATTTTGAGACTTCGTGGATGGCCTCGCCTGGATTTAGGGGTAGTACCTTAAGTATCTGAGACCTATGGGTGGGAGGGAATGGGTTGTCTTATGAAGTGCCTGTTTTGGGGGGATGGGTTTTTCTGGAAGAGGGCGTGTGTTGTGGGGAATAGGGAACAAGGGGTCTGGTTGTAGTCCTAGAGGAATTTGGAAGATTGGCGGGGTCAGGGAGAAGAATAAGAGGAACTTCCTCCCCCATCATCATAGGCTGGGTTCCAGCGCTTGGAGAGGCTACATTCTTATATTCCCAGCCTTAGTTAAAAGCCTCAGGCCACAGTTCTCTTGGAAAGCCGTCTCAGAGTTTGCTGCTTCAGAGCCTTCTAACTCTGCCCTGACTCTAAGATACTAAAGTTCCTGAGGAGTCTTGGGATTTTGGTGCGGGATGGAAACAAGAGGAGGAAGCATGTCTGGAGGGATGAGACCTGGTAGGGAACAACTTGGGTTCCCTGCCCATGGGGTTGAGAAGGTGGCATAGGGTGTTTCTTCAGGAGTTTTTGCAAGTGAGTCTGTGTGGTTTATCACATAGTTTCCCTTTTCCCTGGTGTGAATCATGATTGAGATGGAGCTGTGGGTGTGGGGCCAGGACTGAGTGACTGTGTGTGGGGAAAGGGCCAGGTACCCATTGCAGGCTATACTGCCATACTCATCATCATGATAGTGTGGTGGGAAGTCGGTGACTATCCAGGAAGTGAATTTCTGTTTCCACCAAGAAGCCACAGCTCCCTTCTCTCCCTGTCCTCTCTCATCCTTTTTCTTTTGGGGTATAGGGAAGGGGTTGCTCACCTCCTTCTTAAGGATACTAGCCTTCCTCCATTGTACACTCTTAGCAGTTTTCTTTTGGCTGCCAGTGGCTGGGTTGAGGCACCCAGTTTTAAGAGCTGAGGTGAGATTGCACATGCCCATTAGGGTCTCTGGGCAATTGCGATTGGAATGTTAGAGTCTCTAATGGGCGTGTGCAATTGGAATTTTCCCTCTTTAGTCCTCAGGGCTCCCTACCCTCCCTAAGGCCTGGAGATAAGAGTAGTAGGGGTTGCAAAATGTTTGAATGAGGAACGGGGCAGAGTAGGAGAAGCCTTTTTTTTTTTAATGGATCATTCCCCCAAACCCAACACCTGTCTGACAGTTAGGGCTCCCAGGGCTAGCAAGGCACTTGCATCTAAGATGGTGTGCCCTGGCCCTCTGGCGTACCTTGTTTGCTCTGTATACACTCATCACATGCATGATATATTATACTGGTGGGGGATCTTCCAAAGAGGAGGAATTGTGGTCAGATAATAGGAAATGCTATATCTGAAAGTACTTCCAGATTGGGAGTCGGTGGCCACGTTGACCCCTCCTCACCCATTGTCTTGCTCCTGACTTCTACTTCCTCTAATTCTTCCGGGGCAGGCCTCTCTGGTTTGTTTGCCTCTTCTCCTGATCCTTTTAGGTCTGAGGAAATATCCCCCCTTCCCTGGCCCTAGAGCAGGACAGTCTTTTATCTGCTCATCTGGTTTCCAGGTCCTTCCAGTAATGGGGAGGGAACTTGGCTAACAGAAGCTTTGGCAGGGAAAAGGAAGAGATCTGATCCCCTCTGAGTTTTAGAGACTCCAGTCTTCTCCTTCCCTCAAGTGTTCCTCACACTGTGAGGCCAGAGAAAGGAGTCAGAGTTGGTTGGAACTAGTACTTAACAGTGGTGTGATCTCGGCAAGTAATAAACCCCATTCCCCAGCCTCTTAGGTGTCTTAAGGCACATCCTCCAAGCCTAGACTGAGCCCTTCCACAAGGAATCCCTGGTCCCCTGCCAAGTGGCTTTCTTCCCTGGTTTGCTTTTAAATTCTGGCTTTGCCACTTTCTAATTCTGCGACATCAGACAAAACTGGTAACTTTTTGAAGCCTCACTTGTAAATTGGAATTAATAATAGGCCCTACTTCTTAGGGTTATGAGGATTAACTGAAATAATAGAGAAAGCACGTTGCACAGTTCCTGGCACATAGTAAATGTTAGCTGGATGGTTTGGATTCTGAGGGATAATCATGGGTAAGGGAGAGAGGTCGGGGTCGGGACAGGAGAAATAGGCTTTGGTTCTGATCTTCCTCTGTCGGGCCACATTAGGCATTCTCTCCTATCTGCCAGGCGCTGTGTGAAGCACAGGGGATGGAAGGGCTAATAAGACGTTTCCCAGGGGAGACATGCGAAAACATGTTGATTCACTGCAGCCCAGTGAGTGCTGTGTGGATGTGTGTTCAGGAGGCCACTGGAACATAGAGGAAGAGTGCTTGGCCCTGGGGTGAGGTGCCAGGGAAGGTTCCTGGAGGAGATGCCCCCTTAGCTGGATTTAAAAAAAAATTAAGGTGAAATTCACGTAATAGGAAATAAACCACTTTAAAGTGAACAGTGGCATTTAGTGCATTCACAGTGCTGTGCAACAACCACCTCTGTCTAGTCCCCAAACATTTGCACCATCCTGAAAGAAAACCCATACCCATTATGCAGTTGTCCCCATTTCCCCTTACCCCAGCCCCTGGCAGCCACCAATTTGCATCCTGTCTCTATGGATGTACCTATTCTGGATATTTCATACACATGGAATGATAGAATGCATGACCTTTTGAATCTGGCTTCCTTCGCTTAGCATAATGTTTTCCAAGTTAATTCACATGGTAGCATGTAGCATGTATTAGTACTCCATTCCCTTTTATAGCTGGATATTATTCCCTTGTGTGATAGACTTTAGCTGGTTAAAGAATGAGTTAGGCCAACAGAAGGGGTCTGAGGAGGGCACTGCTGGTGGAGGCTCAGTGTGAGCAAGAAGGCACACAGGGTGTTTGGTAGTCCTGCACCTTGAAGTATGAAGTAGGGATTTGGCCTCAGTTTCTCTGTCTATAAAACAAAGTTATCATCCCTTTCCTGCTTGTCCTATGGAGTTGGTAGAGTTGGAGGTATTAAGGGAGAAGAGAGGCTAGGGTATTATGGCCTCTTCTTAGGCTCTGGGCTAGGGATGGGACTTTTAAAACTTGCTCTTTCCTCCTCTTTCCTGGGCAGCTCACTCCTGTATGCATCAACCCTCATCCTCGTGGGGAGCCATCTCCCTGTTCACTTGGCATCAACTTCCCCTCTCTCTGAATTGACCTGAAATTTCCCCTTTTACCTTCCAAAGATGGGTAACCCTGTGCATGATGAGATTTTGTCAGCAGAGGTGAAGGAAAGCCTGGGAGTAAGTCCCACTCACACCGTACCCTACGGCGGCCCTCCCCTTCTTGATCCTGTCTCTTGGTGTTGTGGCTTGGGCAGCCCTCTCTCACCTTCTCTGTTGTGATCTGGCTAGAACTGTGGTAGGCCAGGGAGAATTTTTGCATTCCTTGTCTCTACCCTGCTTGGTACAGAATAGGAGGCAGAGGCCCTTTATGGTGGGGCCCTTTGGAAATGAAGTTTTGCTGTGCTTTGTCAGATGCCCCTGGCAAGGTTGATAATTACAGACATAGCAGCTGGGAACTGGTTTGGGAGAAGCAGGCTTGGAATCAGCAGAGCTGAGGATATCCTAGTAATCAGGGTGGGGCAGGGAGAGGGGAGAGTGGGAAGAAGCTGGGGGCTGGGTAGGGTGGGAGGCTTGGGATCCCCTTCCCCTGCCACTCCACACACAGCTGGGCATAGAGCCTAGAGGAGAGTGGGAGGTGATTGGAACCCAGGTCTGCCTTACTGTAAGTGAGGAAGGAGGAGGGAGAGGAAGAAAGGTGGGGGATGCAAGGCCCGCTGAAGAAAGAAGCAGAGAGGAGCAAGAGGCATTTTTGTTGCTCTCTCAGGCAGTACCTGGATATGGTCTAATTTAGAACAGGGCCAACCCTGCACCTAAAGGTGGTTCCATCTTATTCTGGGGTGTTTCTCCTTACAATGAGGTTATGGGAGCAGGAAGTGGAAGGGGTTGGCTGTGGACCCACTAAAGGAGAAAAGGTGGGAACTAACATTTTTTAAAGCATCTATTGTGTGCCAGAATCTGTAATATTCTGTATACATTATTTTGCTGAAAACTCTTAACCTTCTGAAGTAGGCACTATTATTCCCATTTTATAGATAAGGAAACTGAGGTTTGGAAAAGAGGAGCGACTCACGTGAGATTACATAGCTGGTAAAAGACTGTGCCAGGTCTGACGTCAGTGCTCTTCCTTTTTCCCAAAGTCTCTTCACCTTCCCTGACTGTCATTCCAGTTAGGTCTGATTGCTCATTATTGCCTTTAATCTTGCACTTGAGTAATACCCCATTTTCTGAAAAGCAAACATGAGTCCACTGTCAGCCTGAGGAGTAGAGAAGCCTACCCTTGAGGGTGGGAGTCAGAGAACGATCTCATCTCCAGGAGGAGCACCTTGGTGTCATAAACCTGGGGTGGGCCTGGCATTTCTGCAGAAACTTCTTGCTGGGCCATGATTTTGCAGAGTGGTTGGGGGAAGGGAGTGACTGTAGGTTCTGGCCACCGTGGCCCATGGGGTCTTGTTTGTGATTGGGAGGAGCCTGGTCCTTATTGTCTATAGGGTTTTTTCACAGCCCCTAATAATGTCCTTCAGACCCCTGTTTTCACCAGAGTGTTCTTGGCTCCCTCAGCCTGGTCAGAGACAGAGGGTGTGTTTGTTTGTGGGTCTGGGGAGGGGGTTCTGTATTTAGTTATTTATTTTTTTGAGACAGAGTTTGGCTCGTTGCCTAGGCTGTAGTGCAATGGCATGATCTCGGCTCACTACAACCTCTGCCTCCCTGGTTCAAGTGATTCTCCTGCCTCAGCCTCCCAAGTAGCTGGGATTACAGGCATGTGCCACCATGCCCAGCTAATTTTGTATTTTTAGTAGAGGTGGGGTTTCACCATGTTGTGGTCTCGAACTCCTGACCTCAGGTGATCTACCTGCCTCGGCCTCCCAAAGTGCTGGGATGAGCCACTGCGCCTGGCCCAGGGGGTCTGGATTTTTAGGGTAAGTAGGGTTTAGACAGGAACAGGTGCTGAGCTCGAGGTGTGAATGCAGTCACTTAAGAAACAACAGACTGTGAACAAAACATGCATTTTGTCACCTGCTTTACTTCAGGAATGGAGATGGTAGATATAAGGGATGGGGGAGATGAGGATTTTCAGCAAAGAGTGAGAATCTTAGGTAGGGGGTGGTCAAGATGGTGGAGGCTGGCTGGCACTTGGGCCTTTCACCTGTCTCTGGTTTTCTAGATAAGAACTAGCCAAGTTGCCAGATCCAAGGCTGGCTCAGATCTGGGCTGAGGCAACAGGAGGTTCTCAGGATGGGGATACCCAGCTCTGCCACCCTCACCCCCAGTCACACTGCATCTCACACTCGGAAGCCCACTCTACCACCTTCTTACAATTCAGCCTTTCCTGACGGTGTCCCTATGTGTTCTTCCCCTGCACGCCATCCTCACAGCTCAACTCCCCCCATCCACAGCAAGCCCAAGGTTGGCTAACTTCCCCTTCCCAACTAGCCGCTTTTCACGTCTTTGCACCCCAGGGCAGGGGCCAGGTGAGTAGGCTTTGAAGGTCTTTTGGGGCCAGGGACAGTTGCGGCCTACCTGGAGCAGCAGGCTATAAAGAGGGGGCATTTGTTTTTGGAGAGCACAGGAAGCTGGCTTATGGGTCAGCACAGCTCACCCACCTCTCATTGTCCACCCTCTCCCTGAAGACACCTCAAGCTGCGTGTTTTCCTTCTTGGTTCTTCCACAGCTCACCTGGTGGGCAGGTAGGGGCCAGTTCTCTGCCTAGGTCAAGGGAGGAAGCAGCCCAAGTCCCTGTGGTGGAAACTGTGGTGCCTGCCCATTGGTAAAAATTAAATGGAGGATCCAGAAGCCCTGGTTACCTTCCCACCAGCTTAGTGTCCCGTTTTCTCACCGGCCCCTACCTGGGACAGATGCCAGGGAGATTACTCACCTTTTCTTCTGCAGCCTTTCCACCCCCAGTGTTCTCTGCAAGACTGGGAATGGGTCTGGGGAAGGCTAGGGCATGGGGTGCTATGGGACATGTATGTACACACATGTGTGCTTTCGTGTGCTGTGTTGGGGGGCAGGTACCTCTGGGAGCTGGGATGGGGGTGGGGGTGCTGGAGAGACAGCACAGCAGGTCTTTACAGAACCTGCCTAGCGAGGGTGGGTGGAGCTGGGTGGGGCAGGCAGGAGTGATTCCAGGTTTCAGAGGGGCAACAGAGTGTGGGTGTATGTGTGTGGGGGGTGGGTGTTTCGGTGTGTCTGTGGATTTAGAGGTCCCCAGCCTCACCCCCGGCCTTAGACTGAGGGAAATTAAGGAAGTAGGTGGAGAGGGGCTTGGCTCTGGCTTCCCCAACTGCTTTTGAATTAGAATGCAAGCTCAGGTATCCTGGCCAGGAGCCTAGTCTGTGGGCCCTTCCCCTGCGGTGCACCCTGCACTGCGGTCTGCTGGTGAGATGCTGCTCTGGAAGCCTAGATGCCTGGATGACCCAAGCACGGCCAGGATCCCACCCCTCCTCTGCCACTCAGCCCAGTGAGGAGAAGGATCCTGCCCCCACCCTGGGGCTATGAGGATGGTGAGCTCATGTCTGGGGCTGTCCTGGGAGAATGCCTGGTTACCAGGGCGGGGGTGGGGCACCTGGTGCCAGTTCCTGGGCTCCCTGCTCTGCCCTTCCCACCCCTCAGCCCACCAAGATCCAGCTGTTCTCTCTGGCCTCCTGGGCAGCACTGTCATCCAAGGACAGCCTTTTTCAGGGTTTAGGAATGCGGGTCGGGACAAAATCTCCACCCCATTTGTGGTCCAGGACTGGAGCTGTTCCTTGGCTACTCTGTGCCTTAGTCCTTTTGGTGATAGCAAAGCCCAGCATCTCCGGATGGTTGGCTTGCCCACGGCCCAAGGCTGGATGGGGATGAAGGAACATCACGGTTCTTAGAAGTGGTAGAAGGATGAGTGCAGGAACCACCCCTTTTGGGGATAGAGGCTCTTTGGTTCTGGCTGTCTTAGCTGAGGCCTGTCTAGTCTCTGTTTCTTTGTGCCTGGTGAGAAGAGGGGGCAGGATGGAGTCAGCAAATCCTCTCCTGTCGTGGCCCTCTTGCAGTTGTGTCTACTCTGCAAGGAAGCAGCGTCCAGAGCAGTCTCATGGAGAAACCTGGTCTCGCTCCAAGAGAGCACCCCTCAAAGTCAGTGTTAGTACAATTTTCCAACAATCAGAGGAGGCCGGAAATGGGCTGCTGTAGAAGTAGTGGCCATGGGCTAGTCACCTTCTTTCTCTGGGTCCCAGAGAGAGGCCCCTTTCAGCTTGGTGTTGGAAACTGTTGAGAAGAGGGTGATTCAGCCAGCCGTGTCCTCCTGAAGGGGAAAGGGAAAAGGAAAGGGGTGTCAGGGAGTGATGTGGGCATAGTCAGAGGTTCGGGTGCCTTCCTCTCCTCTGTGGAAGCCATGTTGGGTATCTGCATTTTCAACCCACACCCATCAACTTCAGCCCCCTACCAGGGCCTGACAGCTCTGCCTGGGTTAAGCACATCTGTGAAACTCAGGGGAGGAGTGTGACAAGGAGGAAAACCAAGCAAGGCTGTGAAGTGGGACAGCCGTGTCTCGAGTCTCTGCTGTGCCTTGCACTGGCCTTAGGCCTTGGTGAGGTGCCCTGACTGCACAGAGAGCTAGCTCCTGGGATGGTGAGTTGGGAAACTGGACCCTCAGCTTAGTTCCTGCCATCTCCACGGCTGAAGGTGGGCATCCAGCACTTTGAGTGGAACTTATATTGATATCCTTGGACCTTGGCACTAAGGTTGGTGATGATTAGGGAGCCAGGCAGCTAGGGGGTGCCCACATGTATACCCCTGCCCATGGGCTGCAGTGGGAAAGGGGTGCAGGGAATATGCAGGAAGACCCAGGCCCCTGTATAGGAATCGGAGACCTTTAGTGGGCAGGGGCCCACAGACGACTCTTCAGGCAGGGTCTGAGGCAGTAATCATGCCCATTTCCCTGTGTTCAGGCAGAACCACCCTTCTCTAGTCCCTGACTGTGGAGAGGAAAATGGTCCTATCAGAGATCTCTGTTCCTGTCTGAGGAGAACTTGAGGCTTCTTGTCCTCTTTCCCATCATCTTCCCATCTGGCTGGAAGTCTTTTAAAAATCAAACCCAGGCCCCCTCTGCAGCTCGGCTGGCTAGGTGCTTCCAGCCCTGTCCTTGGTGGAGATGAGGAACAATAGGTGCCCTTTTTAGGTGCATGTTTGTGCTCTGTCCCCGCCCCCCTTTTCTTCGTGGGAGTCACCCTGGTTTCCACAGCTCTTTCTCCCAGCCCCACCTTCATCTATGCTCTGTCTCATTACCCCACCCCAGGCCTAAAGTAGCTGGGACTGGACTGCGGCGGGGTGGGCCTGGGCTAGAGCAGTGGCAGGAGGTGGCGCCTGCAGCCGCCTGCGTCTGGTCATCGGTCCTCAGCACGCGCCACGCATGGGGGTGCTGGCGTTTGTGTTCAACGCCTTGCCCACTTAAGCTGCCTCCTTTGAGTGGGAAATGGGAAAGGGTTGGTCCGCCCTAGTCTGTGTTTTGGCCAACATCCACCTCCCTTATACACACACACACCCCCACACCCCCACACACCCACATACACACTACTCTAGGGCCCTGCTCCCTCTGCCTGTTGCCAGGTTCTGAGTGTATTTTTTCCAGGGGCCTCCAATTGTTTCCTGAAGAAACCTGATCCCAGAGCTCAGACAAAAGCTGGGGCCGCCAGAGGAGAAACCCCATTCTCTCCTCCTCTGTCCCTATCGCCCCCACCTCTATAACCTCCCTCCCTTTGGATGCTGGGTATGGGTTCCAGGACCCGGCTGCCATCACCTAGGCAACAGGGGGCTTTTGTTGCCATGGTGATCAATGTGGGAGAAGCTGGGCAGCCGGGACAAAAGCCCCCACATTCCCCCCCGCCGAGCTCCCCCCAGTCCCCTTGGGATGATACTGAGACACATTCCATTAATTTTATTTCTGAAAGGCCTTTGGAGGGGAGAAGGGTCTCCTTTTTGTAACAGGCTCTCTCTTCTCTCCCTCTCTCTTCCCTGGCCTCTTTTTAACCCCAGATAATCCATGATTGGTTTGAACAGGGGACTGAGTGTGTGTGTTTGTGTCTTGGGAAGTGGGGGGCAAGGTGAAAGGCAGTGGGGCACATTCCTTTTCTACAGCCTCCCCCTTCCCCAGACTAGGGCAGCTCCCTGTCCTGCACCGAGTCCGGACTTCCCTCCCGGTCTCGTCATCCCTTTTGACGTTTCCACTTGTTGATCTCATCCAGTGATCCCCTCCCCCCATCTCTTCCCTGGGAACGCTGCCCACCCGGGAGACCCTCCAAACCCCTGATTCCTGAGACTGATTAAATAAGGGGAACTTCTGCCCTTCTCTTTACTCCCCTCCCCTCCCTCCTCCCAGGCCCCCCAGCAGCAGTGCTTGGATTAGTTCCCTGGGGTACTTGAAGACACAGCAGGCAAGGGTCTCAGAAGTCGGGTTCATTTTTGGTGCCTGTGTTTGGTAGGGAGGAGAGAAGTGTGTTTTGGTGCTTTTTGGGCTCCCTAACTTGGGTTGGCAGGCCAGGGGAGCAGGATTCATGTTGAGTCTGTAGTAAGTAGCAGGGGAGGAAGATAGGGGGCACTAGGCTGGGCAGCTCAGAACAAAAGGATGGGAGAGGACTGGCACCCTTGTCTGGTTTGAAATTTATCTGGAGGGGAAATGCAATGGCATCAGTTTACCTCCTGGGTGTGTTTGAAGTGGTGGTTCTGGTTGGTGTGTGTGTGTGACTTCTTTACTTAGTTGTACTAACAGCAGGATTTATTTATACCACCTCTTTCTCTAGTCTCAGAGGAAGTGTCTGGGGATTGGAGTATGAGTGGTCCTAGAGCTAAAACTTGTTAATTGCTTAACTAATTACTAGTGGAGCCATTTATAAAAGCACTTCTTTCACCCTCGTCATCCTTACGGCTACCCCATGAAAAAGGCATCATTATCTTCCCTCTTTTACTAATGAGCTTACCAGGCTACAGGCACAGAGATGTTAAGTAACTTGCACATGGTCACACAGCTAGTCAGTGGAAGAGTTAGGTTTTAAACTTAGATCTTTGAGTGCACATCCCTGGCTCTTCTGGCTGTTGGCTTTGGCAGATGGTTGGTATACAGGAGGATAAGGAGATGGACAGCCTGGGATCTAGTGTGTGTGTCTAGACTCTAGTCCATGGCAGTTGTTTACTTCTCCACCCCCTTTTCTACCCCCATGTCACTCTGTGACCCACTTATTATCTTTGAGCCTCCTGGCAAAATTCAGTTTTTATGAGGAAGACCAGAAAGAATAGGCTGGAACCACAAGAGAAATGCAGGTGAGATGTCTAAACTATATGGAGGAATAGGCCAGTAGAAAAGGTCCTCAGGAGAGTGGGTAGATGAGCCCAACATATATTTTTCAGGTAAGTGGATAAATAAGGATCGTTTTTGCTGCAAAGGTTTTTGGAAAGTCGTATGGTTGGGTTAAGGCCTCTGTCCTGTAAGTGTGTCCTTATCACACACATGCTTTGACATGGGGCTACTGACAAATATAACTAATCCTATGGAGGATTGCCTCCATAGAGCTCTGTTAAGAGGATGAATGAATAGATTTCACATTGCTTTCATCTCCCTACAGTCATTACAGGGAGATAATGAGAGCCAACGAGGTGTACAGTCATGGATGTTTTGGCCAACGACGGACTACATATATGATGGTGGTCCCATAAAATTATACTATTGTATTATTACTGTACTTTTTCTATGTTTAGATACACAAGTACATACCATTGTGTTACAGTTGGCTACAGTGTTCAGTACAGTAACATGCTGCACAGGTTTGTAGCCTGGGAGCAATAGCCTTAAGGCCTATGTGTGTAGTAGGCTATACTACAAAAACACAAGGTTTGTGTAGGTACGTTCTATGATGTCCGCAGGATGCAGCTGCCTAATGACACATTCTTAGAAAGTATCCCTGTGGTTAAGCGAGGCATGACTATGTTCATTTACTAGGTTGGTATTAGTTCCTTGCTCTGCGCCCATGGGAGGGGAGATTGATATAAATATGTATCAATCATATTGTTTATTCTCAAATTACTGATGGTTTAGAGTAGTTGGAGTAAAGGTAACTATACACAGCAAATCCATTTTAGTTTTTTTTTTTTTTTTGAGACAGAGTCTTGTTCTGTCGCCCCGGCTGGCGTGTAGTGGCGTGATCTCGACTCACTGCAACTCCCGCCTCCCAGGTTCAAGCAATTATCTGCCTCAGCCTCCTGAGTAGCTGGGATTACAGGCGCCTGCCACCATGCCTAGCTAATTTTTATAGTTTTAGTAGAGGTGAGGTTTCACCATCTTGGCCAGGCTGATCCTGACCTCGTGATCCAGCCACCTCGGCCTCCTAAAGCACTAGGATTAAGGTGTGAGCCACCCCGCCTGGCCCCATTTTTGTTTTTAACATAATCAGCCTCTCAGCAGCATTTGACCTGGTTGACTTAATTGCCACCTCAAAACACTCTTAAATTTCTGGCTGCCTTGAGACCCCACTCTTCTGGCTCCCCTCCTTGTCTGGCCTTCTCATCCCCTTTGCTCCTTTTCCTCTGGACATGTGTACATGTCGGGGTTCTTTATGTCCTTATGTAGTCCTCTCCCTAGGTGATTCCATCTATCCCCATAGCTTTTCACACCCTCAGTACCTCCAGCTCGGACTGTCCTCCGAGTCTGGCTCCTCTGATACCTGGCTGCCTACTGTCTCATGGCCACTAACTTAGCAGGCTAGAAGCTGAACTGTCTTCCTTCACAAGGCTGCTTCCTCCTCAGTCTTCCCTACCCTACTGATGGTGCTGCCATCTGCTCCCTTGCTCAGGCTGGCGATTCTTGACACTCCCATCCCGCTCATTAGGTCCTGTTGATTTGACTGTTACTCACTCTTCTGTGGCTCTACCCTTAGCAAGCCTGTGCTACTGCAGTCACCTCCTTACTGATCTCCCCGTTTCTACTTTTCCCTCTTTTCAATCCATATCTGCATAGCTAAAATCCTTCGAAGTTTTCCTGTGGCCTTAGAATAAAATAAAGCTCATGCTCTTCATCTGGTGCCTGGCTGTCTCTGCAGTGCCACCTTCTACCGCCCACTCTCTTCCTCAACTCTGGCCCCACTGGCCTTTGTTGGTTCTTTAAATACAACAAACTCTTTCCTGCCTTTGGCCTTCACACATGTGATTCCTCTGCTCCATGGGCATTTTCCTGCACTCTTTGCTTGGTTAATTCCTGTTTCTTCTTCAGGCCTCTGCTGAGGTGTCAATTTTTTCAGACTTTCTAGAACCGCTAAGTTTAAAGTAGCCCTTACCCCATGTGGTGTCTCTCATAGTTTCCTGTTCCCCCTTCCATCCATAAGTATAAACGACCTGCAATCGGTCATTTATACTTATCTGCTTGTTTGGTGTGCCCTCTTCCCTGCTAGACTATAAACTCAGGGTTTGTTATACCACTTTACACCTAGCAGAATACATGTTCATAGAAGGTGCTCAAACAAGATTTGATGCGTCAATGACTGAAGATAGGAAGTAAGTGCTCAGTGGATGATGATGACTGTTAGGGGAGTCAGGGTCAGCAGGGAAGATAACATTGGGTGCTAGAGTAGGTGGGGGCTCCTATGAGGGAGTGGGGCTGGGCTCTGAAGAATGAGCAGGGTAGGGATTAGAGAGAGGAGAGGTCATCCTCCTCTGCAGAATCAGAAGGTGAAGTATGGTTGAAAGATAAGCCTATAAGTAGGCAGATAAACTTGTACCTTGCCTATTTCAGAACTTTAGGCAAGTAGAAACTTGTTTTCTCCTCCCACCCCCACCATATTTTCCATAGTTTCCACCCCTCACCCTCACCTGGGTGTGTGCATACGCGTGGCAGCCTCAAGGAAGCTGCCAACCTGATCTTACCAGTAAACCTGGGTGTGTTTGAAGTAGATGCTGGGGAGATGGTACCAAGGGAAGCAGCCTGCTGTGGGCACACTCAGAAAGTATGAGTGAGGGGAGGAGGTGTAGCATGTGGAGGAGATGCCTGGGGTAGCCTCTGGACAGAAGCCAGCTCCTTTCTGCTCTCTGAGGTGTCCATTGATTCAGCCTGTTGGCTTGGCCAGAACCTGCCCTCTTCACGCCTCAGTTTTCCTGGCTGAGAATAGGGAAGCAATGCCCTGCTCCTCCCTTTCAGAGGGCTTGTGGTTGGGTCATTCTGGGTGAGCCTTCCTGCCCTGGGAGCCTTTGCTAGCCATCTTCCCCCAGGCCTGAGTCCTTGGCACAGCCTGGCAGGGCTCTTTCTAGAGTAGGGTAGGAGGAACTGGGCCCAGTGGACAGCAGGAACCTGGGTGGAGATATTCTCAGGCCATGGCTGGGCTCATTTGAGCCTTCTGTGGCTGTTGTGTGCGGATGGTCTTCCTCTGCTCTGACCCCACAGAGAGCTCAAGCCGCCTCTAACCAGCTTCTTCCTCTCACCAGGAGCGTCGCTGGATTTTCTCTGAGACAAGCCCACCCGTCCAGCAAAATAGAGTCCCTCAGGGTGACAGTTGACTTCCTGAAGGTGCCTCTTGGCCTGAAGAAGCCGGTGCTGAAGGAGGTGGCTGTGGGGCCCCCCAAGAGGCCCCAGCCTGCGGCCCTGGAGCGCTATAAGGCGCGGCGTTCAGACGCCATGGACACCGAGTCCCAGTACTCGGGCTATTCCTACAAGTCGGGCCACTCCCGCAGCTCCCGCAAGCACAGGTGGGCAGGCATGTGGGGTGACATGTGTGGCAGAGGGAGGGTTGGGGGCTGTTAAGAGGTGGGCACGTGCAGGGGTGGTGGGGTAGAGTGGCTGCCGAGAAGACCCTGGTCCACTGCTGGACTTTCTGTGCCTCTTCTGGCTTCCTGCCGCAGGGACCGCCGGGACCGACACCGCTCTAAGAGTCGAGATGGGAGCCGAGGGGACAAGTCGGTGACAATCCAGGCTCCCGGGGAGCCCCTGCTGGACAATGAGTCCACACGAGGGGATGAGCGGGTGAGCACCGGGGATGTGGCGGTCCAGACTGGGCATTTTCAGACTGCTCCTGAGGGGCTGGAGGCTCCACAGAGTGGGGGAGGGCTTGGAAACCTGGTCTCAGACAGCTGCCAGACTGGGGAGTGTGTCTTGTGTTATACTTAGGTTGGCTCAGTGTCTTAAGGTAGGACCTTCAGAAATTTCAGTATAGAGATCCCTCTGGAAGCAGCAGCCTCTCCTTCTTTATCTCCAGAGGGGTGGGGGGGGTGACCTGGGCTGTGTGATGGGAATTGCCCAGCTCCTCTGGAGCTGCTGCCAGCCAGTCAGGCCCGCTGGGAGTCTGGAGCAGGAGGGCGGTGCTGGTGGCTGGGCCTGGGGTGTGTGTGAGCAAAGCTGAGTTTTCCTGGAGCCTCCAGGTGTGGGCACTCTGTGCCCTCTGGTGTCAGCCTGTAGAATGGCATCACCTAGGTCTTGGGAAAGGAGTGTGGGAAGAGTAGATGAAGAAAGCCTGAGGGAGAAGAAGTGAGGCTGAGGGATGGAGCAGAGACCCTCGGAGAGAGTTCTCCACGACTGGGGTGAGCAGGTTTTCTATTCTAACCTCTGTTGCCCACTGTGCTCACCTGGTAGGGAGGACAGCGGACAGAACACAGTCCTGGAATAGGGCAGAGGCAGGATTCGAGGTGACACTGAGGTTGCCCAGGTCTCATCCCTCTTGGGAGCATCTCTGGGGGCTGGAGATTCCCAGCTCCTTTTTCCTCAGAAGAAATCCTGTGACTGACATTGGGAATTCCCGGGCCTTGGGAGCAGGTCAATACCTAAAGGAAATGTCCTTTTTCCCTCTCTCCCAATCCCTTCTCCCTGGGGCCTGGTCTCCTGAGTTCTTGAAGTGACCCTGAGGCATGACCAGTTCTCCTGCTGTTGGGGAGGAGGTCCCAAGCCCTTGGTCCTTGGAAGGGGTGGGCAGTATGTCTGGGGGTCAGAGGGCAGGGAACAGACCCAGGGCCTTGAGCTGAAAGCAGTCAGTGCATCTGCTTTCTATCTTCACATCAGATTCATTCCCTATCCTGTGGAGAGGAGGTTCCTCAGCCTCCCTAATCACTGGTGCTGTCGGGCTGCCTTCATCCTGTAATCTGAACCTTCTAAGTGTCAGGATGTGATTCCATATCCCCAGGCTGTCCCAGGAGTGAAGGCTGTGGGTGCTGAAGGCGGCTGGTGGTCTTGGGACTCCTCTGTGGGATGATCTCCAGCCACTGCAGAGAAACAGCTTGAGCAGACCACACTTAGAGGGGCACCTGGGGACCTCATCCTGGCCACCTTCTTGCCTCTAGGGATAGGCAGCCTCTGTGCTGTAGACATTTAGATGGCCCAGCAGAGGTGGCCTTGCAGACCAGAGACCCAGAGACCCAGGGTGGCCTTGAGTCTGCACAGTGTCCTTCACACCTTCACCCCTTTACCCCTGGGGTCTTCTCTTCTTCTCTGTGCTGCTTTGGTCAGGTTACTCCCTTAGTTGGAAACCTTCAGTGGCTCTCCATGCCTGGAGAATAGGTGCTTATTGCCTAGCCCAGCACTGCAGCATGGCCTGCACAAGCCCCGCCTGGCTGTTCTCTGCCTCACCTTCCTGGTTGCACCTTGCTGTGCTTCTGCACATGGATCCTCTGCTCTCATAGCCCTTGGGTGCCTCAGTTAATGCCATTCCTGCCCTGCAGGCTCCTCCTCTAGCTTCTGCTGAAATCATGGCATGCTGGAAAGAACTTAGATAGGACTTCCATAATTTTTTTTTTTTTTTTTTTTTGAGATGGAGTTTTGCTCTTGTTGCCCAGGCTGGAGTGCAATGGTGCAATCTTGGCTCACTGCAACCTCCGCCTCCTGGGTTCAAGCGATTCTCCTGCATCAGCCTCCTGAGTAGCCACAGGCACACGCCACCACGCCTGGCTAATTTTTTTTTTTCTTTAATTTTTAGTAGAGACAGGGTTTCTCCATGTTGGTCAGCCTGGTCTCAAACTCCCGACCTCAGGTCATCCGCCCACCTTGGCCTCCCAAAGTGCTGGGATTACATGCATGAGCCACCGCGTTCAGCAGGACTTCCAGAATTAATGTTTGAGTGATTCATGTGGATCTTGTTAAAATGCAGATTCTGGTTCAGTAAACGTGCGGTGGGCCTGAGGTTCCGCCTTTCTAACCAGCTCCCAGGTGATGTCCACCCTGCTGGTCCACAGATCACATTTTGAGTAGCCAGTCAGCCCTTAGAGATCATTTAGTTCACGATTCTCAATCTTGGATGCCACTACAATCATCTGGGGAGTTTTTTTTTTTTTTTTTTTTGAAAAGGTTCACAAGCAGATCATATTCCCCAGTAATTAGTATTATTTTCTGACCTCCATAAGTGTTCTAATGTGTGCATCTGGGATTGGGAACATCTTCCTGGGAGCTCCCCTCCCCCAAGGATCAGCTCAGGTCCCACCTGCCTGCTTTGCTTGGCGAGTTTGCCCTCGGATCCCAGTCACTGCCTGAGCAGTTCCTTTAGCATTTGTCCTGTGCTGTCTGCTCTGAGGGTCATTGCAGCATGTGTGGTTTTTCCTCTCTCACTGACCAGTGTCCAGCTCCCCGAGGGCTCGGGTCTTGGACTTGGCCATCTGCAGAGGCCAGACTTGGACACACAGTGGAGCTCAGTAAATACTTTGATGGTTGCGTATTTGTTGATTACCCTCTCTTCTTTCTGCCTTCTCCTTTCCCATGTGTTCCTCTCTGTCTCCTCTCCCCTCGCCCTTTCTCCTGTTCATCTCCTCTTCCTCTTCTTATCCTTTCCTCCTTATTGTGTGGCTGGCCCCCTTCTGCCTGTAGGATGACAACTGGGGGGAAACGACGACAGTAGTAACGGGCACCTCAGAGCACAGCATCTCCCACGATGACCTCACGCGCATCGCCAAGGACATGGAGGACAGTGTCCCTCTGGACTGCTCCCGTCACCTGGGTGTGGCAGCAGGGGCCACCCTGGCACTGCTGTCTTTCCTCACGCCGCTGGCCTTCCTGCTGCTGCCCCCACTGCTGTGGCGGGAGGAGCTGGAGCCTTGCGGGACGGCCTGCGAGGGCCTCTTCATCTCTGTGGCCTTCAAGCTGCTTATCCTGCTGCTGGGCAGCTGGGCTCTGTTCTTCCGCCGGCCCAAGGCCTCACTGCCCCGCATCTTTGTGCTGCGCGCCCTACTCATGGTGCTGGTTTTCCTGCTCGTGGTCTCCTACTGGCTCTTCTATGGTGTGCGCATCCTCGATGCTCGGGAGCGCAGCTACCAGGGCGTGGTGCAGTTCGCCGTGTCGCTGGTGGACGCCCTTCTTTTCGTGCACTACCTGGCCGTGGTCCTGCTGGAGCTGCGCCAGCTCCAGCCTCAGTTCACTCTCAAGGTCGTGCGCTCCACCGACGGCGCCAGCCGCTTCTACAACGTTGGCCATCTCAGGTACTAGCCCAGGGCTGGAGGAGGGTTGGGAGGGAAAGGGCATGGGAGGATGTGGAGTGACTGCTAGGGTGGGAGGGTATGATGGTGAGCTGGAGGTGATGGGCTTGGAGGGCTATGTGGGACGGAGTTGAGTACTTTGCACCAAGTAGGTTTTCACCAATGTTTGCTGCTTGATGGGCAAGTTCATGTACACGGTTGTGGGGCAAGATCAGTTGGGAGTTATGAATTGGGAATGAGCAGGCATTTAGAAGTAGGGAATATTAGAGGGGGATGAACCAAAGGGAAGAAATATTGCGGGGGTGCACAAACAGGGGCTTTTTGGATCCCCTTTCTAGTCCTTTCTGGGAGGCACAGCTTCTTGTGAGCACTCAGTGGCCTGTGAAGTGACCTGGCCAGAGGAGGGATCCCCAGAGAAAGAGATAAGGAGGAGAGTTCTTCAGCTCCCAGTAAACAAGCTACCCCTCGAGGCCACACAGAGTATCAGTGGCACATCCTTGGTCCTGTAGAGAATCTTGGGGGAATGCTGGATGGGGATGGGGTGATCTTTGACTGGGGACCCAGGCCCAACGCCCTTTCTCTGCTGGGCTTTGGCATGGCAGGGAGGGACTGGCAGGCCCAGCCCTGGGGAAGGCTTGGGAGCCTGGTAAGTAGACCTCAGGCCCAGAGTCGGGCTTCTTGGAAGCAGCTTGTCCCTGTCCTGTGTCCTCTCCTGCCCTGCCAACCTACCCTAATGTGTCCCTTCCCCTGTGCCCCTTGTCTGTCCCTTCTCCGCTCCCTCCTGCCATCTCCCCCACAGCATCCAGCGCGTGGCAGTGTGGATCCTGGAGAAGTATTACCATGACTTCCCTGTCTACAACCCCGCCCTCCTCAACCTGCCCAAGTCCGTCCTGGCCAAGAAAGTGTCTGGCTTCAAGGTGTATTCCCTCGGAGAGGGTGAGCAGCCCTGCTCCTCTGCCCTTCCCTGTCTCTTCCCAAGCAGGACTCCAAGTTCCCGCCTCTCTCTTACCCTTCGTCCCTTGCTTTTTCCTTTCCTTAGCCTATGTTCCAGCCGCTTCTGTTCAGTCACTTCCCTTGACTCCAGGTGGCTGAGCTGCTCATCCTACTTGCTGTCCCTTTATGCTATGGCGTGTCCCCTGATCTGGCTCCTCAGTATCTCTCATCAGCCCTGGTCTAAGCCCTTCAGCTCTTGGGGCTGCAGAACCCCCTGCACTGGGGAGGAACACCTGCAGGACTCCTGCGCTTCCAGTGCCTTCCTTTTTGCTTTCCTGTGGCCTCTCCCAGAGGTGGCCAGGAGGGTTGGGATTAGGAGGTATCGCTGGGTGGTGGGAACAGCTTCTTCTGGACATGTCAGGTTGCTGTCTCCAGAGCTCCCGGAGTGGGAAGAGAGGCCACACTCTGATGTGACCATCTCCTCTATCCTGTTCTTGTGCAGAAAACAGCACTAACAACTCCACTGGCCAGTCTCGGGCTGTGATCGCAGCGGCAGCTCGGAGGCGGGACAACAGTCACAATGAGTACTACTATGAGGAGGCTGAGCATGAGCGAAGGGTGCGCAAGAGGAGGGCCAGGTGGGTCCCTGGGGGAGAAGAGGAGGGGAGGTGCTTGTTGGGTGAATGGGGAGAGGAAGACCAAGGAACTTCTATAACTGCTGGAAATATAGAGCAATGATGACATGAGTGGGGGGTGTGTTTGTTTTCCATTGCTGCGCTAACAGATTACCATAAACTTAGCAGCTGTGAAACAGCACACATTTATTATCTCCCAGTTCCATGGGTCAGGTGTAGGCTGGGTGGAGGCTGTGCTCAGGGCTCACAGGCTGAAATCAAGAGGACTCTCATCTGAGCCTATGCTTTCTCTTTCAAGCTCATTATTACGGGGAGAATTCGGTTCCTTGTCACATAGCCCCATAGGCAGTTTACAAGATGGCAGTGCACTTTTTTTCCCAGCAGAAATAGGTCTCTAACTTCTGCCACCAGCTGGAGATAACTCTGAATATATATATATATATTTTGGTATTTTTAGTAGAGATGGGCTTTCACTGTGCTGGCCAGGCTGGTCTTGAACTCCTGACCTCATGATCCACCCGCCTCAGCCTCCCAAAGTGCTGTGATTACAGGTGTGAGCCACCACACCCAGCCCAACTCTGATTTTTAAAGAGCTCATGTGATTAGATCAGGCCCAACAGGACAGTCTTCTTTTAAGGCCACTAACTTGGCACATTAATTACATCTGTGAAATGTACCAAGATTGTTGTCTGATGAGGGGATGGGAGTCTGGTAGAAGTGGAGGGTATCTTTGAATTTTGCCTGCCACAGTGGGGTAGGGACCCAATAAAGGGATGTGAGCTTTACCTGCAACAGCACCGACTCAGGCTAGACTAGCCTGCCTACCAGTAGATCTTGAGGGGACTCACCAGATGGTGCTTTTGTTGCCTTCAAAAAATGAGGTTTTAGTGCCTATATTTTGGTAAATTCTTAAATGCCATCCTCGCTTCTCTCTTTCCCTATTCATATTATTACGTGAATTTAGTCAACCCTGAAGAATCTTACTTGGTGCCTACTCTGCCGGGTTCCATCTTGGTCTGTCGGGAGTTCCCTGAGGGAGGGGCAGAGTGCCTTGGACTGGACCACGCACCTGCCCTCCGCCCCATCTCCCACACCATCTCCAGGCTTCAAGGGCAAGAGGTAGCCCTTACCCTGTTCTTATATGAGGCTGGCATCCCCTGTAGTAGCACAAAGATCACCAACGCCATTTCTGTGGCATTCCAACCTATCTCTAATTGTCTTGGAAATGGCCCTCATGGGAAGGAAACCAGTGATGCCCCTACCCCTTTACCTTCTGCCCTGACCAGGGTCATCCAGTCTCCTGCGCTGCCACCACCATTTTTGGCACATAGAGGACTCTTTCCTTTCCCCATTACCTTGCTTGTAACCAGGAGCAAACTTTTTCCTTTGTTTACCTGAGATAAAAGGATCTTTTCAAAGGGAATTTACTGAGAAATGTAGGGGAAGCAAGAGAATAAAGAAAGAAATGATAGACATACACAGATCCACACCTACATACCCAGAGTCCCATCTGAAATGACTCAAGTTCCTGGGTTCCTGGGTTTCTGCATAGCAGGCCTCACTTTCTTTCTTTGTCCTGTCACTTCAGGCTGGTCCTGCTCTTAGGCCAGGGTCTTTTACTTTGGTTTTTGGACTTGAAGTGCAGATAATTGGATTAATGGCTCTTTTCAGCTTCTAACATACTGGCATTATAGGGTTTTTCATGGTTCTTTGTTCTGTTTTCTCTTTTCCTCCAGTTCCCACTTTCACTCCAGCCCCACATTTGAGGCATCCAGTTGAGTGTGTTTGATTTCCTTAAAACCCACATGTATCCTTGTGCAAAGTTAGTGTTAGTGTAGTGATCTTTGTTGGTGTTGGTGTGTGTGTCTGTATGCTTTTTTTTTTTTTTTTTTTTTGAGACGGAGTCTTGCTCTGTCGCCCAGGCTGGAGTGCAGTGGCGTGATCTCGACTCACTGCAACCTCCGCCTCCTGGGTTCAAGTAATTCTCCTGCCTCAGCCTCACCAGTAGCTGAGATTACAGATGTGTGCCACCATGCCCATCTAATTTTTGTATTTTTAGTAGAGATGGGGTTTTGCCATGTTGGCCAGGCTGGTCTCGAACTCCTGACCTCAGGTGATCTACCTGTCTCGCCCTCCCAAAGTGCTGGGATCACAGTCATGAGCCACCACGCCCGGCCATCTGTATGCTTTTAATGTAAATGGACTTCTTTTTCGTGCTTCCTCCTTAACACTGAGTTTTTGAGATTCATCCAAGTTGCCTGTACATCTAGTTTGTTGCATCTTTTTGCTGCACAGTAGTTCGTGGAATACTCCCAACATCCTATCCAATATTTGGTTTATAGTTACTTCTTTCTTTTTTCCATTTTGATGGAAAAGTAGTATTTTACTAACATTTTCATTTGCATCTCTCTAATTGCTGGCCAGTAACTACTTCGTATATTCTTTAGCCTTTCAGTCCTCTTGTGAATTTTCTGTTCACCTCCTTTGCCCTTTTTTCTCTAGGCTTCCTGCCTTTTTCTTCTTGATAGAAATTGTAGCAAATTCTTTGCATGTTCTAGATATGAATCCCTTGTTGGTTTTAGATGTGTATATTTTCCCCAGCTCCATCAGATGTCAGTTAATGTTGCCCATGCGATCATAGTTGAATAGAAATCTGTCTTTTTGATGTAGTCATATCTATGAATTGTTGACCCAGCGAAATATGATTTGGGGGTCTTATTTAAGAAGGTTTTCCTTAAAGTTGGATGGAATGCTTTGTCTTTCCTATAGCACAGTTCCCAGTTGTCTCTCTGGGGTTTGACACTAAGTTTGCCCTCTGAATCCCTGGGTTGGGCTCAATGAAATCTGTGACTGTTTACTGTTCCCAGTGGGAGAAAGGCATGATTGCCCCTGGCTTCGTATTGCTTTGGGTGAGCACAGAGGCCTGACCTCATTCAGGTGGCTGGAGTGTTGGAGCTAGGGGAGAGGGGTGGGGTGGTGGAAAGAGAGGTGGGCATCTGGCCCAGTCCCCTCCTGTCCCCTAGGCTTGTAGTGGCAGTGGAAGAGGCCTTCACTCACATTAAGCGGCTGCAGGAAGAGGAGCAGAAGAACCCCAGGGAGGTGATGGACCCCCGGGAGGCAGCCCAAGCCATCTTCGCATCCATGGCCCGTGCCATGCAGAAGTACCTTCGGACCACCAAGCAGCAACCCTACCACACCATGGAGAGCATCCTGCAGCACCTTGAATTCTGCATCACGCATGACATGACGCCCAAGGTAGGCCTGCCCTGCTGCCAGCATCCTTCTGCCTTCCCCAGCTCTTTTTCTTTCCCACATTCATTTTCCCCGATTCTCTCACTACTTTCCTCACTGTCCACCTCATTTCTCTCTCCTCATCACCTCCTCTTTATAATCTTCTCTCTCATTCCTATTCCACCTGCCCCATCTGTGTGGGGTGAAGTCTTTAGGTGGATGAGGAGAAGGGAGTCCTCAGGACCATTTTTGGGGATGGCTGAGACTTAGTTCTTATCTCTATGAGGGCTCTGGAATTACCAGATCCAAAGGCCCACCTTTACCCCCATTACCCTCTTCACCTCCACTAGCTGGTCTTGGCTTTGTGTCATTTTGAGCCGTTGCCCACCCTTAACTCTATTGCCAGCTTCTAAGAATTGCTTTCCCTGAGCCACCCTTGGTGAGCAGGTAACTAAAGATGTTGCACTTTAACCTTGACACCTCTGGCTCCCTCCTGGTGCAAAAAAACAAAACCTGCTTGGCATTAATCATATAAGCTGTGTGGGAAGGAAGGAAGCATGAGGGAGGGCTTGCCTGGTGCAGGGAGAAGAGCAGCAGATGGGGGTCAGGGGAGCCGAGTTCAGTCCTATCTGATGAGCCACATCCCCTTGTGCACTCCAGCTTCTTCATTTATAAAATGAGGGTCTGAAGCAGATGATCTCAGGCCCCTTCCTGCTGTAACATTCTGAGGTTCTAGTTCATATGCATAGAGTGAGCTCAGGGATGTCCTTGTTGTCTTTGGAAACTATGCCCCAGGAGATGAAGGATACTGCATAGGTGACAGAAATTTTTATTCAGCCCCTTCTTTCCTCTTCAGGCCTTCTTGGAGCGATACTTGGCGGCTGGACCTACTATCCAGTACCACAAGGAACGCTGGCTGGCCAAACAGTGGACACTGGTGAGCGAGGAGCCGGTGACCAACGGGCTCAAGGATGGCATCGTTTTCCTCTTAAAACGCCAGGACTTCAGCCTGGTGGTCAGCACTAAGAAGGTCCCATTCTTCAAACTCTCCGAGGAATTTGTGGATCCCAAGTCGCACAAGTTTGTCATGAGGCTGCAGTCTGAGACCTCAGTGTGACTGTGCAACAGCAGGGGGAACGGGAGACTCTGGGGGGCTCCTGAGGGGGTGGGAGGGGGCTTGGTTCTCAGGCCCAGCCACATTCCTGCCACCCTTCTTCTTCTTGCTCTTGTTTTTTTTTTTTTTTTTTTTTTACTTGAATTAACTTACCCCCACCTTCTCTCCTTGCCTCTTCCTTATTTTACCCCATGTGAACCTGGGCCATCCTGCTGTCAACAGTACCTGGGAAGGACCCCTCTCCCCTGCCCCCAACAACTTTTGTATTACTCTAGGCCCTGCAGGAATCAGTGCCTCTCTCCCTCTTCTTTCCCTACCTAGTCTTTTCCCAGATTGCAGTCTCTCCTGAAAGGGCACAGGACCCTGCTAATTGTACCTTCCCCTCCTGAACCTCGACTCACAAACGCAAGTTCTTGTAGCATTTCTCTTCAGTGGCCCCAGCAGGGTTTCTCTGGGGCACATGGTCATGACTCCAGAGAGCCACAGTGCCAGACTCCTCCAGGGCAGCAACTAGCCCTCCTGTTCCTCACACCAGCCACAACAAACCCTGGGTTCTGGGGCAGGGATACTCCTGCCACACAGTCTGAGTTAGGAATCTCCTTGCCAGGAGCATTTGCTTCCACATATATTTTTAGAGCAAAGAAGGATCCCATCCTTTCCCCAGAAATCTCCACCTAACGTTTTTGGTTTGTATGGTCACGTGACCATAGGCAAACAAGTGGAAACTCTCTGTGACGACTTTTCCAGGGACTTGGGGGAAGGTACCTTTGTTCCAATGTGTCTTTCCTAGGCAGTCCCTGAGGAGGAGGGCTGAATAGATCCCTGAGAGTTTGGAGAGACCCCCATCATTGACTCCTGCTCCCTGACCCTACCCTCACTTTCCTCCCTGCTCCTCCCAGTGAAGGATGGTAAGTCCTGTACAGACTTAGTGGCTTGCAGACCCTGACCCAGCCCCTGTGGTCTTAGACAAATGTTTTTGTTTTTGTCATCAGCCACCCCTGTCCTGCTGTCTTCTCTTGACTCCAGAGACCTGTTGCCTCATCTCTTTTGGGGAAGAGCTGGCAGCTCCTCCTCATCCCCTGCCTTAAGTCCAGTTCTTTGCCTCAGGGGTCTGGTTTCCTTGGCCTTCCAGGGTCCCCACCCCTTTTCTCCTTGCCTGATTCTCTGAGCTCTGGGCTCCCTCTGTACTGGGTAAAGGGACAAGGATCACTGCCTTTTGTAGGTACTTCACCCCTCACCCCATTTTAGCTTCCATAGTCTTTGCACCAAATCCAAATTCTTGATAATTTAGATCTCATTTTGAGCAAAATTTGCTGGTCCTCTAATAAATCTTTTCAATAAAAATCTGAGCCTTTGACTCAAACATTTTTGCCAAGGAAAATAGAATTAGGAAGTACCCATATACATCTAGCCAGGATCCACATGGAGGACCTTTCCAATGGCTGCAATGACTAGGCCATTCCTCTGAGTAACTCACAGTGTCCCTTTGTAGGCCCTTCTTTTCCCTGGAAGACTCGTTGGTACTTACCTTGCAGAGCACATCCTGGGATAAGATCCTCAGGGTCTCACCTGGGAGGCTCCCTCTCTGTGTAGTGCCAGTCCTGGGAATGATGGAGCCTAGCGATCGGGGTTTCTCCTGCTGTCCTTTCTGCAAAAGTTCACCTGTTCACCCACCACATGCCAGAGAGGGGCTCATTGGCCAATGCCTACCTTGTCCCCAAAGGGGTGGGTTGTGGAGCTCGCTTAGGCACGGCCTCTGGCTGGGGCCAGGGTTACGAGATAGGCCTGTATGAAATACGTCCTGTTCTGGGGGTCTGTCTCTTTTCTTCTCTTCAAAATCCTTGTGTCAGAGGAGTCCCTTCTTAGTCACATAAATACCTCACTATCCTGGAAAACAGGGCCTGGATGGTGACCGGGGCCATTGCCTTTGGGGGCAGGATGGAGTGTGGTGTGGTCTGAGGAGCAGGTTGGGGTTGGAGAGAGGGAAAGGATTTGGGATCTTAGTTGCTGTCCTAGGTTAGGGGCAGGGGAGTGTTTATTTTAAGATCCTGCCATGTTTTTAATCACTGTGATTTTTTTTCATTCCCCTTTCCTTAAAAAAAGAATTTTCTCCTCCAACTCTCTCTCTAAGCACTAAGGGCTGTGCCTGAGAATGGTAGCATTTTGGTCTTTTGCGTCAGAACTGTGGTATCTTTGTCTTCTTTCATTGTTATTATTATTATTATTACTATTGTTTTTTAAAATGTCAGGATGAACTGTCAGACGTATGGCCATGTGTTTGTCCTCTGCTTCTCCTCTGTGGGAAGTTGTCTCCATGCTGTAAACTACTGTGGGGTGTGCGGCTGACTCAGTCCCTCTGAGCGGTTTCCCCACTGTGTCTGTCCCATCATGCGCTGGATCTGCTTATTCTCCTGCTGTGGGGGTGTGCCCACCTCTTACCCCCTGGACACCACAGGGCTGCTGTGGCTGGGCCTCTCCAGTACTCTCTTTTGTGTGACTCATGGCATCCTCGCCCATCCCCACCGTGCCTAGCAGGCCTTCCTTTTCACCACCTCGGAACGCTTGCCCTTCCTCCCTCCACACCAGGACGCTGTGCCTCAGTCCTTCACCTACCTCGCCACTCTGCCACTGTCCTCATTGGTCCTTTCTCCTAAACTAGTCTTTGTGCTCTCTTTGTTTTTTTTTTCTTGTTTATTTCCCTCTTGTCTCTCATCTTTTCTTCCTCTTCCCCTCCCATTTCAGTCCTTTACTTTTCTCTTTCCCATCTCCACTCGGTATTCCAATGGCAAACCCTGATGTAACACCTGTGATGAGACATCGGGCTCTCCGGAACTTTCTCATTTGGCACATCTTTTCCCCAGGGTTTGTACTTCTCTTCTTTCCCAGGCGAACTCCCCTGTTCCTCTGTGGTGTCTGTCAGTCTGTCTGTCTTCTCCTTCCTCTGCCCTTCCCATGGGGCAGTATCTGCTGATGGATTCAGTCCTGGTGTGTGATTGTTGTGATTTGTTCTTCTGTGCGCAAAAGAAAGGGGGCTTTTTGAGTCCTTTCCAAGTGAGATTGTAAATGTAGAATTTTCCACTGTTGGATCTAGATTTTTTTTCTTTTTTTGGGGGGGTTACAGAGCTGAGACCTTGTGCATGCATGTAGAAAATTGTAAAATGTAAATTTTTTTTAATATATAAAAAGCTTGTTTCTACAGTTTGCAGTGGATCTAAACATTATGGCAATTTTAGGGTTTTTTTCTTAAACATAGGAACTAAAACTGTACAAATTTTTTTTTTATATAAAATAAAGACATTTGACTTTTGTGGGGGCATTCTGTTGCTTTTCTTTCTTTACAGGAATGGGAGCAAAAGAGGGCCGGGGAGAATGAATATATACTCCTTGTTAGGGAGGGAATGGGCAGGAGGGGGCAGTGTGAGCCCATCATTGCTCTGCAGGCCTTCAGGGTGTGTTGGAGAGAAATGGGAAAATGAAAAAGGAAATTGCTTATTCCGAATCCTGATTCTAAAGAGAGAGAAACAAGAATATGAGGACTCAACCACTGCCTGGTGTAGTTGTCAGGATAGAGAAAGAAAGATTACTTCCTGGGTCCACTCTCCTGAGCAAGCTTGCATCTGTATGGCCTCTAGTACAGGAGTGGGTTTCTAAAACGTCTTTCTAAAACAGAAAGTGCCATAGGAATTTCAGGGGATAATTGAGATTTCAGTCAATGGTGACAGCTCATCACAATTCGTTGAGACAAGTTTCTGAAGTATGTGTCTTAGTTTTAAATATGTAGAGAGCTCATTGCTCCGTTGTCACTGTAATGCATGTAAACAGGCACTAAAATCATCCTCAAGAGATTGGGGCCCTTCTCCCAGTCTTACCTGGACCTGACCTCTGTGACTTTGGGCAAGATGCTTCACATGTAAACAGCCTACTAAGGTTAAAAACAAGCATTTCTGTATGGAGATGGCCTATTCACTAGATTTCCTCCTCTTCTCCCCTGCCTCATACTCTGCCAGGCTCTGGGGATGCAAAGGCAAGAGAGGCTCCATCCTGGAGGATGACCCAATTTACAGGGGTGACAGGCCGGGTGACCCTAGTGCAAGGCTTCATGGTGTGTTCTCAGGCAGAGTGTAGACAAACCCTGGCTGAATTCCAAGGAGCTCGGGGAGTTTCCTTCTTCAAGAAATCTAGGGAGTTTGTTTAAGGCTCAAGATGGGGAAACACCCTTACCTTGAGATTGTTTTGTTCATCTAAGTATTCCTAGAATCGAAACCAGTTCCTCGCATATAGTTGGTGCTCAATAAAAAATTATTGAATGAATAATGAACTTAACAACTAACAATACAATAGGGGCTCATGAAAGGGATCATGTACTTACTTCTCCCTTTAAAATTACACTCCAGTCTTTCTCATGTGAAAACAAACAAAAATACTTCCCCTTGAAACTGCATGCCCATTCTCACGGCTCTGTTCTTTTTGTAACTAGGCTTGTAGAGTAGTTTCACTTGCTGTTTTCAGTTCATTTCAGAGTCAACTTGTGACTTACATTGTGACCAGATTTCTACCTTAGCATGCCTCTGAAATTATTCTTGTTCTCAACAGTGAAGTATAGTAAACACCTTTTAAGTTTATTCTTTATTTAGTGCCTATGATGTTCCCAGCCTGATGCTAAAGTACTTTCTCTGGTAAAGATATTGGATATGGTCCTGCCCTCTCTGAGCTAACCTTGGTGGACCCTTGAGGAGCCTAGTTAACCTCAGGGACCTCCTCCTGTAATGCTGGCCCCAGGAATTCATAGATTTAAAGCCAGACCTCAATATTTGATTGATAAGATCATATTTTCTCTAGAGGTTTGCTGCAAGCAAAAGTGATAATCCTGACCATTTGTCATGCAGCAAAGAGTATTTGTAACTTTTGTCTGAAAGGATGTGTTTTCCATGGGAGTACTTCACATAGCACTGAAGTTAGGGACCCAGCTTGGTGGATTGTCAGGGTCATGCCTGGCACTTCATGACATTATATGTGATTATATGTGATTACATATGCTGCCCATGTGTGATTTTTGTTTTTTAGCCTTTGCCTTTGAAATACAGCTGAGAGGGGGAACTGGGGGCTGGGGCTCTGGATGAGGAGACATAAAGATCTTTAGCCCAAGGTCTCACTGATTTGTTATTCATTTTTTATTTTTTAATTTTAATTTTGTTTGTTTGTTTGTTTGTTTGGGATAGCTTAATGGCTTCTACAAATTGAAAGTCAGCTTGCTTAATGTAACCCTTGGCTTTTTTGTACTTTAGGCATGTGATAGTAATGCTCTTCCAGTTGCCAGGAAGGCTGGGGTAGGGGAAAGTCAGCCTTTGGAAAACACTGCAGCGTTAGTATACACCAGGTCATGGAAGATGCTAGAGAGATCATAAGGGACCACCTACATAGTAAATCTTGGAGAATAGTCATCCCTGTCCAGTTCCCTAGTTTCTTTTTAGGCTGAGAATGGGATCCATTTCCCTTGGTACAAAGGACAGGGCAGACATGATATCCTACCTGCTCATAACAGCGAATGCCACATTTAAGTATGTAGAATAGTGGGAGAAGGTACTGGTTTAGAGTTGGGAAACCTGGCCAAGGCATTGGCTTCTCTCCTTTCATCTCAGCAAGTTTTGGGGGCACACTTACTGTGTGGTAGGCATTGTGATACAAAGATAAATAAAACATTGGCCCCCTCCCCTTGGAGCTCATGGGACTTTTACAAGATAAGTTGGGAAATTTTATTTTGTCATATGTTGTAGGCAACCCAAGGAAGTACACTGTTTTCCTGGAGGTGGTAAATACCATCTGTAAAAGGCAGACTGAAGCCAACAGTGTATGAGGGTATTGAGCCTGATATGTAAACTATTTTGGTGTCGCTTCTCAAAAATAGCCATCTGTACTCTGATATCCTGTAACAGGAATGACTTTGGTTATAAGGTTATAAAAATCAGGAGTATGGCTGGGTGCAGTGGTTCACGTTTATAATCCCAGCACTTTGGGAGGCCGAGGTGAGTGGATCACCTGAGGTCAGGAGTTCCAGACTAGCCTGGCCAAGATGGTAAAACCCCATCTCTACTAATAATACAAAAATTAGCTGGGTGTGGTGGTGCACACCTGTAATCTCAGCTACTCAGGAGGCTGAGGCAGGAGAATCACTTGAACCCGGGAGGCAGAGGTTGCAGTGAGCCAGGACTGGGCCATTGTACTCCAGCCTGGGTGACAAGAGCGAAACTCTGTCTCAAAAAAAAAAAAAAAAAAAAAAGAAAAAATAATTAGGAGTATGAGGTCTTCGGTTGTGTCTTGTCCCTTCTTGCTTTTGGGCACAATTAGGTCATGCTGTTGCTTCACTTAGGGTAAGTATGTGGTTAAAAGTGAAACTGGATTTTTAGGATTTTTAGGGCAGTGGAACTACTGTGTATGTGCTATAAATGTGGATACTTGGCATTATAAATTTTTCCAAACCCATAGGATATACAGTACCAGTAGTGAAGTCTAATGTAAATTATGAGCTTTGAGTGATTAATTTTAACAAATGTACCACTCTGGTGGGGGATGTTGATAATGGGAGAGTCCATGCAAGTGTGGGGGCAGGGCATGTATAAAAAAAATCCCTGTACCTTCCACTCAATTTTCGCATGAAACTAAAACTACTCTAAAAAGTCTTTTACATTTGAGGTCAGGAGTTCTAGACCAGCCTGGCCAACATGGTGAAACCGTGTCTCTACTATAAACACAAAAATTATTTTGGTAGAATGTGCCTGTAATTCCAGGAACTTGGGAGGTCAAGGCATGAGAATTGTTTGAACCCGGGAGGTGGAGGCTGCAGTGAGCTGAGATTGTGCCACTGCACTCCAGCCCGGGCAACAGAGCAAGACTCCATCTCAAAAATAAATAAATAAATAAATACAAACAAACAAACAAACAAACAAACTCTATTTTAAAAAAAACCTGACTAAGAAGACATCAAGCACAACTTTACCTAGTTCTAGATACTGCTCTAGTAATAAAAGTGATAGTATTATAGGTACTTGTGATGCAGGGGGCAAAAAGTACAGGTGTGTGCTGTTTCCCTTGAATCCCTTAACAGTGTCACTCTGGAGCTTGGAAATCTGTTAAAGACCACTGAAGAGGAAGCTGAAGCTCTGTTGGTCCATCAATAATACTGGGACAACCAAAAATTTGCATGAGGGGACTTAAATGAGTCAGGAAACATGTGATTTAACTTAGTGAAGATTTTCGCTCCTTTCAAGTTCCTGTTAGTTCTCTTTGACATACGAATGTGTGATTTTACGGTGGCGTTGGCTGGGATGGTTTTTACTGTAATAAAGAACACTTGTTGAAAGACTTCTTGTCTTCTGCTAGTTTACTTATATCTTAACACAGTACCTCCGGCCTCAAAGATGGAATCCAGTTAAAGTGAAAGCAGAGCCAAACCGTATGCAGGGAAAACTGACCTTGTAGATTTCATTTTCAGTGACTGGTACGAGATTGTGTACTTCTGATTTGGAGCATATTGAAGAATTCGATGCTGGGCAACCTTTTTCCTGTAATTGAAATGTTCATTGGGTTTTTACTCTGTCTTGAAATAGGTCCCCAAAATAAAGTTTTTCAAACTTCAGTGGTACATATAGCAAGTGTACAAATCACTTGAGGATTATGTGAAATACAGATCCTGATTCAACAGGTCTGGGGTAGGGTCTGAGTTTCTTCATTTTGAACAGGTGCCCCGGTGTCTTAGTCAGCTCAGGCTGCCATAGCAAAATACCATAGACTGACTGAGTGGCTTAAAATCCAGAAATTTACTCCTCATAGTTCTTAAGGCTGGAAGTTCTAGATCAGGCTGGCAAGCATGGTTTGGATCTGATGAGGGATCTCTTCTTGGCTTATAAGATGCTGCCTTCTTGCTGTGCCCTCACATGGCAGAGAAAGAGAGAGAGAGAGAGAGAGACAGTGAGAGAGCCAGGTTTCTTATGTCTCTTCTTGTAAGGGCACTAATTCCATCACAAGTGCCCTAGTCTCATAACCTCATCTAAATCTAATTACCTCCCAAAGGCTGCATCTCCAAATAACATCAAACTGGGGGTTAGGCTTCAACATATGCGTCCCGGGGCAACACAGTATTAAGCACCAGGTGCTGCTGCTGCTGTTCTACAGACCTTATTTTGAGTAGCAATGCCCTAAAAGAAGCTTAATATACCCCTGACAATTTGAGGGTCCTAAACATGCCTTACTTAACTCTAAGATAATTGATGCAAGAGATCAAAATTGTTAAGAGGTCTACATTTTATGAATGTAATAAATAGTTTGGTAAAGTCATTGTTGCTCATGCTATAAAATTGCACCACCTGTATCAAATTGTGATTTTATGAGAATCTTAAATGATATGTTGCGAGATAGGCCTTATGTGTGGAGTTTATACAAAAGCAGTTCAGTAGGCAACTTCATTGATCCAATGAGACATTTAAAATGACACAGAAAAGAGCCATGATGAGATCTTATCACTAAAGGCCACAGAAATTAAAGGAGCAGTTTACAATATAAATTATCTTTGGCTAGAATTTTTTTTGGCCAACGTGACTGTATTAGTCCATTCTCATGCTGCTATGAAGAAATACCCAAAACTGGTTTAATTGACTCAGTTTCTCATGGCTAGGGAGGCCTCAGGAAACTTACAATTCTGGTGGAAGGGGAAGCAAACACATTCTTCCTCACTTGGCAGCAGGAGAGAGAATGAGAACCAAAAACTGCCAGTCTCTTTGCATTGCAAGAGTGACATTTACTTCAGTTCTTAACAAGTTCCTCATCTCCATTTGAGACCACCTCAGCCTGGACTTCACTGTCCATATCACTATCAGCATTTTGGTCAAAGCCATTCAACAAGTCTCTAGGAACTTCCAACCTTTCCCATATTTTCCTGTCTTCTGAGCCCTCCAAGTCTCTAGGAAGTTACAAACTTTCCTGTATTCTTCTGAGCCCTCCAAACTGTTTTAACTTCTGCCTGCTACCCAGTTCCAAAGTCACTTCCACATAACTGGATATCCTTATAGCAGTACCCCACTCTCTGTGGTACCAATTTTCTGTATTAGCCTGTTTTCATGCTGCTATGAAGATATACCCAAGACTGGATAATTTATGAAGAAAACAGGTTTAATTGACTCACAGTTCCTCATGACTAGGGAAGCCTCAGGAAACTTACAATCATGGCAGAAGGCAAAACAGGTATGTTTTACATGGCAGCAGGTGAGAGAAGTGAGTGCCAGCTGAAGGGGGTGGCCCCTTATCAAACCATCAGATCTTGTGAGAACTCACTATCATGAGAACAGCATGATGGCAATCACCCCCATGATTCAATTATCTCCATCTGGTCCCTCCCATGACACATGAGGATTATGGGAACTACAATTTAAGATGAGATTTGGGTGGGGACACAGCCAAACCATATCAATGACCAATAGAACAGAGGAAATTCATGAGTTTTACCATGTTGAGATAGCATGATAAGGTGACTTAATATACTTCAATATTTGCATTAATTTCTATGGGTATAGAATGAAAGTGTGAACCTTGAATATCTGAGACAGGTCTCAGTTAATTTAGAAACTTTATTTTTCCAAGGTTGAGGACACACACCCATGACACAGTCTCAGGAGGTCCTGATGACATGTGCCCAAGGTGGTCAGAGCACAGTTTGGTTTTATACATTTTAGGGAGAGATGAGACATTAATTAACATATGTAAGATGAACATTGGTTTGGTCTGGAAAAGGCAGGACAACTTGAAGCAGAGGTGGGACAACTCGAAGTGAGGAAGGGGCTTCCAGGACATAGGTAGATAAGAGACAAATGGTTGCATTCTTTTGAGTTTCTGATTACCCTCTCCAAAGGAGGCAATCATACGTGCATTTATCTCAGTGAGTAGAGGGGTGACTTTCAAGAGAATGGGAGGCAGGTTTGCCCTAAGCAGTTCCTTGGTTGACTTTTCCATTTAGCTTAGTGATTTTGGGGCCCCAAGATTCATTTTCCTTTCACAAAAGTAACATCATATTTCAATAATTGTAGGTAGCATCATATATCAATAATTTAGAAATATCTTCTCAAGTTTATTTGCCCAAGTCTTGGTCACTGCACAAACTTCAAGATCTTGACAATCTTGTAGTTAAATGTTGCTGGAAGCTGTCTTATCTGTGTTTAGTGCTTTTCACTCATTCTGTCATTTAACCAATATTTGTTAAGCACCTTCTATGTGCCAGGAACTATGCTAGGTATTGGTGGCATGGCAATGAATAACACAGATATAGTCTTTGTTCTCAGATAGTAATCAGTTAATTTCAAAGATGATGAATGTAGTGTTGATGTATAGGCGACTATGGGATCTTACAGTAGGAACCTGACCAAGGTTGTCAGGAAAGGTTTCCTTGAAATAAAGGATGGGGCACAAAATCTTTTTGACTAGCAAGAGCTTCCTCATTCTCTTCAATAACCAAACTCTATACAAGTAATTGCTGTCTAAAAATTGAGTGTCAAAATAATTGGACCTTGGAAGTTGCCAAAATATTTCTTGAGAAGGCTGGCAAGGATGTGTAGCAAGGAGAATACTTGTGCACTGTTGGTGGGAATGTCAATTAGTACAGTCACTATGGAGAACAGTATGGAGGTTCCTCAAGTAACTAAAAACAGAACTACTATATGATCCAACAATCCCACTGCTGGGTGTATGCCCACAAGAAAGGAAATCAGTATATTGAAGAGATAACTGCACTCTCATGTTTATGGCAGTACTATTTATGATAGCCAAGATACGGAAGCAACCTAAATGTCCATCAATGGAGGAATGCATAAAGGAAATGTGATACAAATATACAATGGAATTCTGTTATTTATAACAACATGGATGGAACTGGAGGACATTATATTAAATAAAACGAGCCAGTCACAAAAAGACAAATATTGCATGTACTCATTCACATATGGGAGCTAAAAAAAAACTGAAGTCATGGAGATAGAGACTAGAATGATGGTTACCAGAAGCTGGGGAGAATAGAAGGTACAGGGGGATTAAAAGGGAATGGTTAATGGATACAACAATACAGTTAAATAGAATGAATAAGTTGTAGTAGTTGGTAGCACAACAGGGTGACTGTAGTTAACAACAATTTATTGTATATTTAAAAATAACTAAAATAGTTGAATTGGAATGTTCCTAACACAAAGAAATGATGATAAATAAATGCTTGAAGTGATGAATACCCCAATTACCCTGATTTGATCATTACATACTATATGCCTGTATAAAAGCATCATATGTGCTCTATAAATATGTACAACTATTATGTAGCCATATAACTAAAAATAAAAATGAATTTCTGAACAACTAAGGGACTGTTATTTTACTAAGACTCAGTGACGGCAACTGGAATAAAAGTTACAAATGAATCTTTTGTTTTAAGAATAAAATCAAAGACAGGGAGAAGAATTGGAACATCTAATGTACCCTGTGTATATGTACGCATAATTGCTTGACACTAAAGAGAAGAGGACCTTTGCGGAGCCCCTCATGCTTATACCACAGAACCCATACCTGGTACTCACTATTTCTCAGCTGCCATGGTTCTTTCTGAGGGCAGCATCTTGCCAAAGCTTATCAACAGTTCCTGAAATAGTATTTACTATTTGAGGAGAGCTCTGAGTTAAGCATTTTCAGTTCAGATGTTGTTTTCCCCTTGAATTTTCAACAAACCACGTGGAACCTCTGCTTCCTCAGATTCCTGGTATGGTGCCATATTGTGGCCAAAGAGATGCCGAAGAAGGCCTGTTTGCTTCAGATAGTACCTCACAGAGTGTCAGTATCTTAGGAGGTCGTTACTGGTCCAGACATTCTGTCTTCATTAATTAATTAAAGGGAAATAACATTCTGGAAATGGAATAAAACCAGCCATACATGTAAAAGAGCAATTATAAATAAGAATGTTAATTTATCAATTTACAACAACTGATAGATCTAGTTTGAGAACAGGAGTTGGTAATTTGTACAGGTATATTCCTGATGGGACAGTTCAAATTGATAAATTAGCATTTGTCTATTAAGTGTAGAACCAGACAAGAGGAATTGGAAATTCTGAAGGGCATCATTAAATGTTGCAGTACTTCAGTCCCCTTTTCTCTACATACTACCCATGGGTATCCTCATCTCATCCCAAGTCTTTAAATACCATCTGTGTACCAGGTAGCACAGCATAGTAGTAATAAACATGGGCTCTGGGGTCAACCTGCCTGGGTTTTTCTTCTGGTTTTGCTCCCAGTAGCTATGTGGCCTTGGGGAAATTTTCTGTTTCTTCATCTTTAAAATAAAGACAATAACACAGTGCCAACCTCACAGGGATGTTGGGAGTGCAACTGAGAAAATATTCATAAACTGCTTTGAAATGCCTGGCATGTAGTAAGTACCCAATAAACGTTAGTTATATACCAAGTACTCCCAAATCTCTATTTCTTGCCCTGACTTCTCCCCAGAATTCTAGACTTATAAATCCAAGTGCTTATTTGACATCTTCACAAAGACATTTAAGAGACATTTCAAACTTACTATAGAAAGTAATAGCCTAGCGAGATAAAGATAATGTTTGTCTCTGGGGCAGAGAGCAATGATTTTACCAGGCTCTTAAGTACGGCTCTGTGTCAGTAAGCAATCTGCTCTTACTTTCAGTTTCAAGTGACTGGTGGTGATCCAGGTTTAAGTAAACAAATTCTGTTTGCGGTCTACCCAAACATCTATATCCTCACTACCAACACTATTTATTTTAGTTGTGGGGACCTCTTAACTAGTGTCCACTGCCTTATTGCTTGTTGGCTGGTGCCATGGGGCTTACTGTTTCATCATAATAATGCCCCTCCCTCCTTCCGCCCAGAAGAGAACGAACAATCGCCAAGCACCATTTGGACAGCTTGCTTCAATCCTAACCCTTACCTCTCAACCCCATTAACAGGTAGAACAGTGAGTATCCTCATTCTACACCTCTCACTCACTACTTGGATGAGAGCAGTCACTACTGGATCCCCAGGAGTCTCTCAGATCTTCCAACCAGGCCTGCAAAGAGGCTATTGTACTTTCCTCTTTCTGAAAGCCGTCTCTCTGTCAGCATCTCGTCCTCATTGCCAGAACTTCCAACAACTGTGAAAAGCCTGAGATGTTATGTCACTTCTATACTAATAAGTTTGCCTGCTACTGTTCCATGGATACTGACAAAAAAACATGAGACTCCTGGGTCAGAGACAAAGGTCTTTATTACCCTTGGCCCAGCAGGTAGCATGAGCTTCATATTTGCATTAGTTCTCCTTGCTTCTAAGTTCCACTGGGTGATATGGAGCAGCCAATCTGGATGCTCTGCATACAGTAAGTTTGTGTCATGGTTGAGAACCCTGGAATTAGGAAACCCTAGTATTTTAAAGAGCGTTTACTTGAGACACAGATATCTTAATACTCTGACCATTTTATGTAGTTCTTTCCCAGACTTCCTTTTTACTGCTTTTCCAATATTGTTTTTCGTTTAAGTGCCTGAAAGGTGGTCAACCTGTTAAGATGCTGCCCATGAGTCAATGTAGATGTGTACCTCAGAAAATATCTCCTTCCAAACAAAGTGTACAACTAGATATGCTGCTTCAAGTTCTGCCCGCTGGAGAGATTTTCTTTCATTAGTGACTTTGAAGCCTCCACTGAGTGAGGTTCACTGTAGTGGAGAGGCCATTCTCATTCATCTGGGGCTGACCTAGCATGCAAATCCAGGCCCATGCTCTTTCTTCCTCCATTAACTGCTCATAGGGAATTCCTCATGAGGCTGTCAGTGTAGGGCGAGGGAGAGGTGGAAGAGTAGTTGGAATTACAAAGTCCCCTGCTTATGCAGCATATCTGTGTATTCTGGACCTGTTCAGATCCAGTTTTGTATATTCCACTTCTGTTTTATAATGAATTCCTGCTAGGCAATTCAGTTTTTTTTTTTTTTTTTTTTTTTTTTGAGGCGGAGTCTCGCTCTGTCGCCCAGGCTGGAGTGCAGTGGCTGGATCTCAGCTCACTGCAAGCTCCGCCTCCCGGGTTTACGCCATTCTCCTGCCTCAGCCTCCTGAGTAGCTGGGACTACAGGTGCCCGCCACCACGCCCGGCTAGTTTTTTGTATTTTTTAGTAGAGACGGGGTTTCACCATGTTAGCCAGGATGGTCTCGATCTCCCGACCTCGTGATCCGCCCGTCTCGGCCTCCCAAAGTGCTGGGATTACAGGCTTGAGCCACCGCGCCCGGCCCCGGCAATTCAGTTTTATATTTGGTGGTTCAGGTGACACCCAGTTCATGATGGACAGTTCGTGTTGCATCATAATTTGGTGTCCCGAGGCAGACATTCAATTTCTACCAGCTCTCAGAAGCAAGCCAGCAATTGCTTTACAAATGGCGAAAGGTTGTCAGCACAAGTGGACATCAGCTTATTGCAAATCTCTGGGGGGATCGCAAAGACTTCCAAGGAGGAAAAAAATCCATCTAAATTTGAATACAAAGAAATGCAAGAGACTCCAGGCCTAAATTTGTTTTGTATAAAGGTAAAAATGGTAGATTTATTACAATATTCCCTCTGGTGATTCTATCAAATGCTTCTCTTCTCCAAAATCAGATCTCATATTCAGAATTTTTGGAGACCATTAGAATGATTTTGTTTTTCTTATTTTTTATTTTTTTGCACCCATAGTTTTTGGGGCTCATTAAGTAGATGCTTGGTAGCACCACGCTTGTGTAGTCTATCATATGGCACACGTGAACAAAGAAAGGGCAACAGGAATTATCAGGCATGGCTGGCTTGCTGTATGAGAACAGAGTTATTCAATGATACTGTACAGGTTTTCCTCTATCAGGCCTTAGGGGAAAGGGGGCAGCTCAGTTCCCCTTGTGGGGGGCATTAGTAAATACTTGGATTGATTTACACAAGCAAAGTGTTGTTCACCTACATATTCTTTAGTAACTATGTATAACTTTATAGGATATTCATCTAGCATGTTCATAAGTAAGGGCTTATTTGATGCTCTGTAAGTGATTTCCAGAAGACACTATTTCTCAGTTTGCAATATCCTTGTCTGTTAATAGTAATAGGGGCACACACTTTATGGAACAAATTATAAAATTTGAAAACCTTGAGATTTATCAGTGTTTTCACTAATGGAACTTAAAAGCTGGCCAAGAGTTATGGCAGTTTATTCATTTGAAGTACAGTGACCAGATGTTCTGTCCATAAGTATAATGAACACGACTGTTACAACAAATATAAGGCTAGTACTATTTTCAAATGAAATATGAATGAGTAGGTTCATGAGATGTCTGGTTACTAACGGCCATGCACTGGTGAGACATCCATGTGATGGATAATGTTGTGTTAAATTATTATAAAGCATTAAGGGTGATTCATTCAGAGGTTCAAGAAGCCCTGACTTAATGGATGAGAATCAAATTTAATTCCAAAAAGACATAGTTTAAACTTTACTGAGAGGGGTCTAATCCTGTTAAGCTATTAGTAAGGCCTCTGTTTAAGATATATGTCTTTTACAATAAGGAAATATTGCCCCCACCCATTTAAACATCTCTTTGCTATTAATCTCTGTTTCTCCTTAGACATTGGGACTAAAAACAAATTCACCTTTTCTTTGTTTCTTTCTTTTTAAATTAATACGTATTGTTAATTTCAATAGCTTTTGGGGTACAAGTGGTTTTTAGTTACACGGAAGAATTGTACGGTGCTGAAGTCTGAGAATTTAGTGCACCTGTCACCTGAGTAGTGTACATTATACCTAATATGTAGCTTTTTATTCCTCACCCCTTTCCGCCCTTCCTGCTTCTGAGTCTCCAATGTCCATTAGACTTACTCTGTATGCCTTTGCATACCCATAGCTTAGCTCTCACTTATAAGTGAGAACGTGTGGTATTTGGTTTTCCATTCCTAAGTTACTTCACTTAGAATAATGGTCTCTGGCTCCAAGCTGCTGCAAAAGGTGTTATTTCATTCTTTTTTATGACTGAGTAGTATTCCCTGGTGTACATATATATCACATTTTAAAAATCCTCTCATTGTTTGATGGGCACCTGGGTTGTTTCCATATCTTTGTAGTTGTGAATTGTGCTGCAATAAACATACATGTCCAAGTGTCTTTTTGATATATTGACTTCTTTTCCTTTGGGTAGAAAACCAGTAGTGTGATTGCCAAAGTGAATGGCAGATCTACTTTCAGTTCTTTGATAAATCTCCATAGTTTTCTGTAATGGTTGTACTCATTTACATTCCCACCAGAAGTGACTAAGCATTCTCTTTTCACCATATCCATGCCAACATCTATTCTTTTTCGACTTTTTAATAACGGCTATTCTTGGCTGGGCTTGGTGGCTCACGCCTGTAATCCCAGCACTCTGGGAGGCCGAGGTGGATAAATCACTTGAGTTCATGAGTTTGAGACCATCCTGGCCAGCATGGTGAAACCTCGTCTCTGCTAAAAATACAGAAATTAGCTGGGTGTGGTGATGGGTGCCTGTTATCTCAGCTACTTGGGATGCTGAGGCAGGAGAATCACTTGAATCTGGGAGGCGGAGGTTGCAGTGAGCCGAGATTATGCCACTGCACTCCAGCCTGGGCAACAGAACAAGAATCTGCCTCAAAAAAAAAAAAAAAAAAAAAAAAAAAGTGGTATCTCACTGTGGTTTTAATTTGCATTTCCCTGATGATTAACAGTGTTGAGCTTTTTTTTTTCATGTTTGTTAGCCATTTGTATGCCTTCTTTTGATTGAGTTCCTTGTAAATTCCTTGTAGATATTAGGTCTTTGTTGGATGTGTAGTTTGCAAATGTTTTCTCCAATTATGTAGGTTTACTCTGATGATTATTTCTTTTGCTGTGCAGGAGCTTTTTAGTTTAATTAGGTCCCATTTATTTATTTTTGTTTTTGTTGCATTTGCTTTTGGGGTCTTTGTCATAAATTCTTTACCTAGGTCAATGTCAAGAAAACTTTTTCCTAGGTTATCTTCCAGATTTAAGTCTTTGATCCATCTTGAGCTAATTTTTGTATATACTGAGAGATAGGGATGCAGTTTCATTCTTCTACATGTGGCAATCCAATTTTCCCTGCACCATTTATTGAATATAGTGTCCTTTCCCTAATTTATGTTTTTGTCTGCTTTGTCAAAGGTTACTTGGTTGTAAGTATTTGGCTTTATTTCTGGGTTCTCTGTTCTTTTCCACTGGTCTGTGAATCTACTTTTATATTATACGGTAATTTTTATTTATTAAACTGGATGCTGACTACATAGGTGTTTATTATTATCCTTTTTTTAACAGATCTGAAATTTTTTTAAAAAACGTGATTCTGTGTAGTGCTGCAAACTTTACTAGGAGATTCGAAAGTTATACTATTCAAATGTTCAAGCTAATTGAACATTTGAATAGCACTTACATTTGCAAATCATTTTTTGTTATTTAATTCAATCAACAATACACATAATTTTTGGTTATTGGTTGTAAAGAAATCTGCTGACTTGCTTGATAAAATAACAAGTTTGCCAATACAGATATTCCTCAACTTATAATGGGATTATGTCCCAATAAATCCATCATAAATTGAAAATATCTCAAGTCAAAAATGCACTGAACATTATAGTTTAGCCTAGCTAAAAGTGCTCAGAACACTTACATTAGCCTACAAAAGGGCAAACCCATCTAACACAAAGCCTATTTTATAAAAAAGTGTTGATATCTCATGTAATTTGTTGACTACTGTACTGAAAGTAAAAACCAGAAAGGTTATATGGTTATTTGAAGTGCGGTTTCTACTGAATGTGTATTGCCTTTGCACCCTCATAAAGTTAAAAAATATTAAATTGTTAAGTCTGGCACTGTTTTTATAGTGAAACGTCACATAAGCTATGTAGCGTGGCTCCAGGTACCAATTATCCAACTTGTATCTTGGTTTCCCCATTTGCCTTATCCACAGGCATCTTCATTCTGACCCAACGGTAGACTCATCATTACTTTCCACTTACTTTTCCATAGCATGGTTAAGACCTTCCCTTCAGGAAAAACTTTACTCTTACCTAAAGGGATGAAGTTTTTCCTTGGAACCTCAATAGGCCTACCACATAAGAATTCAGTTTTACAAGCTCCACATAGGAGCAACACATCACAGGCAGGAGGGCAGGAGGGGTTGTTGTTTTATCATTTGGCCCCTCAACCACTGCAAGGTAATAAGTAGGCCAAAATAATAGTGTAAATGGCTGTAGGGTCCCTGAAATAAACTGATGAAGAAAAGTGGTCATTAAGATTTGCCAGGTTTCCCATCATTTGCAACATGTCACTCCAAGCTCAGCAATTGGATGTGTGTCAAATGGCTAACGGGATGATATCTCAATTTTAACTTCACTATCACTATCCCAGTCTGGAATAAGGATTTGGTAGACAAATAAGAACCTTCTTCATATGTTGCCATGTCTGTACCTGAACCATACTCTTCACTCGCTTTTAAACACTGGACTTGGTGTTTGTGAGTAACAATGGAACTGGGCTAAGGTGAGTTTTGGCCAGTGAACTAAGCAGCTAGGGCCTTTCTCATACAAGGTCTAGGATGGAGAATAATCCCGACAGTATGTCCATACTGACCACTTTTGCAGATGGTCCATATAAGGTAATTCAACAGTAGCAAAACCATTGACAATTTCTTACCTCTGGGCTACACTTTCTGGAGTTCATTGGCATCACTACATGATATAAATTAATAATTTCTAAATTATCTGAATAATTATCTATGACTCACTGTAAATAGAGTCACTTCATGATTTAATATACTATATTGTATTTTAATGAACCATATTAATTCATTTGTGTGTGTATATATATATATATATAATATACCTATATAAACATCATCTTTAAAAGGGCATCCTCTGGGTAAAAGACAACGTAAATGAAGTGAGGGAAGAATAATGTGGTGTGTGGTCAGTCTTAGTACTTTTTGTTCTTTTAGAGATAGGGTCTTGCTCTGTCACTCAGACTGGGGTGCAGTGGTGTGATACTGCAACCTTGAACTCCTAGGCTCAAGCGACCCTCCCATCTCAGCCTCCTGAGTAGCTGAGACTATAGGCATGCACCACTTTACCCAGCTAATTTAAAAAGTTTTTGGGGGGCTAGGCACGGTGGCTAATGCCCGTAATCCCAGCACTTTGGGAGCCCAAGGCAGGTGGATTACTTGAGGTCAGGAGTTCAAGACCAGCCTGGCCAACCTGGTGAAACTCCATCTCTACTAAAGATACAAAAATTAGCCAGGCGTGGTGGTGCGCACCTGTAATCCCAGTTACTCGGGAGGCTGAGGGAGGAGTATAGCTGGAACCCAGGAGGCAGAGGTTGCAATGAGCCGAGATTGTGCCACTGAGCTCCAGCCTGGGTGACAGAGCGAGACTCCATCTCAAAAAAAATTTTTTTTTTGTTTTTTCTTTTGTAGAGATGGGGTCTCATTATGTTGCCCAGGCTGTCGGTCTTAGTATTTATTTTCATTTTGACTTTTTGTTAGTGTTTGGTTTCTTTTGAGTTTCTAGAATAGTATTGGGACTCATTGGGGGTTGTCAAAGTTATTTTTTACACCAATAAATGATGAACCCAACAAGGTAATGCCCCAGAGATTAGATCCAGATATCTGTGACATTATGGGCTGAGGGGATCTTAGGAAATTTTTGGAAGGATGTAACTGAGTACTTTGCATTGAATTTTGGGAAGTCTGTTGCATTCTCTTAATTCACCCAACAGTATCAGCCAAATGATAAACAAAACTTGAAGTTCTTACCTGAAATATGAATGAGAGAGCTATGCTGTGCTTACATTTCTACATAACTTGCCTTCTCTCCACATGCCTGTTTTTTGTTTTTAAACTAAACTGGTTGAAACTGAATCAGCCAGGAATTTTAAGCTTTCTTCTGGTCCCAGGTTTAAACTGAGTTTCCAGTCTTTGGTGCCTAGTGCTAATTGGATGGCGGTGGGGTGTTTACAAGGGTGGGGCAGGGACCGTTGGCACAATCCATCCTGTTTCCACAGCAGATACCTCCCATTTCCTGTTTATTTTTTTAACGTTCTACATAGAAATAGTTTGTACAACTTTGAATTAAAAAAAAAAGAGTTTCAGGGTGGAAAAAAACAACCATCTGCAAGCCCTAGTGAGGCAGAAATCCACCCCAGTCTGGGCAGCCTGTGGCTTTGTCTGAAAAGGGACCTTTCACGCTCAGAGCTTCTGTTCCTGGTATCCTCAAAGCCTTGGCTGACCTTGACTCCCTGGCACAACTGGCTCCCCTGGAAAGGTGGCTTGGGATTTGTGAGTTCAAGACTCTCAGTTTTGCACTGGGAGATTGGAGTTAGGAAGAGCATGCAGTTTAAATCTCTGTTCTGTTCACCAGACTTCATGAAAGCAGTGGTGGTTCTGTCTTAACTCTTTTTGGCTGCTTTGCCTCCAGTGTCTCCACATTGATAATGTTGCTCTTGTGATGAATGATAATGGACTGACATGGACGTGTAAGAGAATAAAAATAGTAACAGTCATAGTGCTTGCATGGGATCTTCTGTTTTTTTCAAAGCATATTCACACAATTCTTCATTTGCCCCTTTCTGAAACCATCTGAAGAAATGTGACAGAAGAGAATGGGACCCAGTAACAAAACTAACATTGATAAATTATTTATGAAGTGTCAGGTATCAAGCTAAGCTATTTATATACACTATTGACAACACTTTATGTACATATATATTTATATACATTTCATAATAACTGTGTTAAGATAGGTACTGTTACCTACCTCTGCTTTACACAAAAGGAAATCAATGACAAAAGTCGATTAATTGGGCCAAGGAGACATAGCTTATAAGTGTTGGGCTGGGATTAAAACCTGGTCTGCCATCTGCAGAATCCAGTGTTTAACCACTAGCAAGTGGAATCTAGGGTAAAGGGCACCCGTGTGGTATTATAACTCAGGTTAGAATCCAATTCGTTACCTTAGAACCTGGGTGTCCTGACTTTTATCCAATGCTTCTTTCTTGCTTTTTTCATTTTTTTATTGTGAAATATGTCATACACAGACTATACTGGATGAACACACAGACTATATTTGTTGAACCATGTGAAATTGTCAATATTTGCTCAGATTTGGCACATAACAATAGTAACTTCATGATTTAATATACTATATTGTATTTTAATGAACTATATTAATTCTTTCATATGTGTGTGTACATATATATATATATATATATATATATATATATATATATATTTTTTTTTTTTTGAGATGGTGTCTTT